>NC_139220.1:56927535-57507535 GCF_055691185.1 Crinia signifera | reverse complement strand
CGCTCCCACCTCAACATTAAGGCGTGTAAACATTACATGGTCACATTTTGATTATTTGTATTTATATTCATTTTTATATTTATTTTCATTTCTATTTTTATACTTATTATTACTTTTATTTATCTTTATTATTTTACTTTTATTAGTCTCTCATACTCTCTATTCTATTCTCTGTTCCCTGCTGCTTATATATTTCACCTTTAGGTGGTCCATCTGTATTTTTCTCTGCCACCCCACCCCCATCCAATTACCTGTCCCCATTTAGCGCTTGACCATAAGTTGTGTTCACACAACTTAAAAAGTTTATGATTGTATATATCACTTATTTTTTTACAGCTGAACATAAACATATACAGTCATAAACTGTCAGTTCTTATAATTAATTTAGAAGCATTTCATCGTATTGTCACTAACACTTGATGACACTGATTTTGTTCAAATGGATCCTATTTAAGGATTTGCTCCCAACAATTTGGAGCTAGACGTGATTACATCAAGGTGTATGGAAGAATGATAACATCACAACTGTATATACTTTGTATGTCAATGTTTTGTATGTATATTTGTTCGTGTAAATGTTTGGTATGCTTTTGAGCTATATAGCCACTAAATTTTAAAAGATAGCAATTAAAAACTATGTTTTAAACCATTGATCATTAATCAAAAATTACAAAAGTGTGCCTCCAAAAAAAGAAATCTCTTTGCTAAATGGTAATGGTGGCTTCTTGCAATCAACCATTTAGCTTTTTTTTAAATTGATGATTATCCAGATTAAGGGCCGCATTGATCAAACAATATTTGTGGCTAAATCCTCAAACACCTGTTTTCAGGGTTTAGCCGCAAATATTAAGTATCCCCCGAATGTACCAAAAGGGGACCGCAGCAGGAATCTCTGATCCTTGCTGCAATCCCCCTTAGGTCTCTGGGGTTTACAGTAGGTGCTTGTTTCCAGGGGGTTACTAGCTTGTTGCAGGGCCACAGCGTTCCTGGAATCCGCACTCCCGGCAGATGCTAGAGGTGAAGGAGCACCTCTAGTGTCTGTCTCCTGTACATCGGTGGCCAGTTTTGGAGGGGCACATGGACTCCATCGGCATGTGGACGGAAACTCTGCACCCCTGTGACGGATCCCTCGCTCAGCACTGTGGTGAGAAGCCCATAGGCTTCTATAGGGTATCGTGATACCTTAATCAGTACTGCCCTGCTGGAGGGGCATTAGAGCATACGGGAATACGGTAATAACCCAGATAACAGGGTTTTTACCTTTACCTCATTTTCGTTTTAGAGTATCTGCCCATAGTCGATTCTTAGTGATTTTTTTTTCTGTACCATTTTTGACCCACCATGCAGGAGCAAACAGTGTATTATGAGAGAAAGCAGGAAGAGATCTGTCTTTCCTGCTTTTCTCCTTGTCTGGCACCATGTAAGTATATATATATATAAAACTTCATCTGTAGTTGGCATTTAGGGGCCTATTTACTAAGCCTTGGAAAGAGATACGGTATCCACCAACCAGCTTCCTGTAACAAGGACGTTAGGAGCTGATAGGCTGGTACTTTATCTCGATCCACTTTATCTCTTTACAAACCTTAGTAAAAAGACCCCAATGTTTTTATTTTTACGTTTTTCAAATTGCAAACATTTTATGCTTTATTATAATTACTGAAGTGCATGGCCCTCATTGTAAGGTAAGCAGCCAGCACTTCCATTCACAGCAAAGCCAGGCCATGGAGATCACACTTATTTCTCTACAGGTTCTGCTTTCTGTAGATACAGAGAAGCAATTTCTCCTGATTAAAAATAAGAATTAAAAGATAATTATATTATCTTGTAAAATAAATGATTTCAGAGGTGTCAAATTTTCACGCAAACTGATTTATGCCATGCTGTAGTCATTTGTTTTTCCACAATTTTATACTAAACTGGAAAGTTATTGTTACAGTTCATTCATCCATGTCTCAGTGGCGCACCCTGCTGTAAAACAGAAGCCAGTGCATGCAGAGGTTTCTAATCTACATCTGAGATGAGCTTTATGGTGCTACAAGTGAAAGTAAGTACTGGCAGCCAATGGGAAGAACTACAGTATAGCAACAGGACTTGTGGAGGGTACTTTCTGTATTTATTTTTGTTTTGTTTTACTGAAGGTAACACGTTTGTCTGAATTACAGTGTGGCTTAGTCACTAAGGGCCTGATTCAGCTTCAGTCGCAGTTTTGCTTTAAAAGCGCCTGCAATCTCTTGCATGCTTGAATCCGCCTAGCACATGGGAAGACTGCTTAACATGCGCAGGCCCTCTCTACTATGCATTTTACTTTTAATCGCATCACAAACATGCAATGCAATTGCATTTCTATGGTAGCCCCTGTGTGCGCAGCCTGGCTACAAAGGTAGGCGTTGGGCTGACATTCTCTCAGAGTGGCTATGCGTGAGGCCATGCACCCACCTCAAAAGTGGTCTAAACCCCATGAATGAATACAGTCTATTTACTGATAATACAGGTTGATTATCCCTTATTCAGAATGCTCGTGGTCCCGAGCATTTCGGATAAGGGATTTCTACGGTTTTTGGAATATTTTTTTTTTTACATACTTACCTGTCCCCTGGTGGGTCCCCGATGGTCCCTCGGTGTCCATGGAGTCCTCCAGCACCCATGGCAGGCCTTCAGCTTCATCTCTGGCGTCTCCAGCGGTCCCAGGAGTGCATTGTGCCAGTTTCCAGGCGGGCCGGTGACATCACCGGCCTGCCTGAGAACTGGCGCAATGCACTCCTGGGACCGCTGGAGACGTCGGAGATGAAGCTGAAGGCCTGCCGTGGACGCCGGGGGACTAGGTAAGTATAAAAAAATGGCGGGGGGTGAAAAAAAAAGAATTTTTTTTTTGAACTATTCCAAAACAAACCACACGGTTTTTAGAATAATTCGGATAACGGATATCCAGATACGGGATACTCAACCTGTACAACAGTTTTAAGAATTATTCCTTATCCATGATATACCAGACTTGACAAATTTAGGATTTCTGCCAGAGGGGACCCATGTGCTGGATAACCAAAAAAAACGGTAACTGTCCCTATAATAAGTTCTTCCCCAGAGCCTGCCAGCTTGCTGGAGTTCAGCGCTGTATATGTCAACCACATGTGCCAGCAATGGGCTTTCAGTGGCCTCCCAGTCTGCTGTGTGAACTACAGAAAGATATTGTTTAAACATAAAGGGTGTGTATTCTCCGTTGGCGCTAAAATACAATATAAATTGTACATCCCTAATAAGGGAGACACGCCTCCTCTTCTCCGCCTCCAAATAGATATGTGAACAGTATTTCTATTCAGTGATATCAGGTGACAGTAATGGGCCCACACACAGAGAGATTTGTGCTAGAGATTCATAATGGGAGATACAGCATGAGAGATTTAAAATCTCTCAATTAGGGCGGGATGTACTAAACAAAAAAATGCTGTAAAAACCCTGTTTTTAGGGGTTTTTACCGCATTTTTTAATGCACCCCCCCCCCCCAAAAAAAAAAAAACATGTAAGAGGTGGTATAGCGTCCTCCCAAAAAACAATATATAAGCATTGGTGGTATAGCGTCTCCCCCCCCCCCCCAAAAAAAAAATATAAGCGTTGGTGGAATAGGATCCCCCCCAAAACATATATAAGCGTTGGTATAGTGTCCCCCCCCCCCAAAAAAAAAAAAGCATTGGTGGTATAGCGTCCCCCCAAAGACATATATAAGCGTTGGTGGAAAAGCATCCCCCCAAAACATATATAAGCAGTGGTATATTATTAGTAGAATAGCGTCCCCCCAAAAAAAACATATATAAGCAGTGGTATAGTGTCCCCAAAAAAAACATATATAAGCGTTGAAGGAATAACGTCCCCCAAAACATATATAAGCAGTGGTATAGCGTCCCCCCCCCCAAAAAAAAAAATGTGTTGGTGGTATAGTGTCCCCCACAAAAGAAACATATAAGCATTGGTGATATAGCATCCGCTTCAAAAAACATATTTGTGTTGGTGGTATAGCGTCCCCCCACAAAAAAAACCATAAGCATTGGTGGTATAGTGACCCCCCAAAAAACATATTTAAGCATTGGTAGCACAGTGGGGGAAAAAATAATTACTTATCAATATCCGGAGTCTTCTCCCACGTCCTCAGCACCCGCAGCTTGCACCGAGTGAAGACGTCTGGCGGATGGGACAGGCAGTGCGGGCAGAGAGGCAGGGTGGATTCAGAGCACTCACTCAGAAGGCTCTGCTCCCACGTCCTCACCCGCCCGCAGCTTGAACTGAGTGAAGACGGTGGGCCGGCGGAGACCCAGGCGAGATTCAGAGAACTCACTCAGAAGGCCCTGCTACTGCCTGCTATGCTGGTGATGTTCTGAGCAAGTGCTCTGAATTAACCAGTGGGGCTGTTATTAATCGCGGCCAGATTCGGGGCTGCGAGGACGCGCTTTTTAATTGCTGTGTGTGCTACACACACAGCAATTCTCTGTCATTTTCTGAGCGATTAAATTAAAATCTGCAAAATCGTTAAGAAAATAGCTTAATATCGCAGTATGTGGGGCCCATTATTATAGTCGGGACCTAACATTGCTCATCACTACTGAGCTGTCAATGATTCTGCAATTGAAGTGGAATAAGATTATACGAGTAGCTTCTTAGAATACAAAATATGGCATGTGGATAGGGCAAATAGGGATGAACTGATTAGATCTTTCTGAATGCAGAATTATTATTATTATTATTATTATAAGGAAATCTTTATGTATAAACCAGATTAAAAGCATGCTACAGATTTATGTTGCTTTTCAACTTAAGGTTCACTTATGATGTCAGAATACTGGTACATAAATTCGGTGTCCGGTCCCTGGGTCGACAATGTCTTGACAGTGACCAGGCTGACACCTAAGAATGGTAGACATACCGTAGGTCGACAATATGTCGACCGTACTTAAGTGTCAACCTAGTCACTATCAACCAATAGAGGTCAACCTGGTGACCTAAACCATTATCTCAGAACCCATCAATTCACATACAGGAGCTAAAAAAAGGATAAAGCCCTGTACACGTGGGGCGCCGAGTGCATGCACTGTCTATCTCTTCAGGTGTTGCAATGCCCAAGACCACACATCGCCATTGCTATAGGTTGTACACACAGAGTGATCTGTGCTTTATTTCTAAATGCTATTCAAGTAGGATCACTTAGAAATAGGGCTTATATTGCCCATGTGATTAGAACTTAATAAAAACCATTTTGTAAATATACCTTGACTGCCCAGGCTCCAGGTCCTGCTGTGATGGGTCGCCTATGCACCGGGGTGTCAGTGGCTGGTCTCCTTGAGCCCGGCGCCTTCTCATCAATGCTGGTGCCGCTGCAGGGGATGTTGGGTGGGGAGTCATGGGACGATGTGCAGCCATTGGCCGAGCAGTAATATTTACTAGTACTAGACTTTACAAGAGAAAAATTTCTGTAGCCCAAATAAAGTATAATCCAAATCACTACTGGATTAAGTAGATATTTATATACATTTCTCTTGACAAGTAGTAATCGTGGAGTGAGTTACAATGTACATTGCAGCAGGAACCGCTCTCTCTATGACTACACCTCCTCCAGCTGTGCAGAGATCTTGTAAGTTTAGGCTGAGAAGCGTAGTTTCATTACACATGTAACCAGCCATGCAGACAAGCTGTGATGCCCAGACAGCGGCTGAAGTTATGACATTTCACCCCACAGAGGAGGCTGACATGCCGTATAGTCTCAGCAGAATGCTGCATCACCCCATACAGGCCCTTATTCAGATCGGTGCGGATATTCCCGCATTCTTACGGAGCGGTCCGCACGCCACGGTGTTTTGCCGCATGCGGCCATCGTCCGTAGAAACGCCCACGTGTCCTCCGCATTCGGACGGACTCACTCGTTAAGAACAGGGCGTGTTTACGGACGACATACAAAGCATGCGTGTGCGGGAGAAACACTCCGATTCGGCACGGTATCACAGAGTATTACAGAGTATGCTCGGGAATACCGCATCCGAACGGGAGCCAAGCGGTGCTACCGCACGTAAGCGGAGTATTTCCGCCAAAAAACCCACTATGAACTATCTTCTGCAAAACATCACATGACCCACTTATTCAATTACCTAGCCTCATAAAAAACAGCTTATTTGGAATTGGAATCAATTAGATTCCAATATATCCTTACAAGCATGCCTAACACATGCATAGCCCACATTAACCCTTACAGCAATGTAAGTGCAATGGTTTCAATTAAAGCACTGACAAGCGTCCTATTAGTGAGTAATGAGTAAAGGAGTAGATTGTATTGGGTTCAGGTGTTAATGGTTGTAGTCATTAGGCGTACGTTCGCCTACCGCATGAACGAGTGGTGTCCGCAAAGCAATAGTACACTTGTGGACACCGCACATTTCAGCCCTTTTTGCTCGCGTGCATTCGGAGTGGTTTCCGAATGTACGCCCCCCAACATAAGTGTACTCCCCCGTGTCCGCCCATGTTTCCGCCCCGTTTTGCCCACTTTGAAACTACGCCCATGTGTCATTCCGCATGACGCCCATAATACGCCCCTATTTCCCGACCGATTGCGGTGACCAGTTTTGGACGGGCTTTGTCCGAACTGGTACCGAGTCAAGGCGTGGCACATGCGCGTAGCGTTCTACACGCATGCGCAGACGCCGTAAAGACGCAATCCGTAAGAACGCGGTAAAGTCCGCATCAATCAGAATAAGGGCCACAGTGCAGATCACACTACTCACACACATAAAATCATATGGTAGATTTTAAAGATAAAATACTTTCTGTCCAGGTGTTAGAAAATGTACATTTTCATAAAAATTGGAGCACCATTTAAGATAAGTAACAAGTGATAATAGCAAGAATAGCGCTCATTATTAATTCTAACCGTACGCATTGCGGAGACAGATTTTTCTGCATGTTTTAAGTGCACAGTTAGCTTGAAAATATGCTTCTAAATACTGATTTCAGAATACAGGTATTCCAATAACTGCTACGGTATTATGGCTGCAACTGTCATTCAGCCGTGTACAGTACAGTGATTTCTATAGGTTTCCATTGCTGACAACTTGTAGATTTTCACGACATTAATGCCACATTCAGTACTGTACCTTATAGTATACTCAATATTTCTCATCACCACATGAAAGCTCCTTTGGCAGTTTATGTTGCACTTGACAATATAATAATACACCTACTGTTCTTTATCTTGATGTGACTCTCTGTTTGCTGATGGACAAATGAGTGCTACAGAAAACCAAGCTCTAACATTGGGTTATTGCAGAATGGGTCTTTCATCCTTCTTTCACATGTAATCATATCCTGTTATCTCAGCTTAGTGGAATTACATTGCTGTACATGGATCAAGGTGAAAGATCTATACATCACATGGATATGAAAGAAATGTTTTACTAAACACGGTTATCCTGAGTGCCTTCTAGCACATACCTGAATACGTGGCCAGCAGCACTGATGCCAGACCTCATTTCTTTCATCTTTGGCAGTTTAGATTACTACTACAGAATGTCACTTTGCATCTGTCTAGTGCACGGGTGTCAAACTCAAGGCCCGCGGGCCGAATCCGGCCCGCCGGACCTCTTCAAGTGGCCCCCTGCCTCCGCCCAGCCCCCCCCCCTCGCCGCTGCCCATCCGCCCCCGCTGCCCGCCCCCCCGCGCCTCTCCGTCCTTGCACACAGAATGTTCAGTGTCTGACAGGAAGCACAGCTCTGCGACTTCCTGGTGACGTGCAGAGCTGCTCTTCCTGTCAGACGCTGAACATTCTGTGCGCAGGTAAAGGCAGCAGTAACTGTGGGGTGGGTGGGCAAGCACATATTAACCCCTGGCAACGGACATTAACACCCCCTGGCAACGAGCAAGAACCCATGAAAACGGACATTAACCCCTGGGCAACGAGCTGAAACCCCTGGCAACGGACATTAACCCCTTGGCAACGAGCTGGAACCCCTGGTAATGGACATTAACCCCATGGCAATTAGCAAGAACCCCTGGCAACAGACATTAACCCCCCCTTGGCAACGAGCAAGAACCCCTGAAAATGTACATTAACCCCTTGGCAACGAGCTGTAATCCCTGGCAACAGACATTAACCCCTGGCAGCCACCACCAGCAAAAAGAAAAATCGTGCAGGAGACAGTTTGAAGAGCAGCTCTCCCTCTCCCCATCCTGGTTGGACACAGGTAGGCAGCCTACTACTCACCATGATACTTGTAGTAGTACACATTCGGAAAGGGGACGTGGTAACGCCCTTTTTGCCCATGGCCACTCCCATTTGTTCATGGCCACGCCCCCTTTCTGAATGTGTACCGGCCCTTTGCGGGTGACCAATGTGCTGATGCGGCCCCCGATGAATTTGAGTTTGACACCCCTGGTCTAGTGCAACTGAAACTATTACATCTACAGGGGAAATTCAGTTTCATCGGGCACCCATTGTTGCTCTTGCTCAGGTGCCCATTACTTTTGACTCACCGAAAAGCACCAGGTTTAGCCGCGTAGAATCCTCAAGCAGAACTGTCAGCACCAGCGGAACTCGCATCTGAATAGCAGTACAATTAAATAGCTGCCAGTGACCACCTTCTAGTGACCTCTAGTGAACGCCCTCTAGTGGCAGGTGCTCAAACAATAACTCAATGCCACAGTAGTAAATTACCCGAAAATGTACTATAAATAAAGGTTTATTCAAGTATGAAAAACATGCTGCAAAGAAAGAATGCTTTTAAAATTAGAAGAGTTAATCATTAATTTTTTTATCAAGTGACAAAATGCTAATTGAATGAAAAGAAGTGAATCAAATTTATATTTGGTGTGACCCCCATTTTCTAGGTACATTTGCACACTGTTTTCTTTTAAGGAACTCGGCAGGGAGGTTGTTCCAAACATCTTGTAGAACTAAGCATAGATGATCTGTGGATGTAGGCATGTTCAAATTCTTCTGTCTCTTCATGTAATCCCAGACACTTTGAGGACTCTGTGTCCATCTTTAAACTGAAGATAGTTCTTAATGACATTGGCTGCATGTTTGGAGTCATGTCCTCCTGCGGAATAAATATGGAGCTGATCAGATACCTCCCTGATGGTATTGCATGATGGATAAGTACCTGCCTCTATTTCTCAGCATTGAGGACACCATTAATCATGATGAATCATCAACTCCATTTGCTGAAATACAGCCCTAAACTTGCAAGGAACCTCCACTATGCTTCCATGTTGCCTTTAGATACTCATTACTGTAACGCTCTCCAGTGCTTATGTGAAGAAACTGCCTTCTGTTACTGCCATATATTTATTATTTTGTCTGATCAGTCCAGAGACCTGCTGTCATTTTTCTGCAACCCAGTTCCTATGTTTTAGTGCAGGCTTTCCCAACCACGGTCCTCAAGGCACACCAACAGTGCAGGTTTTGTAGATATCCAGGCTTGAGCACAGGTGACTTAATTAGTACCTGAGTGATTCTGATTAAAACATCTGTGCTGAAGCCTGGATATCACTAAAACCTGCACTGTTGGTGTGCCTTGAGGACCGTGGTTGGGAAAGCCTGTATTAGTGCATTGTTAAGTCGCTTGGCCAGACTTCTCCAAATAGTAGATGGGTGTACCTAGGTCCCACTGGTTTCTGCAATTTTTAAGGAGATGGCACTGCTCGATATCTTCTGATTTCAAAGGCATCATGTTCTTTTATCTCATGCCGTTTCTTCTGGAGTTTTCTTGGCCGGCCATTGCATCTACTGTCCTCAAAGTTGCCTTTTTATTTGTGCTGCTTCAAAAGAGCTTGAACACCACATCTTTAAATCCATCTACTTTGAAATCTTTGCCCGGGAGAGACCTTATTGTCTTGCCATGTTGTATGACCTATGACATGTCTTCAACAACCTTAATCTTGCGGCAGATTCGGCTGTTTCTCACCCAGTTTTAAATCTACTACACAACTGTTTCTGTTAAATAACAGTGTTAAACCTACATATGAAAAAGATCATGATCACCAATTTGGTATGATTGGTCAATCATACACCTGACTATTATCCTAAAAACTCCCTCACTTTGTGCAAGTATACTAGAAGAATTGATGCCGTTTTGAAGGGGAAAAGGGTGGTCATAACAAATATTGACAGTAGCTCTCCATTGCAACTTGTAAATTCATAGAAATAAACTTCTACAGTTCGGGTCTACCTTATCCGTGTATTCCGAAAACCAAAATATTCCGAAAACTGTGGTTTTTCAGAATATTTCAGTCCTGTCCGCCCCCCCGCCCCCCCCCAGGTCTTTTTTTTTTTCATACTTACCTTGTCCCCCAATGTCCACGGCAGCCTCCGGGATCCTCTTCTGCGGCATCTCTGGTCCCAGGCGTGCCTTGCGCAAGTGCGCAAGGCACGCCTGGGACTGGAGATGCTGCTGAAGAGGATCCTGAAGGCCGCCAAGGATGGGAACCAGGTAAGTATGAAAAAAATAATTCCAATATCCGAAAAAATCCCTGATTCAAAACACTTGTGGTCCTGAGCAGTGTTCCCTCTAAGCTGTGCGCACGTGCGCGCGCACACAACTCGACGAGCGTGCGCACAGACATTACAACAGAGCGCACAAAGCAGCAGTAGTCCATTTTTGCAGTTGTGGACTCAATTAATGTGTGTTTCACCCATTAACTACATTGTGTGCTGTGTTTTGAATGTTTAAATGTGTAATATCATTGTGAAGTAAAGTTAACACAAGTGCTGAACGTCATTTTCCAGTTATATATAAGTGAAATTTCCTTCCAAAGTTGCACAGCCAAAATCTTTAGCCGCACACAGCCTTTGTAAAATTAGAGGGAACATTGGTCCTGAGCATTTCGGATAAGGGATACTCAACCTGTATTAAGTATTATTACTTTGCAGCATTGTAAAAAAAAATCTGCCTAAAACTTTTGCAAAGAAAAAAAATATATATATTTTTTAGATTACGAGACTCCCCCCCCCCCCCCCCCCCCCCCACATTTAAATGTATTGTTCTTGTAAGGTTATATGTTATGCAAATCAGTATCACTGTTCATTTTTCATGTAACTTTTCTATTAACACATCACATTCCATTTATTTATCTTTTCTTTTTGCAATATCTAACACTGATGACATGACTCAGATGTACACATAAAACATTGCTTTATTAACTGTATTTGCAATCACATTGAAAGAACGCAAAAAGAGTTTTCTCATAAGCAATGGGCTGTGGTCCCATGTGTCTTAAAGCAAATGCTGAACTCTAAACAAGAGGAAAACGATGGCAGACAAACTATTCCAAGCAACACAAAGTGCATGCATATATAGTAACACTGAACAAGTTCCATATATTATATTGCTGTAAGGATCGTCTAACATGGAAAATGTACAAAAAGGAGAAATAGGTATTTGCATTAATGAAAAATACATTTTTTTCCCATCTACAAAGGAATTTCTAATACATGAAAATAAATATCGCAACATAAGCCAAAAATAATTTATAATTGCTCTTTTCAATATATTTTCAATATTTCTCTTTATATTAACAAATGGCACATCACTTTTATTTTTCTTAAAAAACAAAGACAGGAGTGTTTTCCTCCTGCGACATTCATATAGTTTTCTGCATTTGATGTGATACTGTAAGTACTCTTTCACTTGTTGAATTGAGAAAATAGACTGAATTTTCCATAAAGAACAACCAGTAATTCTGCATGTGATTATGTAAATATATACTGTAGGTGGCAGTGGAACTGTATTAGTTGCCAACCTTTTTGCAATGCAGGTGTGCATATACCCAGTTATGGCAAATTACATAACAGATTAAACTTGTGATATTGGTTATAATAGAAAAAAATTAGGTGGGATTTTTTCCTCAAATCTTATAAAATAATTTTAAATTAAAATGATATGCAAATGTTTTAATTCAGAAAAACTTTTTGCTTTAATACCCGGTTGATTGGCTATTTACACTTGAACCCCTTGGCCATTTACTCTTTGGACGACCCAATGCCCCACCAATATCATTAACAATATTGTTGGTGGCCCTGGGTAAACAATATAGTGCATACACACTGAATGATATTGTTACCATCATTTTAGCCCCGCCCCCGCTGTGCGGGGAGTGGGGCTAAAATGACGCAATCACTGTAGGCACGCCCCACAACAGGACAGCGCGCATGTGGCTTCGCCCCCGAACCGGCCCGTTTTACTCCCAGAGATGGCCCTGCCCCCCTGCCTAACAGAGCTGGTTGCCCTCTCCCAGAGAGGGCAGCTCAAAAGTCGGTAAGTATGCTGAACATGGATGTATTTTTAAAGGGGCAATCATTTACAAGGAAAAAACAGGTCTTGCAAATGAGTGCCCCTTAAAAAAAAAAGTTTAAACTGCATCCCACATGGCCTTGAACTTGGACTCTATTACATTTGTCCCATGGTATATGTATATAAAAAATTATGGTGAAAAATATTCTAAATGCTGTCTACAATTATTACTGTATTTTGCAAACATTAGAAAATACATATATTATGTTACTTTGAATAAGTGAAAAAATCCTTCATTATCTTATCTTCTCTTAATGTTCAAGCCATATTTTATATCTTCAGAGTGAAAAAAGGTGAACTTTAGGGCTATGACTCAATAAGACATAATGTATGATTTTTTTTCTCAATAGTCAATTAATTTCTCTCAAGGGACATAGAAAAATATGCATAAACCCAGAATTGAAATTCTGCATACTTTAATAAACCAATTTGCAAATGACCACAGTGGTTTATTGTGTTAAAAAGTTTGATGCGGTAGTAAAAGTGTGACATTTTCATGGCAACCCACGTCTTTATAATAAAACAAACTTGTAGTGAAAATATGTTTGTCCACTGGTAAATGGCGGATATTTACTCCATAGTAATAAATAAGGTGCGCAAACTAGTGTACAGCATAAAATACTGTACACTGAAAATAACTGTGGCATAAACTGCAGAGAAACATAGGCACACTAGTATATTAAAGAATGAGGGGAATTCCCAAAGTGTAAAATATTAGAAGATATGTAATAAAATCAGGGGATGTAAAACAAGGGTTTGACTGTATGGGGTCAATTCATTTAGAGGTAACCAAGTTATGAACACCAGTAACGGCAGAACTTGCCCCCACCCTCGCAGCTCATTCTCACCTCAGACATACTGATTTTTGCATGCTGCCCTGATTGGATGAGAACAGAATCCACAAATCCAATGGTACTATTAGTGCAGAAAAGAGCTGCGCTTACATGAATTGACCCCTATATATGCTATAGAGGTGTAATAGAACTGCCTCTAACTATAGACCTGAATGTAGGGGTAATGCATTTGGATATGTCAAAACTTTGTCAATTTGTCAAGAAAATAAACAGAAAATATCAGAAACAGGTTTTTTGTGAGCAAAATCTGGATATAACCTTTCTGTAGGCTGTACCATTACTGACTACACTGCTTTTTACTAAGAATAGGTTAGACAAAGGACATCATGATACACAAATATCTTTGTGATTATACTGGGCAATACAGTACGATACAATGAAAACTGGTTGTTCTTTACAGAAATTCTCAAACTGTTTTTTTTTTTTTTCCTGTACTGATCAGGCAAGTAACACTAAAAGCAGGTCATAAAGCGGTGGTTTGTGGGTATTGTAACCATAGTTTAACTGAAGCACATAGAAGCAAGAACAATTCAATGCAGCATATTACTTATTTGTATGAAACCTACACTAGTAACTGTATCTAACATCTACCAAGCATGTAAAGTTGAACTAGTTCTAAACCGTATTTAACATTGTTCAAACACACAAACCCTCTATTGGCTCTTGCAGTAGCAAAGCTCTGAGCTTTATTTAGTAAGCTTGGTGGATTGTGCTAGCTACTAACAGCCATCTGAATTGTGTGTCTCCATTCTGTTTTCTTGTGACACATTGTGAAATGACTGGTCACCTTGCATGATGACTTTTTATAAAAAATGTCATAACGGCTGTAACGGTTAGGTTTATCGTAATCATTGGTTTAGGTTTTTTATATAGCTTTCTAAAACGGACTTCAGGAATGAATTATTTTACATGGGTATAACTGTGAACCCTTTAAGCTGCTGGTATGGCTGAAAAAAGACTTTTGAGAAAAGCTTTACTGATGAAATAAAGCAGAAGTGTGTTAAACAAAACAGCAGGAGGCGCTCTCATCACAGTCTTCACGCCTCTGTTACAGTAAGCTAGACTCTTCACTGGGTTGTTGGGAGCTCATGTGATCCAGGTTTTGAATAACTGCTATGTGTATATGTGTATCACCAAATATATGCTGAAGATCCATGTTGTATGTAACTCTTGTACAAGTGTTCTTTGGCATCCACTGAATGGTTTTGTTTAAGAAACGGCGTATCTGGTGAATATTTGCTTTCGAGGAAAGCTACAGGTTTGCGTTGGGCTGCAGAAGGCCCTGTGTTTGAAGCAACAAAAAAACAAACTTTTTTTTTTCTCTCTTTTGTTTTTGCTGTTATCATTTATTTGACCTGTGGTTTTCCCTGAGCTCACCCTGGGGTCACACTAATTGAAAAAAATATCAAATATATCAGTGACCGTTATAGGGAAACAAATGAGATGTTTAAGTGCATGTCTTCATTTAACTGGCTGTCTGAAAGAAAGAAGCAGCATTTTTTTAAGGCTAAGAAGGGACTTAAATTGTGGTATGGTCGCTGATACGCAGATAGTCCCCAATGGTCATCAATGCTTATTTTTCATAATTTCCATGTAAAACAACAGCACAAGGAAACGGTAATATAACTTTATGTTGCCCATATAGCTCTATAGGGGCTGCTGACAACACTGCACTCACCTAAACATGATAGCAAAGGCAAAACATTTGTGCATCCATGGAAAGACAGAAAACATGGTCACATAATAAATGAAACACTATTACTATGCATAAAAAGGGTAGGGGGTCATTTAGTTTACATTGTATTTCAGAACACAAACTGGCTACATAAAGCCTCAACTTGAATTTTTACAGATCTCTCAAAAAATTGAAGTGCAAACAAGATAAAGACCTGAGACATATACATCTATACATCTGAAGCAAATGTAGATACAACAGTTACAAATGTTTGACGCTAGTAGTTGGTGCTAACCCTGTGAAATGAGTAAGGACATCTTAACAGTAATGACTTGACCCTAACAGTAAATCATGGAGAAAAGGGTTCTCAAAGTTGGAAGCGCTGCATTAGCTCTCAGTTTCAATGTTTGGTAAACGTGATCATTGTACATTAGCACAATGGGGTCCATTATCTCCTAAGTAAATACAGCTGAACAGCACTCAGATTGTGATTATTGTGTAACATGAACAGTGCAGATCAGACTAGACTGAGAAGGGCTTATTTGTATTTGGAGTAGAGGAAATCCTCGGTTCCTTGGAGTAACTAGGAAGCGCCATTGAGAGTCAGTTTTACGGAAAAAAAAAAGGCCAAGATGCCACAGTGCAAAACATGGTCAGCATCAGGCCCTGTCTGGAGAGTTTAGGACAAAACGTGACATTAAACACCTAAACCATCACATTGAAGTCAGTAGACTAATGAATAGTGAGACCTATGCATAACCTTCCCCAGAGTACCAGTGCATTATGACAATAGAAACCTTGTGATTAGTGATCTGCAAAATAACTGTTTCATACCCCTTCTCTGGTCTATTGACATACTGTACTGTACCGTAGGATTTCATCTGCCACTATGTGGTTTCTGAAACTCTGAAATGTTCCCTTTTAAAGAGTATGACTTTAAGGCTAACCTGCCAACTTTTTATATATATATATATATATATATATATATATATATATATATATATATATATATATACATACATACTTACTTTCACAGCATTCCCTGTGCTAGTTAACCAACCCCAGAGGAAATGTATGGTCATCGATAAGGTAAGAAACAGAATAAAGGCTCTTTCATTGGAATTGTATGTGGAATCTACATTAATGACATGGGTCTAATGTATAATGGCAGGAATAGTAAACACTTGCTACTCTAGCTGAACTATAGTTTCCCAATATATTAAAGTTAGACATTGTTGCTGACTTCCTATCATGGGAAAACTTTATCAGCAACAACAGGAGTGCTGAAGGCAGCCCATAATGAAATGATGGTATTTATAGTTGTAAAACTATTTGTAATGAGATACATAAGAAGGAAACTTAGACAAGAACACTAGTACAGCTACTACCAGTGTTGATGGTACATAATCTTCCCTTATGAGAACATATGGTTGTTTTGTTACAAAAGTAATGCCTACACTTCCCCCTCTTGGCCTGACCACAGAGGTAAAGCCTAGTTTATCCACCTGAGCAGGTCTATTCAACCAGCTTCTAGTGGGTTTAGCTCCAAACAGTTCCATAAGCTGTTTCCATTGACAGACGTAACAGATGTACTAATAAGGACAGCCTTCTCTGGCTCATAGTGCTGCGCACTTCTGCTATTTTCACGTCTGTCCATGGCCGGGAAATAACTCCGGACGGAAGATAATGAGTTCAGGATAAAGGACATTAGCTAAACGTTTATAACAGCTTAGTTGCCTTCCTCTACTTATAAGTGCTTTCTTCAAATAAGCATTTTATTTGTGCTTTTTTACTATTTTTAGCAATTTGCTTATTTTACTATATGTTATGTTTCATTAAATGACGATGTCTTAAATTGTCTTAAAATAATGCCCATTGACCCCCTATAGCTGAACTTCTAACTCCCTGTTTTGGAACACGAATGACATGTCCCCTTAAATGCACATACTTGCATTTTAATAAGGTAATGCATGTTAGCAAGGGACATCTGCAGTACTATCCATGTTTGTGAGGCTTACATGTGTCAAAGAGTAGAGAAAGACAGCTGTGCTGAAATGACATATGTATTACATATCAGTGATTATATGTAAAACATATTACATTTACAAATAATAGACATATCTGTTGAGAGCAGGCATACATTGGAAATGGCAGTCATATCTTGGTGTAGACACCAATAAATGATCCAGTTCAGTTTTCAACTGAGGAACTAAGAAGCCAAAATGCTCATTCGGACAATGTCGTCATTCGAAGGGTCGAACTGGTTAAGCTGCATTCTTCCTCGACTTGATTCCTCCTCAGAGTCGGTCATTTCTGCATCTGAGTAGTAGCCATCAGTTTCTGTGTCCAAATTGGAGGTTTCTTTGGGCATATCATTAACTCGAAGTCCATTTGCCCTTTCTGGATTTTCACTCTGTGACTCCAAATTGGCTTTACTACCCTTCGGTAATCTAAACCTCACCATTGTCTTTGCACAACCCAGTGAGTCAGGCACTTTGACAAGAGAATTAGACTCAGGTTGTGCATATTTTACTGCCATTTCATGGTTGTCTACGCTATTCAGATCTGGTAAGCAATGCGAGCCATTGGCCTTTAACCCAGTTGACTGTGCAGAACGCTTCTTTAAAGTCTTTCGCTTACTGTGCCCTCTTCTTTCCGCTTGTACCTTGGTAACTCCCTTACCGGGTTTGTTGGGTTTGGGGTTGTGGCTGGAAGGCATCTCAGTATCATCTGACAAATATTTCAGATCATTCCACAGGGTAAGGTCATCCCGTGGACTCTTAAAAATAGTGCCCGGGTTGTTTATTTGCAGTTTTTTCTTTCCGTTCATTCTTGTCTTGCTTTTCACTTTTTTTACTGTCTCCACCTGCTTGAAAGGAGACTTGAGTGAGTTATCCATCATGATGCTTAACAATGTCTCTTCATCCTGTAACAGCTCTTCAGACAGAAGGCCTGAAGTGACATTCTCCTGGTGACCATTGTTCAAGGCCCACTGACTCATTGTCATGTTCTCGGATGTAATTTGAACTGGTTGAGCTAACCAGCTGCTAAAAAACGTTCCATCTATTGGAAATGACGATGATAAATCTGCAAGAGACATAAAACAACATATTTCAATACTCCTGTTTGCATTGAAAGCATTATTTAAAGAATATTAAAACAAGCAAGATAGTTAGTGCAGATAGATAGATAGATAGTACAGTGCCTTGCAAAAGTATTCAGCCCCCTTGTTTTTTTTACCTATTTTGTTACATTATAACCTGTAATTAAAATGTTTTTTTTTTTTTTTTAAATCTGACTTTTATGTGATGGATCTGCCCCAAATAGTCTAATACCCCTTTTACATTGAAACTAATTACCGGGTACAAGCCGGTTTCTCGCCAGCTCGACCCGGTAATTAGTGCGATGTGAAAGGAGTTACCGGGTGCCACAAACGGGTAGCAACACGGCAATAAGAACCGGTAAGAAAGCAGAGTTCTTACTGGTTTGTTGCCGTGCGGTGTGTACGAGTTAAGCGACCTTTTTTCCATTCACCAGCTCTAAGCACTGCCTCCTTCCCCGATGGCGCCCCTGTTGACTTCAGCGAACTGGTAATATTGCCGGTTCACTGTTTGCAGTGTGAACAGACCGCACATGCAGGGTTGCAGCGTGACTGAACCGGTTAAAAGTCCCGGTGCCACCCTGCATTTGCAATCTGAAAGCATTATAGGTTGGTAGAGTGAAATGAGAAAAATATATCTAAAAAATGAGTTTTACATGTTGCATTTACATATGTTTTCACCCCCTTTGCTATGAAGAAGTTCTGGTGCAACCAATTACCTTCAGAAGTCCCATTATTAGTGAAATGAATTCCACCTGTGTGCAACATAAGTGTCAAATGATCTGTCAGTATAAACACACCTTTTCTGAAAGAGGTTGCAACACCACTAAAGAGGTATCGCACCATGAAGACCAAACAAGTCAGGGACAAAGTTCTTGAGAACTACAAGTCAGGGTCGGGTTATAAAAAAATATCCAAATCTTTGATGACCCCCGGGGGCACCATCAAATCCATCATTATCAAATGGAAAGAACATGGTACCACAACAAACCTGCCAAGAGGGCTGCCCACCAAAACTCACAGACCAGGCAAAAAGAGCATTAATAAGAGGCAGAACAGAGACCAAAGGTAAGCCTAAAGGAGCAGGGCCATCTTTTCATATTTGCTTAATGGGCACTTGCCCAGGGGCCCCAGGTGTATAAGGGCCCTATGCTGATAGCTGAGGATCCCCTTTTTCCAGCGATACCAGAATTTTGAAAATCAGCCCTGGGGAACTGGAGATATCCAACTTCAAAACAGCAGTCCACATCTGACCTGTTAATTGCAATTCCCAGTCATATTTCTCAGGTTCTCTCTGACTGAGATTTTTACTGAGCATATAATCCAAAAGCTGAGACTCTCCCGTTTCTGTCGACACTAGCGGCTTGTCTCTATCATGCCCAAAACCAGAGATATCAGCCTTCCAGCAGCCGGACCCTGCTCTAGCTCCAAACGTCTGGTGTACAGTTTTATATTTTTGTCAATGGATTGCTCTGGCTCCTGATCCCCAAGTTCCCAGCACCTCCTGAAAGTTGGGACTCTAGGTTTTTATACTATTGAAGGCTAAGAAATCTATTTCCAGATAATGGAGATATCTGCAGTCAAACAAGCTGCACTTCCACTGGAAAATGACGAATATTAAGCCAACTCCATTATCCAACCGTCCCCTGTGTATAAAACACCCCCTACCTCCCTGGAAGTCATTTACAAGGGACCCTTCATACAGCTCAGTGCCCCCTTCCACACGTTAGTGTTCACCCTCCCACCACCTGTGCAGTAAAGGAGTAATTAGCAGAAGTTACTGCTCCAGGTCCTACATGTTGAATGGAAGATAGAGCAACCCCTGCCACCCGTGGGACATCAAAGCTGCTGCTGATAGCACCCCCCACCCCTAGGAGGGGAGAATGGGTAAGGGCCCCAGTGCATTGCTTTGCCCAGGGGCCCACACTGCTGTTAAGACGGCCCTGTGAAGGAGTTGCAGAGTTTCAACAGCAGTGACTGGGCTTTATGGAACAGTGGAAGGCACGTTTTGAGTTTGCCAAAAGGCACGTCGGCGACTCCCCAAATTAATGTATGTAGGATCTGGTCATACAAGACTAATGCTGCCCATACACTTGTGCGATTACATTCGATTTCCCTTGAAGCTCAGCATTCGATAAATCACATGAAAAAAGCATTTTAGTGCATTCGATTTTGCATTCGATCATGCCATTTATCGAATGCACCGTTCGATAAAAAAGGGTGGGTGAAAGAGGAGGGGTCAGAAAGTGAACAGAACTTTTCAAGAATTGCACGTTGCCATTTAGAAAAATCGCATGCGCACAAAACAGCATTCGACCGCACGTACAATTCGAGAAATATTATGTGCAGCACATATGACCGTGAGCTGCAGCATTCGAACGGCGTGCCAGCGCATCGCGTCCAATGATACACATTTTGTGCATACAATCATTCGATTTCTCGGCCAGATGAAGTCGAAATCGAAGGATTGTATACAATATCTCACAAGTGTATGGGCAGCATAAAAAACTGAACTTTTTGGCCACCAAGTAAAACACTATGTCTGGCTCAAACCCAATACATCCCATCACCCCAAGAACACCATCCCCACAGAAAAACATGGTGGTGGCAGCATCATGATGTGGGGATGTTTTTCAGCAGTAGGGACTGGGAAACCGATTTGAATAAGGGAAAGATGGATAGTGCTAAATACAGGAATATTCTTGTGCAAACCTGTTTCAGTCTGCCTGTGATCTGAGAATACTTTTGCTAGGCATACATTTTTTCATCTTGTTTTATAATTTCTCTATTTGTTTTATTAAATCTGTAGAAATTGTCTTGTCCTAAAACAGGGCATGATTCAGACCTGATCACTCATCTGCAAATTTGCAGGTGAGTGCGAGTGGTTATCCGCCACCCAGAGTGGAAACCCACCATGTGTAAATCTGTGAGCGATTTGCGATAATTTTGCTATTTGCTTTCCTGACACACATCCATACGCAATTCATTCACCATGAAATGATTTTTCCAGTCAAATGTGCTAAATGTGCGTAACTCTGACCCTTTCACAACTCTGCGACAGGCTGATCTAGGTCAATGCTCACTTAAAATGCCTGGTCACACCTGCTTTTTTCCAGACACTCCCAGAAAACCACTGGCTACCACCCCCAAGCGCCAACTGCTTGTCAAATTGCAAGGGGATTGTGGGTAGATATTTTTGCTATTTCTGTCACTATTTTGGCTTGTGCATGTGACATAAGAACCATATTCATGCACAGTCATTTGATAACCGGACGGATTGCTAAAATTTCACAGTAGCGACCAGCTCTGAATCAGTCCCACTGTTACCAATATGCCTGCAATCTTTTTCAGGACAGAGAAATCTGCCATTTGTTGATTAATTATTCATGAACCACCTCTGGTCCCATAGTACTAGAATACAAAGCTCATCCTGCCATAACTGGTGACCCCAAATCCTTGCATTGTGCTTTAACAAAGTGGTAAATATCTTCTCCTGTAATAACAAACAAAATTTATGAGTAATTATTATTCATTTATTACCAGTTATTTATATATCGCACACATATTATGCAGCGCTTTACAAAGAATATTTGAATATTCACATCAGTCCCTGCCCCAGTGAAGCTTACAATCTATATTCCCTATAACATATACATGCACATACATTAATTTTAGGGTTAAGCATTGTAGGGAGTCAATTAACGAACCAGTATACTTTTGGATTGTGGGAGGAAACCGGAGTATCTGGAGGAAAACCACGCAAGTACGGAGAGAATATACAAACTCGGCACATGTATAACCTCAGTGCTGTGAGGCAGTAATGCTAACCATTAAACTGTCCATGCTGCCCAACAATTCAATTCTTCCTGATGACTATTAGTGCCTCAGAATAGTCAGACATAGCCACGTCATTTGAAATACTGTATCTTCTTCAATGTTTTCTCTCACCCCACAGTTGTGTGGGAAGATCAGCAAGGACTGTATAGAGTGATACAGGACATTGTGGGCCGTACTTCTGTTCTGGGACGAACGACCGTTCGATTGTATAGGTGTGTATGCTGTCCCGACTCCCTCTGTACGATCAATAAATGGCCAAAAATGGTCCTGTCCATCCATACTCGGTCGGTCGAAGGTTCAGTGCTGTTTAATATGTTTAATATTCATCCGATAGGACGGGCCCATATCGGAACAAAAGTGCAGTGTGTACGCACGTTCGATCGATATGCTGGCCGTTCTTGCGACTATACTGCCAAAGCTGGAATGCCCATAGCTGCATGATCTCTCCTACAGCACAAGAAGCGTTCACCTCTCCCCATGTATATTTAAATAAATAATCATAATATACATGCACCCCATCTTTATAGCAGGTTGCCGTATCTGTCCCTAGTCACCCTGCTATAAAGACGGGGTACGCGACTACAGTCAGCCAGCAGGGTGACTATGGACAGAGCAAGGAAAGAAAAGATTTGTAATGGGATAATTAATTTGTGTTTATTGGGCAAATATAGGGCCAGGCTCCCATATACCAGGCTTGACACTCAGTGTATTACCATTTATTCTGCAATAAACTGCTTTATAATAATGTGTCAAGTTATTGTATCACTATTTGTACAGGATATAACTTTGTATCTTTATTAGAATGCACGTATATCAAGCTCCTCCAAGAGTCTTCTAGATGTAGTAATAATTAAATGTTAGCTGAAAAAATATACACACACAGGGGGAACCAAGACTTTATGGTGTACTTTTATTTCTCCCAGTGTTGCTCTCAATCAGCAACCTGGTGCACCTTATCTCGGGATTGAGCCTTTTGGATCAAAGTTCCTACAAAAGAACACTTAGTTTGTTTGACACTTACTACAAAGAGTTATGATGCCCTGCAGTGAATGGAGTGCTGATTATATATGATTCCTGCAGTTAAGATGAGCCAAAGAGATGTCGGGGAACAGTGGCCTGTACATCATTAATTGTCGGCAGATTTAGTCAGCGTCCCCACACACTCTATTAAAGCTTCAACATTGATTAATGTCTTAAAGTGATGTCTCTAATGTGTTGGGCAGTGAGGCATTAAATACATTAGTTAACAGCAGGCAAAGGGTTACACGGTCTGTCTCATATTGCAGCAGACCACCGTGCTTTTATTATAGTAGTACAAATAGTTAGCCCTGACAAACTGCTATAAAGACGGGGGGGGGGGGGGGGGGCATCTGCAGTCATCCGGCAGGGTGACTATGGACAGATACCGCAAACTGACTGTAGTCGCTTATCCCGTCTTTATAGTAGTTCGCTGTATCTGTCCATAGTCACCCTGCCGGCTGACTGTAGACGCTTTCCCCCATCTTTATAGCAGTTTTCTGTATCTGTCCACAGTCACCCTGCCGGCTGACTGTAGACGCTTTCCCCCGTCTTTATAGCAGTTTTGCCGTATCTGTCCATAGTCACCCTGCCAGCTGACTGCAGATGCATACCCCGACTTTATAGCAGTTTGTCAGGGCTAACACCCGACACCATGACAGGGAAAGAGGGTAGGGGGGCTATTCTGTGTGCACCTTCTGATAGCGTGCTATTGGGAAAGTGGGAGTGGCGTCACATAGAATGCTGCATCCATAAGCCACCACCTTGTTTTCATCACGCTTCCTCACCCACCGCCCTAGTTTATGCTGACCTTTGACTCCTCAGTTCTCACCCACTCCCTTCAGCAATCATAGCCAGGCTTCGACTCCAAATGACAATCCTCCCTTCCTTCATTTAGACCCTCTTGCTGCACATACACTGCACAACACAGGGAAAGGAAAACGGTGATGCCAGGGAATGGGAGAACACAGTGGGTGATGTCAGGGGTCACAGTGGGTGATGTAGAGGACTATGTAAAGAAGCAGTGGGTGACAGGAGTGAGGTGAAGAGGAGAAATAGTGATGGAGAGGCAGTGGGTGACACGGAGAAGGAGATTGGAAAGACCAGTAAATGACAAGGAAAGAAAGGGTAATGGGAGAGGCAGTGGGTGTCGGGAAGAGGATGATACATTGGAGAGGTAAAGTATGACAGGAGAGAGAGAAATATGGGAATAAGAAGTGGGTAACAGGGGGAGGTATTGGGTGACCGGGAGAGGCAAGGGTGACAAGGAGGCAGTAAATTCGCTTTCTGGTTTGCTTGTTGAAGCCTTTGATAAAGGGTAAAAAGCTCTGTCTCAAGGAAAACATTCATTTTCTTCAAAGCAAGGGTTTATCAAGCCTTGATCAAGATTGACGACAGCTGTGGTGGGCCCAGGTAATTTTTTTGGGGTGTGGCCTAATCACAAGAGGTTTATATTGCTAATACAGATGACTAGGCTGTAGCCAGGTGTTGCCGACTGCAGACGCTTTTCACTGTATGAACCACATAGATGTCACTTACCATGAAGAAGGTGGCTCGGAGCTCTTGGAGGCCGAGGAGCACCCAGCACGCACAGGGTGCCAGGAGAGCAGACTACTAAGACTTTGGCTGCAAGAGCTGTTGCAGAAGTAAACAGAGGAACTTCCCAAAATGTATTATCATAAAATTAGTGCATGTGCACCTGCCCACCCCCGAATCTGCCTAAGATGGGAATATTCATTCATCAATCGCCGAAGACTGAGTATTCAAAGTTTACATGTGATAACCTCCCTTCCCCCCCAGCATGTGCCCATTCAGCAGTTCATATGCATAGATCCACCACATCCAGACACATAATTATCAAAAGAATCAAGGGGCATATTGATGAATATGTCCCTATATCTTCTACTAACTTTAATTTACATGAAAATATTGTATTTCCAGCATTATGCTACACTGCATCTTGTTAGATATATTAAGCATGCATTGAAATACAACAGATTATCTATCTCGCTTATGCCCCCCCCCCCCCCAAAAAAAAATGAGATGGAAGCTACTTCAACTTTTGCTCTTCATAGTAATCCCTTTTTCCTTACAAATAAATCTGTTCATAAGTATGTTTGCATGAGTTTTAGCTGTTTCACTTTTAGGGCTAGAGTATAGCTAAAAGAAGGAAAAGGTGACAAAAATGGTGACAGAATATCTGACATAAATGTGGGTGAAAATCTGGGATCCAGTGACCATCAAGCAGTATGGTTCAAAATAAAGACAGAGACTGACTCATCGCACACAAAAACAAAGGTGTTAGATTTTAGGAAGACTGATTTTGTAGAGATGGAAACTCTGTAAGGGATTCTTTGGAGGAACTTGGAAGGAGTGCAGGATAAGTGGGAACAATTAAAAAGTGCAATTCTAAAAGCAACAGAACTTTGTGTCAAAAGAGTTAGGAAAAACAAAAAAAAAAAAGCCATTGTGGTTTGCAAAAGAAGTAGCAAGTATTGTGAAAGCAAAAAAGTTGGCCTTTAAGAAATTTAAGCAGACGCAGAAGAATGAGGACAAAGAGGTGTATCTTGTTAGACAGAAGGAGGCTAAGAAGGTAATCAGATGTGCTAAAGCACAGGCTGAAGAGAAAATGGCCCAGTCAGTGGGTAAAGGGGGGAACACTTTTTTTTAGGTATATAAGTGAAAGGAGAAAAACAAAAAGTGGAATAATTAGACTGAAGACAGAGAGTGGAAGTTTTCTTGAGGGGGACAATGTAATAGCAGATAATATTAATAATTATTTCTGCTCAGTATTCACTGCTGAAAGAGAGGGGAAGGGGCCACAGTTAAGTTGCATGTATAGTCAGAAAACTGAGGGAGAGACAAGTACATTTACAGAGAAGAAAGTCCTCACAGAACTCTCAAAACTGAAAGTGGATAACTCATTAGGGCCAGATGGGATACATCCAAGGATACTAAAAGAGCTTAAAGGGGAGCTGGTAAAACCAATAACAGAACTATTCAACCAGTCACTAGCTACTGGAGTAATTCCAGAGGACTGGAAAACAGTGAATGTAGTCCCACTGCACAAAAGTGGAAGCAAAGAAGAGGTAAGCAACTATCGACCAGTGAGCCTTACATCAGTAGTAGGGAAATTGATGGAAACACTCTTAAAACAAAGAGTTGTAGAATATCTCAAAACCAGCAATTTACAGGATCCAAAACAGCATGGGTTTACTGGGGGAAGATCATGTCAAACAAATCGTATTGACTTTTTTGACTGGGTGACTAAAGTAATAGATCAAGGTGGGGCTGTAGATGTAGCTTATCTAGACTTTAGTAAAGCTTTTGACACTGTCCCACATCGCAGACTGTTAAATAAACTTGAAAGCTTGGGATTGGATTCTAAGATAGTTGAATGGATAAGAGCGTGGTTGCATGACAGAAAACAGAGAGTTGTAGTAAACGGAGTACAGTCAAAGGAGAGCAAGGTTACAAGTGGAGTACCCCAGGGATCTGTACTTGGACCGGTGCTTTTTAATATCTTTATTGGTGATATTTCAAATGGAATTGAGGGTAAAATGTGCCTTTTTGCAGATGACACAAAGGTATGCAACAGGGTAGACACACCAGGAGGGGTAAAACAAATGATTGATGATCTAGGTAGATTAGAGGAATGGTCAAGAGCATGGCAACTACAGTTTAATGCCAAAAAATGCAAAATCATGCACTTGGGTCTCAGAAATCCAAAGACTAAATATAGTATAAATGGCACTATAATGGAAACTACTGAGGAAGAGAGGGATCTAGGTGTCACTATTTCAGGGGACTTAAAAGCAGGTAGGCAATGTAACAAAGCAATGAAGAAGGCAAGTCAGATGCTTGGTTGCATAGGGAGAGGTATCAGCAGTAGAAAGAAAGAAGTAATAATGCCACTGTATAGGTCATTGGTACGACCTCACCTAGAGTATTGTGTTCAGTTCTGGAGGCCATTTCTCCAGAAGGATATAAATACATTAGAGACTGTACAAAGAAGGGCAACTAAAATGGTGCATGGCCTACATCACAAAACGTACCAGGAAAGACTAAAATATCTTAATATGCATACTTTGGAGCAGAGAAGGGAAAGGGGGGACATGATAGATACTTTCAAATATATCAAGGGTTTTAACAAGGTACAGGTGGGAGACATTCTTCACAGGAAGAGGAGCAACAGAACATGAGGACATGCACTAGAGGGAGGAAGATTCAGGGGAAATGTGAGGAAGAATTACTTCACAGAAAGAGTAGTAGATAAGTGGAATAGCCTCCCATCAGAGGTGGTAGACGCAAATACAGTAGTACAATTTAAACATGCTTGGGATAAGCATATTGATATCCTTACAAAAAAATAAGGATCAAATATGGTTTGAGGTAACATGTTTAAAAAAGGGCAGACTAGATGGGCCAAGTGGTTCTAATCTGCCATCAAATTCTATGTTTCTATGTTTAATGTAAGGGATTATGGTATGGTCTAGAGCAGGGGTGGCCAAACCTGTCCTCAAGATCTACCAATGGTGCGTGTTTTCCAGGCAACCTGTGGGTCTATAGTAGGAATGAATGCAGCAGGTTTGAAAATGTGACCGTTAGTATTGACTACAGCTGTGCACCAGCTAGGTGATCTGGAAAACATAGACCGTTGGTAGATCTTGAGGACTGGTTTGGCCACCCCTCGTCTAGAGCAATAAAAAAGGACATGGCTGGCAGAGTTCAGTCCCGGTTAGGAATTTAGGTAAGGTTGATACTGAAATATAGCAAATCATATATATTATTCCTAGAAGGTGATTATTGGTGACAACACCTTTTTCTCCCTTCATACTTAACCAAAATTGATAAATGAGGTACTATTTTAAATATTAAGATCTCTACTTTTGATGAATTTTTAATTTACAATCGCACATTGTATAGTTTGTTTAAAAATAAAACTTAAAAGCACTGGTACATTATCACCAGTGCTACCATTCTACTGTGCAGTCTCTGTCGTCCCCGCCCGCCCACCTCACAGCTAAAACAGAGCCCGCTCAGTTAACTTGCAGGACTTGCGCACATGGCACCAGTCATAGGCCAGCCATTGATACCGTATCTCACCCAGCAGCAGAGTTCTGGAGTACCGTGCAGCTACAGCAAGTTGAGTGCACATGGACCTCAGTAGAAGCTGGGGAACCGGCGGCCTGCGCCACATCGATAAAGACAGTAGTCGAAACGCGTTGGTGGCTTTTTTAATTAGGTAATTACACTGGTCAGGACCTATCTGGGGTGAGTGTGTTCCGGTCACCTTTACCCTCTGTATGGCCCGTTTACCAACTCCAATGTTTTACCTTTTTATTGTTCCATTTTTTTTAAAATAAATTGAGTTTGTGAAATACTTGGAAGCATCTCTCCTTTTTGGGATCGAGGACCATTAAAGAAACCCTGATATGAGGATCCGCAGAAATTGCAAGTAAGCGTAAACGTGAGCATCCATTTTTTTCCATAGGGAAAATTTAGAAAAAGATACCTTTACGTGTATGGTGGTGCCTTATTTAATGTAAGCACAGTGTAAGCAAACTTGGCTTATATAACACAAGGGTGATCCTTAAAAATTACACTGTACTTCCACATCCCATAGCAACATTGGGTATGTAGCCAGGCTAGTTGTGGAAATTTACCCTACCTTCTTTGAAATATTATACACTGATACTATCCCTCCTCATCTACATTTCATAAACCATACCTGAGAGGAAGGACAAGAGAAGAAGGTGGGTAGAAGGAAGGTGGCGAAAGATACCTTTATATGTATGGTAGCTTCTTACTTTATGTAAACAAGTGTAAGCAGAAACTAACATCTCAACACCACGGTGACCCCATAAGAAGTAATCCCTTCACGCCCTAGAGTGAAACATATTGGGATCTTTTTGAGGAACTTATTTGTCAAGACTTGCTACACCATTGTATTTTCTTCTTTTCATTTTCTCCTATGCCACCAATGTGGGAAGGAATCCTGGAAAGAACAGAAAACTGAGAACTTTAAATCCTCCCTAATTTAAAATAGAGGTGGTAAGAGCGCTGTTTTGAGAGGAATATCTACTTGTTTTCTTGTGCGCCACATCGCTGCTTGCAAAGCCGGGGCTGGGTACTAAGAGTTGGGGCATCCAAAGGAAGTTGGAAGAAAGGCTGTTTACCTTCCAGACCTCAGGTGCAACCAGCACTGGGGATCGCAGCAGAGGCTTCTGTGCACAGGCCCTGATACGTCCTTCCCTGTCTCTGCAGATCGATCACGCCCCTCTTCTATAATAAAAGTGGAAGGGCTCCTCCTAAGATATGTCTAGAATTTAAGTGAGAAAAAAAATAGATCCTACAAGGTGGCTCGTGTGAAAATTATAATCCTTTTCTCTCCCTTCATACTTAACCAAAAATCGATAAAAGAGGTACCATTTTAAAGATGCCCATACACGGTGCGCTTGCACCATGCGATGCAATGTGCGCTCCCATAGGCATCTCATCTCACAGTTCAAAAAGTATGTGCTGCACATACTTTTTGTACTGCCCTCGCATTTCACGCAAATCACATGTGTTGCGATGCGATGCAGCCCATAACGGGTGCGATCATCGCACGGGTATGGGCACCTTTAGTTCTCCGCTTCTGACGAATTGTTAATTTACAATTGCACAGTGTATTGTTTGTTTCAAAATCAAGGTTAAAATGTACTTTTGGCCCTAGAGTTCTTTCCCTTGATGCGTCAATATGGATCAGTTTAGCTTGACTACTCGAAATGGCTACAAATGAACCAGTTCTTCTTTACGACAAACCACCAACCTCACTATAAAATTAATCATATTTTATTTGCATGTAAAATTTTTGCACAGGCCACCTAGTAATCATATATTCCACATTGAAACATATTATACCATGTATCATAAGGACCATGCACATCTTAATGCATCATGTTCTAAAGACTTTTACCCCCTAGAAAATAATATAATTTTAAGATTACGTATTTATAACATTTGTATGCAGTAGATGAGTTTAAGGTTTCTGGAAAATAAGAAGACTTTAGGAGCAAATGTTATCCATAATTGTAAAACTATTTTCTTCTTCTAGAATATCCACTTAATGAGGTAATGTAAGGAAAAAGTATCTGGGATGGGGTTACAAACAAAGAAAGTGCAGAATTATCCATCGATGAGTTTAGATAATTGTTACGAGCAAACACTGCCCAAGACAAATAATTGGACCAAACGGATTATTGATCAGCCACATACCATCTTAGATATTGTTCCAATGACTGATTGGTGTGTTCCCTCTGACCATTATCGTCTGACCATTACTGCGGATGAAAAGAAGAAAACGATAATTCAGTATCTGAGCTCTGATAACAGCTTTCCAGAACTGTGAATTAAACTGAATTCCTCCTTAAGAAAGTATATGGGCAGATACATGGTTAATGAAAATGGAAGCTAAATCTTTTGCAGAACTTAATTGCAAAAGTGGCATAAAGTGATTCATCTTGTTCTTTACAGTACCACTACTGGCATCAAGTGTATACCTTGAAGTGGATAATTTAACAATAGAATCAAAAAGTTATGGGTCCCGGATTTTGTAGTTATGGAACTGAAACTCCCCAATAGGAAGTGTATTGTTATTTTTGTTTTATGCAGAGAGTTCAGAAGAAAGAACATAATCATTCTCATGGAAAGTAAGGTGATGGTATTGAAGATTCCAGATCCATACAAAAATTTGGAATTGTGCATCTATGATAGAAAAGTCTGCTGAACATTCTTGGAGATGAAAAAGCAAGGGATTCCTACAAGAGTTTGGGCTTGGCTTTGATGAATTAAGGCATTAATGATCTGTGACTTAAGTATATTAGGAAGAGTCCTCTCAAGGTTCAGTGTCTTCATGAAAAATTGGGATAAAAGATAAGGTTTCAGGTTCTTGGATCCTGGTCTGTAGTTGTTTCATGGGCAGAATATTGAGCCTGATGGAGGAACGTTTGTTGTCTTTTTCAAAATATTCCTGCTTCGATATATTCCTGATTTCTTTGGTAGTTGGAAACAGTTATAATGTGAAATCTCCGTAAGTTAGATCTTCATTCTTGAGAGTCTAGGTTTAGTAAATTAATGATTCAATAATACAATATGTCAGTATATTTTTATACATCCTACAAAAACATAAACATACTTTTGGTATTGTTTAGATAAACTCTTTAAAACTATGGAAACAGGGCAAGGTGGAAAGACAGAATGTTCATGGTAATTAGAGTCTCATTTAATAATATATTCCAAAAGCAAATAAATAACCAGGTTATTTTTGTGCTTTCTTTAAATTCTTCAGGAATCCACGGATACTCCGAGCATTGCCAACCTTGTGACCTTTTGCTTCCTGTTTGATCCTTTCCATTAAATAGCATTGACCTGAAAGTCCCAGTAACAGCCTTGAAATCAAATGGATGATATTAATAATCGAACATATCGTAACAATCTTCGCCTGGCTTACTGGAGTCTTATCAAGTACGACGCTTTATCTCTTTGACAGTACTAGCTCTTGTTGAATATCCTACTGAAGCTGGTTTCCTTGTAATCAGGGCCGGCACCACCACTAGGCACCTTTAGGCATTGGAGGGCGGAAGTTGGATCAGGTCCCCCTCTGAATGGTATGGAGGTGAGCGGTCGCCGCATCGCCCATCCCCCCGAACCCCGTGGAGTGACCCAGCAGTGACACATCACCTGGCACCCCCCCCCGTGTGGAGCGACAGCAGCAGCAGCCCGGGTCCTGGATTGTGTGGAGTTGAGCGGTAACTCTCACCCCCCTCCCCGTGGTGCAACTTCACGGCCACCGCCGTATCGCACATCCCCCCTTCCCCCTGGAAAGACTTGGCGGTGATGCATTGCCCGGCACCCCCCCCCCCCGTGTGGAGCGACAGTAGCAGCAGCATCGGCCCTGCTTGTAATATAATATGCTCATTACCTAGGCTGCTTGAGGGCTTTTAAAAAGCAGACACAAGACTTTTAAGGCCAGCAAATAATTTTTCTCAATCTCTTCTATGCTTTAAAAAAAAACAATTGGCCTTTTTTCAATTTTAGTTCCTGCTCATCTGTGGCTCTTTCAGGATCAAGGTTTCAAAGTATTTCTCTCTGTTGTGCACACAAAAATTGACATTGAAGAAGAAGCTGAGGAAATCATGGATGCTAAAACTCCATCTGTCATATCCAACCTGGACTACCTTTATGGATTCTTAGTGGATCCAGTATATTAGCACAGCATAGCCATTTTTCAAGGTTCTACCTGCATAGCATTCTCGTGCCTTGGTTTGGCATTAAGATGTCCAAGTTCTCACATGTAATATATCAACTTAATTTTAATAATTGTGTCTGTATTATTTTTATATCTCCTATAGTATTGCTATGATTATTATTGCTAGGCATAGGCGAATCTAGGGGGTGGTCCAGGGGTGAACCAGACCACCTATTAGTCCATTTTTGTAGCTGAGGGATGGGGCTTTCCAACGAGCCCAGCCCCGTGTCTCTAGCCCTCTAGGAACCAGAGATACTGCCAGTTCCCCCTTCAGCATCACTGAAGCTCGAGGTTGATCGCAGTCGAACCCAAATCGCTGGGCCTTCAATCTGATACCAGGCTGGATCCATATGGGTTAATTGGTTCCAGGGATATTGAGGTTAAACAGTTTTTTTTTCATTTCTTAAATGTAATTTCATGACTGTTTATGTTCTTTGAGGGCAGATTTATCTGGAACCAAACAGCCCAGTTTCACGGGACCAAAATCATTTGAAAAGCCAACTCAAAAGTTCTTCAATATTATACTGGTCTCATGTAAATGGGTCAGTTGGTTCCGAAGATATAGCTGGTTGGTTAAAGGGGGTAGGGAGAGGGGAGTGGTTGTCTCTCCCCCTCACACCAGAAAATGCAGGGACTAGGTTGGTGTATAAGGGGTCAGCCTGGGAATGTCCCTGCATGATCCTGGGACCATATTCCTGGGTAAATCCCTGCATTTTCTGTTGTGAAAGGGGTATTATTTCAAATAGCCGTGACCTGCAGTGCTCTGAATAGCAGCTGCACCGCTCTCCATCTCTCCCTGCAGCAGCAGCGAAGGCTCACATAAAAAAATACAGTAAGTGGCACTTTTGGGGGCATTGCTTAAGGAACGCTACAAGTGGCGGTATGTGGGGGTATTATGCATAATGTGTGGCTTAATGTGTAAGGGGCATTATGGTGTGCAGCATCATGTGTAAGGGGCATTATGTGTGCAGCATCATGTGTAAGGGGCATTATGTGTGCAGCATCATGTGTAAGGGGCATTATGTGTGCAGCCTCATGTGTAAGGGGCATTATGTGTGCAGCATCATGTGTAAGGGACATTATGTGTGCAGCATCATGTGTAATGGGTACTATGGTGCGCGGCATCATGTGTAATGGGTACTATGGTGTGCGGCATCATGTGTAATGGGTACTATGGTGTGCGGCATCATGTGTAATGGGTACTATGGTGTGCGGCATCATGTGTAATGGGTACTATGGTGCCATCAAGCAAGAACCCCCTAGCAATGAGCACATAGGTAAGCAGCACTTATGTGGCAAATATCTAATGGGCATTACGGTTTGTTATATAGTATGTAATGGGCATCATGATGTGTGGCACAATGTGTAATGGGCATTATGGTGTGTGGCCTTATGTGTAATGGGTATTACGGAGTTTGCTAAAATGTGTAATGGGCATTACTGTGTATGGTCTAAAGTGTAATACCACAACCCTTTTTGTGATGCCACGCCTCCTTCCCATGAGGCCACACACCCTTTTGCCGCGCGGCTACGCCGCGCAAAGGTCCCCCTGCTACTATGTCTCGATCTGGGACCACCCATTACCATAATTCTAGATTCGCCTATGTTGCTAGGTTACATTTAAACTGATCTTTACCCTGGTTTATCTCTATGCTATTATTAATGCTTATATCTAGATTTCAGGAATGCTGCTAGGGCTCAGGTGATACACTAACACCTTTATAGTACTCTATGTTTTCCTGATTATTCTGTTCTTATGCAGTTGGATACATTTTATCATTTCATATATAGCTTCTTCGGTTTAAGGTTCAGTTCTCACTTCAGGTTTATTTGACAGAGGCAGCAAAATCTTTCTCTTCCCCACTTTATTCTCTATATGACACTTTTGAAAATGTGTACCTTTAATAATGGAATAAATTAACTCTGAGTAAATGCAAAAAGATACCTACTAGCATAAAATGGGGGGGGGGGGGGGGGGGGGGGGGGGCGCTTGAATTACAGATGTACTTATGCTCATCATTTCTGCACACCATGCAGTATAGCAAAGAGAGGTAAGCCTACTTATGTGTCCATGCTTCAAGAAATCCATCTAACAGATATGCTGAAAGTATTCACAGAACTTTTTCCACATTTTGTTGTGTTACTGCCTTATTTCAAAATGCAATACATTAATCTTTCCCCTCATTCTACACACAATGCCCCATAATGACAACATAAATGTTTTTGGGAGGTTTTTGAAAAAAAATTTTTTTAATAAATCACAATTGCATAAGTCTTCACCGACTTTGCTCAACACTTTGTTTATGTACCTTTGGCAACAATTACAGTCTCAAGTATTTTTGAATATGATGCCACAAACTATCTTTGCAGAACCTTTCAAGCTCCATGGAGCATCCAGCTGAGGAAGCTGCCGAGTAGGAGGCGGAGAAACGCGTTCTGGAGCCTGTTCTAGCCCCGTTCTTGATTCAAGTCTAGGCTCTGACTGGGCCACTCAAGGACATTCACAGTTGTCCTGAAACCACTCCTTTGATATCTTGGCTGTGTGCTTGGGGTCATTATCCTGCTGAAAGATAAACCGTCATCCAGTCTGAGTTCAAGAGCGCTGGAGCAGCTTTTCATCCAGGCTGTACATTGCAGAATTCATCTTTCCCTCTATTCTGACTAGTCTCCCAGTTCTTGCAAAAGCATCCCTTCAGCATGATTCTGCCCCCATTATTCACTGTAGGGATGATATTGGCCTGGTGATGAGAGGCACCTGTTTTCCTCCAAACATAATGCCTGGCATTAATGCCAAAGAGTTCAATCTTTGTCTTAACAGACCAGAGCATTTTGTTTCTCATGGTCTGAGAGTCCTTCAGGTGCATTTTGGCAAACTCCAGGTGGGCTGTCATGTGCTTTTTACTAAGAAGTGGCTTCCATCTGACCACTTTACCATACAGGCCTGATTGGTGGATTGCTTCAGAGATGGTTGTCCTTCTGGAACGTTCTCCTCTCTCCATAGAGGAATATTGTAGCTCTGATTGAGTGACCACCAAGTTCTTGTTCACCTCCCTGACTAGGGCTCTTCTCCCCAATCACTCAGTTTAGATGGCCGGCCAGCTCTAGGAAGAGTCCTGTTGGTTCTGAACTTCTTCCATTTACGGATGATGGTCGCCCACTGTGCTCATATTTTTCTGTAACCTTCCCCAGATTTGTGCCTCAAGACAATCCTGTCTTGGAGGTCTACAGACAATCCCTTTGACTTCATGCTTGGTTTGTGCTCTGACATCCACTGTCAAGTGTGGAACCTTATATAGCCGGTGTGTGCTTTGCAAATCATGTCTAATCAACTAAATTTACCACAGGTGGACTCCAATTAGGCTGTAGGAAAATGATGCACCTAAGCTCTATTAACATGTGATTTCTCAGTTTTTTATTTGTAATAAATTTGCAAAAATCTCCAAAACTTTTTAATGTTGTGATTATGGGGTATTGTGTGTTGAATTTTGGGAGAAGAAAAATTAACATATTCCATTATGAAATAAGTCTGTAACATAACAAAATGTGGAAAAAGTGAAGTGCTGTGAATACTTTCCAGATGCACTGTATTTAGCATGAAAAAAAAAGCGCTAAATGTTCTAATAAACAATAAAACCAGAGGTGTGGCTAGACATTCAATTCATTATACCACCCACTCTACAATTACTGATCCATATAGGCGTTATTTAATAATAGATACCACTGTTTATATACGCCATTCTGCAAATCAACTAGAAAACCCCCCATAATGTAGCTATTGAACCAGTGATGCACTAGAACAAGGGCCTCATATGCAATGAAGGTTTCCTATATTTATCCACCTCAAAGAAATGTTATGGCTCACTGCATGGCAGGATTATAACCATAATAATACACATAATCAATCTGACCCAATTCTGTATTGGCAGAGAACTAATACTGTCATATCACCTTCTATATCAGCATCCCAATCTTGTTTTATACTGTATCATCATTGTGCATGTCCTTGTGTTTCCCTCCTATATCCCTATAGATTCTAAGCTTGCAACAGGGCCCTCCTACGTCCAAGTCTGTCTGTTGTTACCCAGTTTGTCTGATCACTGTCTACTATTGTAAAGCGCAACGGAATCTGCTGCGCTGTATAAGAAACTGTAAATAATTAATAGATAAATCATCAAATTAGCAAGTCACCCTCCATTCCCTTTCACTTGTACACACGTCCTACCCAGAAAAATAAGAAAGACTCTAAAAAACCCTTACATCGCAGGAAGCTGCCAGATGCACCACTTCTTATTTAAATGGTATAGTAATAAATCCAGTAATTACTTTCACATATCCTCCACTGCTACCACCCATGCCTAATATTTCTAATTTAAGGAATGTTGATAGAGTACAAAATTTAGATTGCTCCAGTATTATATAAATACTTAAAAATGTCTGCACTACCCTATCTTCTCAATACCCTATGCCTAATTCAAGTAAATGTGCTTTTTTGAAACTCCAGGAAATTACCCCTTTGCCCCTATAAGAAGTTTGTCGGGTTATTACATCACTAAAACCAGCTGAAAGCTCCGGGACCAAACAGCCACAGCTCAAAAATATACCAAACAATATAACACCTATTTGAAGCCAATTTTATAATGCCACAACAGTGAGTGGAACAATTTCCTTTTATTTTAATGCTGCATTGGAGAAAGTCCTATCTATGGTGAGCAGGTAAATGATACTGCAAACCTCTTATAGACCTTTTCAACGCCGACCTTTTGTCTATGTCAACCTAATAGTGGTCGACCTAATGACTGTTGACCATATGAAGTCTGTTGAGAATATGTCTCAATATTATCATAAAATTTACAATTCTTGTAAGTTAAGTAATTTTTAATATATATATATATATATGAAAAAGAATTTATCGGAGAGCGCTGGGCTTAGTACCACCTAGTCTCAATCATACAATAATTTGTTAAATGAGACACCAATCACATTTCAATTGACAATTCTTTGTCCCCTTTCCGAATAAAACGTGGAATCCGTTCAAGATAAAAGTTCTTTATTGAAACTCAACGCGTTTCGTCAGAACGACTTCTTCAGGGGTATGACTAAAAGTGGTGTATATGTTTTTAAAAAGCTGTAAACCTTTAGCAAACCCCCGATGAAGTCCCAGGAAGGGAAGAAATGCATTATTCTCGTTTTGCTACTGTCCAAGTTTCTGAAATTTTTCAATGAACCTAATTACAATCTGGAGTAACCGCTACCATTGATTGAAATAAGAGACTCTTTAATAAACTTTTAAACTGTATGGACTATATTTGATATGCTTTGAAAAAACATTTTAAGGCTTCATTAGTCTAATTGTAGAGATCAACACAAGGGGCATCATCTTACAACTGCTCTCTCTCTCTCTCTCTCTCTCTCTCTCTATATATATATATATATACTTGGAATACAGGTGTGTGAGCAGCGCTCAGTATAGTTCAGTGTAAGTGTCCAACAGCCAAAACTCCTCAGCTGTAGGAGATGATTAAACACCAAAGTCCAATTATTTCAAGACAGACTGCATCTCCCTTTTTACAATATCATCCAGGGTTAGGATGCACAAGTCTAGAAAAAAACAGGAAGAAAAGGGGCGCTTCATGGTGCAGTTTTAACACTAACGGCTATAATGCATCTGTTATGTATTAATATGTGTGAAACACACTGTTTGTATATCTGCTGCTGGTCCATCATGCAGCCTGTTGCTGTTTTAGAAAAAATGTTGTTTGAATTCCCCCATAGATGGGAGCTTCTGCTTTTTGGCGTTAACATTTATTTTTAATGTCTTGGGATTCCTGACTGCACACTATTCCTCTACCCTTCACTAATAAGTAATGTGGAGATTTCTAATTCTAATGGTACTGCTGCTTATGAATACTTTTCTCATAGGTGGTGGGGATTTATGAGAGGAGGGGTACTAATAAATGAAAAGCCTAATCAGGGAGGGAAAAAAAGATTGGGAACCGCTGCTTTAGGCATTCTCAACTCTTTTTGAATCTTAATGCGACTTTGAGCTGAAAGCCACTCAAAACAGCCTGTTTCAGCTCAAAGCTGCCCAGTGTGTATGCCCCAGTGGTGAGCACTGCTGCGCGCTCCCGCATCATCGCCGGGAAAGCTGTTCATCTGCTGGTTATACCAGCAGATGAGCGGCATTGAGGACTGCTTTGCATAGCTCTGTGCTATGCAATGCCGCCCCCCCCCCCCCCCCTCCGTCGGCGCCGGGCAGGTGCATAGTCGCCCAGTGTGTATGGACCTTTAGTTCTTTGTAAGGATATTTCAAAGATACACATTGATATATGTAAAATATAATGGATCTTGTATGTACTGTTTCCTGGGTAGATCATTTTCCTCTTTGGGGGTTTTTAAATGAATGAAAAACATTGCTGGTCAAGGCTATGGTGGCAACTTTACTCACATCTTGGCTTTTGAAGAACTAGTTGTCTTTGCCTTTATTGGACAATCTGTGGCTTTTACCTTGAGACTGGGCACAGCAATACTAAGCCAATTAAAACCATATAAAGCCAATTAAGGGTGGGGGTGGGGGGCTTTGCATCTGACGCCTTTATAACAAAGCAATGAGGAAGGTAGACAATTGGTTGTATAGAGAAAGAAAGCAGCAACAGAAAGAAAGAACCAAAAAGAACTGTATACGTCATTAGTAGGACCTCATCTACAAAACTGTGTCCAGTTCTGGAAGCCATATCTCCAGAAGGATATAAATACAGTACAAAGAAGGGCAACTACAATGGTACTTTGGTGATTCCCAGCTCCATTCATAAAAAGGATGGGAAAAAATATACATCCCTGTTGCAACCTGAGATGCAAAGCCACCCCAGCCCCCCTTAATTGGCTTAGTATTGCTGTGCCCAGGGTCAAGAAAGCAAAGCTGTGAGCGAATGTGTCACTGTAGCCCTGAGCAGCAATGCGTTTCAGGGATAGCCAGGTTGGAGGAGAGAGGAAAACAATCTACCTAAGAAGCCGTACATACAAAATCCACTCTGTGTGGCCATTACGCCAATGATTTCCGCGATGGTAAGAAATAAAACATGGGTGCACCGCACACATTGCACCCATTATAGAAATGCCAATACCTACTGCACAGTATACTATATGCATTACATGAAAGAATTCGTGGCTTGGTGATTTGTAAATAAGAATTCTAGACTTCCAAAAAAGAACGTAAGTCGCATACATTGTAGAGCTGTGGTTCACAACCCTGTTCAAAAAGTACCCCCAACAGTGCAGGTTTTACCAATCACCTGGTGCCCAGTTGTTTTCACTATTCAGACGCATTTTAAAAAATGCACATGTGGAGCAAAATATTTTACTTGTGATTCTGGGGGTTGTTCTGGTTCATTCGGTCCGATGTTGTGCATCTGCGCATTTCTGCGCACGTGCGGACGCACGGTGCGTACACCCACAGCGAATGCACGCACCCTACATGGTGAGTGTGGGGCGAAGAAGGGTGGGGGGCGCCGGGCAGCCCTATTACCATATGGAAATGCCCAGCATTTCATGGGCGTTCCCATGAGAACACTGGGCATTCTCATGGTAATGAGGCGGTGACGCAGATGCGGGGGAAGGTAGCTGACATCACTGGATGTCAGCTGCCCGCCCATTTCCATAGAAGCGTGCACGGATATGTAAGTGACTTGAAAGTCACTTTTATATGCATTCACCTTCCACATCTTTCAATGGTCAGCGACCATCAAAAGATGTGGGTTTCCCCGCAGCATGCGAATGGATGTTTATGTTAAACATCCATTCGCAGCCTGTGCACACGCTGCGAGGGGGGGGGGGGCGGGCAGCTGGGTATTCGCCCGGCAGGGTTTGGTGAACTTGCAAGGCTGTGAATTCACAGCCTTGTGAGTCAACCAGAATAAGGGTCTCTGTGTGAAGACCTGGAAAACGTGCAAAACTCTAAATATATGTATAGAATAAAAGCAAAAAGCCAAACAAGTGATTATTTAAAGATGTAACTAGTTAAATAATTCCCTGCCAAGTAATAGAGCACAGCATCAGTAATACTGAAACAAGCACGGATGGTGTAATGGTTAGCATTACTGCCTCACAGCACTGAGGTCATGGGTTTGATTCCCACCATGACCCTAACTGTGTGGAGTTTGTATATTCTGCCTGTGCTTGCGTGAGTTTCCTCCAAGTACTCAGGTTTTCTTCCCACAATCCAAAAATATACTGATAGGTTAATTGTCTCCCCAAAAAAATTAACCCTAGAATGTCTGTGTGCGTGTACATGTGGTAGGGAATATAGATTGTAAGCTCCACTGGGGCAGGGACTGATGTGAATGTTCAACTCTTCTCTGTAAAGCGCTGCGGAATATGTGTGCGCTATATAAATACCTGGTAAAAAATAAATAAACAATTCTAATTAATTTATTATTTTAATCCTATTATGGTGTTAAGGTGCCCACAGACTAGAAAGATCTGTGATTTTAAGATTTCCCTTAAACTCAATGTTAGTCCTGGACAAAATATTTAATGCAAAGAGTACATCTTGACAAAGATTTATCGTAAGCTTTCCAATTTTTTTTTAACCCCTTTGGTGATATGACCAGAAAATATTTGGGCTGACCTGTGCTACCGGTGCATGCCACTGACATGAAGTGTGAGTTGCTCCCTAACACACCTGTCGCTCACCCCGCCCCGCCACTTCCCCCTTTCGTTCGCCTGGAAGCCCAAACACTTGTACTTGAGCGCTTGAGCGTGCCCAAGTACCTGAGCTCCTAATTACCTGAGTACCCAAACAGCTGAGCCCCCAAAAATCTCCGAACGCACACCCAATTGCCCGAATACCTGAGCATTCGAATACCCCTAAGCGCAATTAATACACCAGAATATCCAAGCACCCTAACTCACCTGAGTGTGTAAGTGCAGCCAAGCTTGTCCAAGGACCTGAACTCCCATATACCCAACTGTGCAAATGAGACCAAACTCTACCGAGCATGCGAACGCACCCAAACACCCGAGTGCATGAAATGGCCAAATCATTGAGCGCCCGAACTCGTGAACGAACACCCATGTGTGCTTGAACTCACCCCAGCATGCGAATGCGGCTAAATGGGTTCGGGCACCTGAACTACCAAATACCCAACTATGCCTAAGTGCCCAAACTCTACTGAGCATGCAAACATGCCCAAATACCAGAGTTCAGCCAATGCGCTGAAAACCCAAATCCACGAGTGCCCGAACTCCCAAACAGGACTGAACACCCGAATCCCTGAGCATCTGAACTCGCCCAAGCGTGCTAACATGCCCCGAACACCCGAATCCATGAGCGAACGAACTCGCCCAAATGCATCAAAACACACAAATCTCTGAGCTCCTGAGTGAGTGTGCGAACGCGCCCAAACACATGGGCTTGGGAATGTATTCAATTGTACCAACTCCCAAGTACACAACCATGCGAATGCGCCCAAGTTCCTGAATATCCAAGCATATTCAGGCGCCCAAACGACTAGCCGTCCCAATTACCAAATATCCGAATGCACGAAGACCCGCATACCTGAGTCTCACAGATCTTTAGCTGCATTTTCTAATCTTCCCTGAAGCAGGTAAGATCCAACAGATCCAGCTAAACATCTGCGGGAGTGCGCATCAGATTGCAAATGATTTGCAGTAAAAATCGTATTGGCCGAAAAATCACTGTAGTGTGTGGGCACACTAGTCACTGTAGTGTGTGAGCTGATTAAATTATTGACTCTGATTTTATGTATCAATCCCTAATGGAAGCTAAATTCATTACTAGGAATCATAGAACAACTATAATGTTAAAGAATTTGCTGTTAATTAAATGGAAATCACTGTAATACACCAACTGCCTGTACAACCTCAGAGCTCTCATCTTAAATTCGAAGATTACTTAAGCCCTAATCAATACCGCCACAGGCTACTTAATTAATGAAATGTTCTTTTCCAGAGAGATGATTGCTAGAATCACCATATACTGTAGACATTTCATATCACATAAGGTTATTTTATTTCACTCACATATGGTATCAACAGAAGTGCAGTGGATTCTGTCATGGGCCTGAAATACTTCACAAATAAATGTATTCTATTACCACAATAAACATCCTCTCCGCAACTAGCCATAACAAAAAATTATACATAATCACATTATTAAATGAGTGTTATGTATTTAAACCCATTGACATTGGATCACTGGACATTAACTACATTACACATTACATATTGTGGATTCGATTATTAATAATACAGATCGACATCAGGTTTATTTAAATTCACTGACCTAACTTAAGAGTAATGGTCACAATTAATGCCACATCAACTTGTGTTTCAGTGCCTAACTAGAAGCAGATGATACATTAAATTATCTAAGCACCAATGACCAAGGAGAGGTAATACGGCACTAGCACACACACGGGGAGGGGGTTCTGAGTACCTAGAAACCCCCCTGCCACAATCCATCGCTGAAGGTGACACAGATAGATGCGCAAGAGGAAGCTGCAGCTAGAGGTAGAACCGACCAGCCAGTGGAATGTTTTGCAGCCGTGGCACCATGCTACGAGGGAGTCATCTTAATTTGGCTTCCTCTCACCATGATACTGTCCACAGCCGCTGATTAAATTGCAGCTGCCTCTCATCATTTCAGCCTGCTTCCAAGCATGAGAAGGAAGGCTGCCATCTGGCTGCTGTAGAAAGAAGAGTGTCTGCCTGCAGAGGAGCTGACATTATGGAAAGAGAGCTCCTCTACTCCCGAGTCCCAAAACACACTCATAATTTCTGATCGCGATTGAAGCCACATCACATGATATGGTTTAATGCTTTGATACCGAACAGATTGATTTATCCTATGGTATATTCCACAATTCACTTTTTACCATCAATAAGAACTATTTTTATCCAATTTGATCCTTGATTACCCCTGAAGAAGTCCCTATGGGACGAAATGCATAGGGTTATTTCAGGCAATGTTAGCCAAATGTTGGATCAAGTATTGAAATAGTGAAACCATCTATTGGAAGAAATATTTTATACTGTTGTTCAGAATAAACACTTTTTACCATTGTACTTTTTTTCTGGTGAAACTCTGATTAGCGCACTTCTATACCCTTCTTCTATTTATCTATATATCTATATAACTATATATATATTGTCCCAGAATCTGGCACTCCCCTATTTAAGATCCATAAATGTTCTTACCCGGTGCCTTCTAACCAAGACCTCTCATTCCTCTTATAGCCAATGGAAATCAGGCGGCACTCTCGGATTTTAGGTGAGATAAAACTTTATTACATAGTGTCCAATCCTACATGTTTCAGGCCAACAGGTCAGGCCCTGAGGACTGGCATCCATTCACCGCCAACTATTAAGTTAATACATCACTTTTATGCAGGTGGTACAGAGAGGAGAATATAAAATCTATGTTACCGATGCAAAAGGCAAGGGCTGGTAACTGTAAAGTGTGCGTAGGAGCTGATGGAGAATATCAGGGGACAGAGTAAATATAAAAGGGAAGGGAGAGAGGGGGAGGCTATCACAGAAAAAACTTATTTACAGTATATAAGCTGTAGAAATGGTATAATGGAGAGGGGTGGTGAGTGAGGACACTGACAAGAAGAGAGGAAGTAATAGGGAGAACAAGGCACGGTAGATAATTGAGAAAAAGCTTCCCTGCAAAGTGATCTGTAGGTCCCCAGGGATCTACTGCACCCACTTTGGTAACCACTGCTACAGGCTGAACCCTGCACCCAAGCATCTGGCAATCAAGTACTGATAGGTCGGAACTTTTAAAGGTGAAAATAATTGAAGAAAATGATAATGAAGAGTTTAAATATCAATGGACTTTTCTAAGCCATTATAACTCCTTTGATTGACAAATTGAGAACATCTTTCGAGATAATTGGAAACTACTGTTAAGAGACCCCATTATTGGTGACTGTCTACCACCAAAACCTCAGTTCATTTACCGTGGGATTCAGAAAGAGATTTTGTAAGAAATCTCCAGTTTTATTAAAAGCGGCAACACATTGATCACCGTCTAGACAACATGTACTGTAAGAAAGATGTAGCCAGTGGGAAGGATAATCCCCCTGAGTTTAGAACCCTAACATGAGTTTTGTTTTTAGGGTAGCTTCTGTCTTACAGGACCATTAAGTACTAGCAATTATTCAATTATTTAGATTTTTTTTACTGAAATGGCCAGAAAACAAGATGACAAGCAATGAAACCACTTTTTCCTTTTACATTTCTCTGAATCAGTCACAAGGATCAATAAAGATGATTTTTCTATAGATCAAAAATGTCATGGTATAAATCATAGACTGACTCATGATAGACAGTCATATGGTCGACCACTAAAGGTCAACAGGGTGTAAAGGTCGACATGGTTAAAAGGTCGACATGAAAAAGTTCGACATGATCAAAGGGTAGACAGGTAAAAGGTCGACATGGAAAAAAGTCGACATGAGTTTTTAATGTTTTTTTAGGGTACCGCTGCGCTCGCCATGCTTCAGGCTCAGCACACTATTTTATTCTCCCACCACGCCCTAGTGGATGGTAGGGCATGAAATACCGCCTGACAGCTCATGTCGACTGAAAATTTAGTAAAGAAATGCAAATAGACCATTTTTAGGTTGACCTTTTGACCATGTCGACCAATTACCTGTCGACCTTTAAACCCTGTCGACCTATTGTGTGTCGACATTTAAACCCTGTTGACCTTTTGACTGTCGACCATTAGTGGTCGACCATATGACTGTCTATCATGAGTTAGTCTATGACCAGTCCGGATACCGATCAAAAAAATTAGAAAAAACACATGATCATAATTTATAATTCACAATACTACAGTATATCTACTAAGCAATGATAGGGTAGTAATGATAAAGCATCTACTAAATAATCTGAGCAGAACATTGTAAGAACACCAACACATGCCAGCTAGTAGAAATGTGTCCAATCAGCTGTGTGAACAGCCTTCAATCTCCCCAAGATGACTTTCCTGTACTATAGAGACAGTAACGGAACTAGTGTCTAGTAGGCCCAGGTGCAAACATACAGTATGCTTTAGGCCCCACCAACCTGCCTCTCACTACAGAATGTCAGTCGCCCACCCAGGTCTCGTACCGGACACCGCAAGTCTAAGTCAGAGACTGATTTAGATTTGCGAGCACTGTAGAAATCTGATGGTCACCGACCATAGAATGATTTCAGGCCAGCACGCTAGCCTGTGAATGGTTGTTTATGCCAAACATCAATTTGCAGTGCGGTGGGTAGATTCACTTGGCGGCAGGTGGCTTTAGAAGGCTTGCTATGCAGCGAAAAACCGCTGGGTGATGCTGGGCATATGTATTGCCTCAGACACCACTACTGCTGCCCCTCCAACTATGGGATGGTGTTCCCCAGTGAAAAATGTCAGTGCTATAATCTACATGCACCGCTGAACATCCTGGCTAGGGCCACTGTATTGGGTGGTGTTCCCCCTGCAGGGTGCCTGGAGCAAACCAATACAGCTGCTGTGCTGTCATTGAAATAGTCAGGGGAGGGCAAAGTAACATGCAGAAACAGTGCAAGACATGTGCATTACCTGTCAGTACCCCGATGCATCATGCCCTCAGCCACCACCTTTATAGTACTACTGGAGCTTCTGACTGTCACAGGAAGTTCAGCAGCATGCAGCAACCTGAGCAGGGAGAGTGTAGAGTGGAGCCCCCAGGCACACAAATCTAGCGAGAAACACATCCCTCCCTGTCTGATCTGCTTGTCATACGGCTCCTCTGGCTGCTGATCCCGGCACCTAACTGCTGCTTCTGACCCCCAGCCTCACTATTGGGCCTCTCAAAGCAGCAATGAAAGGATACAGTGCTCTTTTCACTCTTTCTGACAAAATATTCCTCAGATGGACAAACCCATGTGCACTGCAGGTGTGGCAGGTGTAAAACCCCACCCAAATCTAATTATCTCTGCACAAGTAACACCTGCCTCACCTGCAGTGCACATAGGTTTGTCCATCTGAGGAATATTTTGTCAGAAAGAGTGAACTAGAATAAGGGCCACAGTTCCTGCTGGAGCCTGCACAAAAATAGCCCTGGATATATATATAAAACCGAAAAACCCAACCGCGCCTCACAAAGATAAGGCAGCACCTCTGAGGGGCCCCCTGTTAGACAGGACCCAGGGTTTAGAGATAGAGAAAGTGGGGTATCAGAGTGCGCCAATTCATTTGCATATACAACAGTATTGTTGAACAAACAGTAGTTAGAAGCAGAATCATAAAATAATTTTTTAATCAGAAATCTTCCAAGAGATGATACAGGCCCAACGCGTTTCGTCAACAGCTTGACTTCATCAGGGGCATTGGAAGCAGAGTAGTACAAAGCAATTTCACACTATAAAATTAAGAAACATACAGCAGAAGTTTTCATGCGAAAGATAAAACTTGGAAATGGTTCACGCACTAGGGGTCAGCAACATTAATAAAGCATCGCAATCCAATGGTATCCAAAGTTAAAACGCAATTTCAGGGGGAGGGTAAGTATCCCCAATACACAGTAATAGCAGAGCAGACCGGAAGTGAACTCCTGGGATCCAAAGTGCTATATCTATATATATATATATTTATATATAGTGATCATTTCCACTGATCCTTACACCAGTACACACCTCAAGAGGGACTGTGAGAACAAATTTTGGACCAAATCTCAACTCTGTACCAGTTGTATCTGTTCTTAAATGAGGATCGGTTGGCCTTAAAAACGAGACTGTACACTGGACAGTGAGTACCGAATTATGAACAGTTCATGACGGTGTATAGAGCATACCCATACTTAACCATTCAGTGCTGTCCGTTTGAACATACACGGACAAAATCTGTGACAGGAAAGAAAATACCCCTACACTAATACAATTTCTAACACTGAAATTCTAAAACAAAAGTGCGCTTCTGAGTCTTTAAAGGATCTGTTGTTATAGCGTCTTGTTGGGGATACATCCCATTCGAAAAAGTTGTTGAAATTGTGTCAAAACTATTTGCAAACCCCTGATGAAGTCCCTTGCAGGGACGAAACGCATTGGGTACATTTGTTTGCTAATCTGAAATATCTGAAATACACTATTAAAGTTTTTATGGTCTGGAACAACCACCACTACTGAGAGTAACAAGAGACTTTTTAATAAATGTTTATAAGTTTTGGACTTTACTTTGATTACTTTGAATTTAACCAAAGGCTATTGTAGAACCAATCACTAAAGGTCTAAACAAGGGCGCCAACTTACAACTGCTATCTATCTATCTATATATATAAATACTCCTCATCTCTGAGGTGAAGTACTGCCAGTGACTATTAGAGGCCACTCAATGGACCGAATCACTCCTTAACAGAAAATGAAAGCAAAATGATCTATTTCAAACTTGCTGGATATGGAAATACGGAGCTGTGAAAACAGAGATTGGAGGTGGGAGCAGATAGGGACTAAGGGGGGTATTCAATCCCGGGTCATGACTGTCCATCTACCCCGACAGATGTGACCCTGTCCTGTTTTCGACAGGATATCGCCAAGCAGGCTTCAATGTCCATCCTGCCAATCGGCGAAAAGGAGGCGTGTTGCATAAACTGCCATGGATTGTTGAGATCGGTCGCGATCGCAACAATTCACGGCCATTATCGGCAAAGCGGCCCCGACAGCTTTTAAAGGTGGGCCCGTTCTGTCGATCTGCCTCTTCAATGTGGTCATAAAAGACAGTATTCCCCCATTTCCCCGTTGAAAATAGCGGCGGGGATCGAATACCCCCCAAGCTGTCATTTTGACAAGTCACATTATAAACAGATAATTTGCACAGCAATTTATTCATGTATATACATTACATGTGGGATAAAACATAGGTAAATACATAAATATATTTATATGTAACTAACATTTTCCCAGAGAGTAGTACCAACTTACCCAGCTGTCCCAAAATGGAACCTTTTCCTCTTCGCAATCGCTCTTTCCTATCTGGACTGTTAGTTTTTTTCCCTTTTGTTTTCTTTCTGGATTTGTCTGTTAAAAAAGGGGAAAAAAAAGTTTATTTTGAAGTAAAGCAATATATGTAGCCTTTAGTTAAATTGAAATGTTAACAATTTAAATGTTATTACAGGTTGAGTATCCCTTATCCAAAATGCTTGGGACCGGAAGAATTTTGGATAATGGATTATTCCCAATTTCAGAAATGTTTTATATTTCAATGATGTATCTTGAGGTATCTTGCATTTATGTTGTACAAACACATCAAACATATGAAATACACACAAATATATTGTATTTGTGAAAAAAACAAGGTTTCAAAACATGAAACAAAGTTTGTGTACTATCTCAGATACTGAATTTAAATGCCAAGCAATAATTTTCTTTTACATATATAGTGCTGTTACAGATGTCCCCAGTAGTGCTTTTAGCAAAAAAAAAAAAAAAGTTTTCACTTTCTGGAATGTATGGTTTTCGGAATCATTTGCATAATGGATATTTGGCTAAGGGATACTCAACCTGTAGTATAATAATAGTAAATAATAAAAAGATAACAATTAAAATAAAAAAATTCCTAAAAAAAACGCTGCTAAAAATTAGGGATTCCCTTTCACTGGGGGCAAAATGAAAATCATGACTAATGTAAAAATAGTTACAGTTGTACTATAATTTAAATTATTCTCTCATAATACATGCCATGACTTCAGATTGCCTTCCTTTGACCAGATGTGATGTATTCATTCACATTTACAATGTCAACAATCATAATGTGGACACCATAATGTTTTGATGTCGGCATTGTTGAATTACAGAGAAGCAAAATGTTCACAGTTGCAAAACGTCAACATGTTCCCATGTAAAATGTCAACGCTCTAACCAGGCTCTAAGGGGCAGGGTTAGGATGAGGCACTTTATCAGTCGTCATGATCGTAATATCGACATTTTCATGATGTGGCATTCATTAGGCTGCTTAATAGTAACCCGGTACCATGCAAATGCCACAGACACTGAATATTGTTGCTGACCATGTTCATGGTCAATACATGAAGAAGAAAGAAAGATTTGCGCTATGGATTCACTCCTAAAAAGAGATACATTTTTTGTTTAATAAAACTTATACTTTATTAATTATTCCATTAAAAGATAAGGGGAAGCTTTATCCATGTTCGTATAAAAATATTTGGACACACATTGACAAACATACATATAACGTGATTATACTGCACTTATAAAGAATTAAAAAAGTGTGTGTATAGATTTAAAAAATAGGCCTTTGGTTCTGAGTCTTCTTTTCACTGTCGCTACACAATAATAATATAGCTCTATGCCTCCTCTATAATTTTAGTGTATTTGTTAAATAATACACTGTTTCAAATAAATGGCAATTGGCCCAGAAGGATATCTGTTGTATTATTCATATAATTAGATACACTTTTATAGAGGCTGTTGTTACTTTTTATTTTGTAACAATTTACCTATACAGTGTGTTCAGTTCTTATGGGCAGTCAAGTACTATGCAGGGTCTCTCTTATTTTGGAGATCACTCACAGTGGGGTTATTTTAGATATTTGGATGGTACTTCTGTTAGGATAATAATTATATCTGTTAGTGCTCCTTTTATAGTACATCTGTAATTCCCATGCAAGCTTTCATTAGGTTATTATATATGATTTGTCACATGCTATTGTTTCTCTGCAGGTTATCTTTATGCAACAGTTCTTTTTATTATTATTGCTGCTTATAATGGTCTTATATCTCTGCAGATTCTATCTCCACAGGATTTTACTAATTCTGGTCACTATCTGCAAAGTGTTATGTAATTAGGAACTCAGCATATTATTTATGTGCTGTCTTCCAATGTATTGAAAGAAATAGTTCCTACACTGTATTTGTAGTGATCTGCTGACCTCCTGTGGACTGTAGACAAAATTACATATACATATATAATTACCTGTCATAGTAAAGCCTCTATCTATATTGATGGCTGATTATTCCTCCACTAGAGAGGGTTAATTGCTATTTCCAATTTGGGAGTCTCTCCTTCCTATGGGAGAGTATCCCTGAGCTAGTTACCGCTACCCTTAGAGCTATTACATGTGGGCTTTAAAGTTTTTATCATACAAATCAAGTTATAATAACAGTATTGACTTGTGAGAACAAAGGCCTATTGTTCCAGTCGACACGTGTTTCACTACGAAGATAGCGCAAATCTTTCTTTCTTCTTCATGTATGGTATCCAACTTGCCCGGATTGCACACAGCCACACGATATTTGAAAAATAGTCGGTCCTCCAAAGTCCACCAAATAAGTGGGACCCAAATCAATTTGTGTGCGGATTATTATCTCCTCTCTCCCTGTTCCCTTCTTGAGATTGCATGTTCATGGTCAGCAACATGGCTGTATGGCTATACTATGACCACAATCTAGCCATATTCTAATAGCAACTTCTGGCAGGATAACAAGCGCTGTCATAAAGCATGTCATCTCAAGCAGGATTGATAAAGATGACAAAGAGTTCATAGTAATCCAGCGATCTGCATAGACACGAGGTCTCAATCCAATAGAGCTCCTTTAATATATGTTGGAAAAGGAGATTAGCACAATAAATTTGAGGCCGAAAAAGGGGATTTTTGTAAGAATTTACCATTCAAATCCCTTTCTCTGAGTCCATCCTGGTGACACAGCTCAACCAAGGGATGTAGGAGGGTCAGCAGGAGCAAGGCACCTATGCCTTGCATCCCAGAATTCCTCAGTTCAACTTCTAAAGCACACTAGGATACATTACTCAGTACAACGCCTGAACATATTAATATGCACAATCAAATAATAACCATTTAACATGACAACACTTGAAACAGTACAAACTTACTGAGCATAATGGATGGACCGCTGTGTCACCAGGATGGACACAGAGAAAGGGATTAGAACGGTAAATTCTTATAAAAATCCTCTTTTCTCTTTCATCCATCCTGGTGACACAGCTCAACCATGGGACGTTTAAGAGCCAGTCCTTTGGGAGGGTACCCCCAGGCTTACAGTTCTCCTCACTGCTTGCCCAAATGAAGCATCCTCCGACACGAACTTATAGAACCTATAGAATTTGGTAAAGGTATGAACAGAGGACCAGGGGGCAGCCCTGCACAACTGCTCCGCTGTAGCCCCATGACACACAGCCCAAGAGGAAGCAACTGACCTGGTGGTATGGGCATTAATCCGTGAAGGGATTGGTCTACTTAACTTAGTGTAGGCAAAGGCAATGACTGACCTAAACCATCTGGCAATGGTCTGCTAAGAAGCAGACCACCCTCTCTTATGTACGTCATACAGTACCAAAAGCAAATCAGTTTTGAGAGTATCCTTTACTCTTTCAACGTATATGCGCAAAGCGCGAACAACGTCCAGTTTCTTCAACTTGTCCCTATTTCTGGCCTTCTGAGGAGGGCAAAACACCGGGAGCACAATCTCCTGGTTTAAATGAAAACTTGACACTACCTTAGGTAGAAACGTAGGCACTGTACGAAGCACCGCCCTGTCCTCATGGAAAATCAGAAACAAAGACTTGCAAGACAAGGCCCCCAATTCTGAAACTCGCCTAGTCAAAGCTATAGCCAACAAAAGGGTAAGTTTCCAAGACAGAAATTTAAGATCATCCGACCTTAAAGGCTCAAATGGAGGTTTTTGTAACACTGACAAACTAAAGACAGGTCTCACGGTGCCACCGGGTGCCTATATGGGGGTTTAAGCATCATGAGTACCTGCAAAAAAGTCTGTACTTCAGGTAACAGGGCTACCCTTTTCTGAAAGAAAATGCATAAGGCCAACAACTGTACCTTTAAAGACTGCAGGCTAAGCCCTGCTGAAAACCCGTCTTGGAGAAATTCTAACAGTCTAGAGCATGGGTCTTCAAACTGTGGCCCTCCAGATGTTGTGAAACTACAAATCCCAGCATGCCTTGCCACAGTTTTGCTATAAGGGAGTGTTAAAAATGTGGCAAGGCATGCTGGGATTTGTAGTTTCACAACATCTGGAAGACCCATGGTCTAGAGACCTTGAACCTAGATGTGTGTACCTTCTGATGCTCACACCACCTGATATACATTTTCCAGACAAGATAGTAATTTGCTGCTGAGCATAGTCTGGATAACCACTTCCGAAAATCCCTTCTTTCTTAGTAAGGAGTTTCAAAAGCCAGGCTGTCAAATTTAGATGAGCTAGGTCCAGGTGCCAAAAAGGTTCTTGTTTGAGCAAGTCCAGTCAAAGAGGAAGACACCAAGAGTCCGTCGACAACCTCAGTATGTCTAAATACCACGACCTCCTGGGCCAGTCCGATGCAATCAGAATGATTTTTACCTCCTGTGTCCTCACTCTCTTCAGGACCCGTGGAATCATGGGGAATGGAGGGAACACGTATGCAAGGTTAAAAACGCCACGGAACTGTCATGACATCCACTGCCCTCGCGGTCGGATCCCTGGTCTGAGAGCAAAACCTGGGAACCTGACAGTTGTGTCTGGACACCAAGAGAGTCACTATCTCCTGAAAAACTTCCTGATGAAGCGCCCACTCCTTACAGCAGCTCTGCCCTGGAAGGAGTGGGCTGACGCATACAGTCAGACAATGTCTGACTGTATGCGTCATTCCGTATCCCCAGAATGAACACAGCCGACAGAGTAGAAATGTTCACTTCTGTGCACTGGAAAATCCGCAAGACTTCATGCATTGCCATCCTGCTGCGAGTCCTGCCCTGATGATTCTGATAAGCCACAGCCGTAGCATTGTCTGACTGTATGCATACAGGTGATCCCTTCAGGAGATCCTCTGCCTGCAGAAGGGTGTTCCAAACCGCCCGGAGCTCCGAGATGTTGATCCGCAGTCTGGATTCTTCCTTGGACCACAGACCCTGCAACCTCAGGTGTAGCACTACCGCCCCCCAGCCCATGAGACTAGCATCAGTCGTGACAACCAGCCAATCCCATGAGCAAAGGGAACATCCCATCTGCAGAGACTCCAGATCCATCCACCAGATCAAGGACTCCCTTGTCTCCTGAGACAGCAACAGCCGTTCCTGTTTCATGGTCTTTGAATTTCCTGACCAACATGACAGAATGTTCCACTGAAATGTTCTTGAGTGAAACCTTGCATACTGCAGTGTCTCGAAGGTTGCCACAATTTTGCCTAGCAGCTTCACTCCCTGCCAAACTGTTGGATTCGGAGACTAAAGGATCAACAAGACCAACTGGCAAATGTTCACTGCTTTGGACTCTGGAAGAAACACACGATGTAGGTGTGTGTCCAAAATCTCCCCCAGAAACTGAATTTACTGTGTGGGTGTCAAATGAGACTTTGGGAGATTTAACAACCACCTATGGTCTTGGAAGAATTGTGTTGCAAAAGCCAGATGTTCCTGCAACTTCTCCGCCGACTCCACCTTGAACAGGAGATCGCCTAAATATGGGATAATCACTATCTGAAAGCTGCTGCCATGACAGCCATCACTTTTATGAAGACTCTCTTCGCTGTGGCCAGGCCAAAAGGAAGAGCCTGGAACTGTGAATGAGTCTATCCTATCGCGAAACGCAGTAAAGACTGATGTTCCTTGCAGATAGGTACATGCAGATAAGCATCTTGGATGTCCACAGATGCTAGAAATTCTCCCGACTCTATGCTTAACAGCACTAATCGAAGAGATTCCATGCGAAAATGGTCCACCCCCAGGTGCAGGTTTAACCAAGAAAAGCATGGAATTAAATCCTCTCTTTCTTTCTCCTGAGGTACCGGGACCACCAATCCCTTCTCGTTGCCGCCCCCAAGAAAGCTTTCTGCAGGCGAGCTTCCGGCGGTAAAGGTGTTGAAAGAAATCTCTTTGAGATTTATTCTGTAACCCTGTGAAATGATGGAGAGAACTCAAGGGTCTGTGGTGGAGATGTTCCACCTGTCCTGAAACTGAAGCAGATGACCCCTCACTCTGCAACCAGAACGGGGAGACTCTGCCCCGTCATACCGAGGACTTATCCTCGCTCTTGGATGGGTGCTTCTCAGCAAAGCCCCCAAAATGGGATCTGGGGGCCCTCCCCTTACTGGCTGGAACGTTTCCTCTTCCTGCCTGCCCTCTGTTAGAAGCAACCCCTCGAAAGGAGGAACGAAAGGACGGCTTAAAAACCCCAAACTTGGACACTGAATGTTTTGACGTGGTGGGAAGGAAAGTGCTCTTTCCCCCCATGGCCTGCTTGAAAATGGACTCAAATTCTGTCCCAAAAAGCAGTACTCCCTTATAGCCAAGGCCTCAAGAAACTTCTTGAATTTGCTGTCAGCTTCCCAAGCTTTAAGCCAGAGAGCTCTTCTTGCTGTCACAGATATGGCTGACACTTTTGACGCCATCTTGGCGCCTTCTTCTCCAGCCTCACATACATACTCTGCCGCACACCTAAGCTTTTCAGCCAATGCAAAGGCCTCAGAGTCAGGCTAAAGCTGATTAAGTAAGGCTTCAGCCCATTTAATCATTGCCTTGCCTTGTATACCCAGGTAGAGGCAATAATAGGGCGTAGGGTAAATCCCACCCCTGCAAACACCGCCTTAAGTCATCCTTCAATTTTCTTTAAATGCAGCACCCCCTGAACAGGTAAAGCTGTGGATTTAGACAACCTGGCCACAGGCGCATCCACAAAAGGGATCTTCTCCCATAATTGTACATGTTCTTCTGGCATTGAGTACATGTTAGCAAACCTTTTAGGCATCAGAAGCCTCTTGTCAGGAGTTTTCCATGCTTCCCCTAGTAGAGAAATCATGCCCTCATCCGAGGTAAATGTCACAGAATCTCTGCGTATTTTCTTGAAAACACAATGAGCAGGTACTTTATTCTCCTCTGAAAGATTTAAAGTCTGCTTAACTGCCAGGATTAAATCCTCAATACCAGGGACAGAAGATTCAACCTTTTCCTTCTGATCCCAAAAGACACCTTCTGCGCACACCCTCCTTATCAAAATCTAAATTCAACATGGGAGGTGTAGATAAGGGGAGTCTGGTAGAAGTAACCTCAGAGGTTTTGGCAAATTGTTGCATAAACACATTTATTTTCTGAACACTTTGTGCAGTGTCCTGCATGACCTGCAACAACGTTGAGTCCCCTGAGATGGGGTAATAGAGCCCACAGGTGGTTGAGAGGGGGAAAGAGGGCCATGAGATTTCACAAGATCTTCTCTCCGCTTATTTAAAGCCTTAACCAAAGTATTCATAGACCTCCCCCACGCAGCCGCCCATGCAGGTTCAAACTGCTCAGACCTCTGGGCTTAAGCCCCACTGGGCACAGACTCACATGAGGGACACAAATCCTCCTGATCCATCTGTTCAATGGTTAATTTAACACCACAAAATCTGCAGTTATTTAACATGGCAGGCGCTCCCTCCCCCAGAGCAACAGCACTACATCTTTATGTCATGATAACACACAGTGCACAATGTCAGGCAATTGCACAGAATAATGTAGCAGTGTACTTATCTGTCTGCTTGCTGCAATGAGATCCTCCTTCAGCTCCACAGTATGGAGATAAATGGCACCAGAACAGAGGGCAGGAAGAGACCAAGTCCCTGCTTCAGCGAGGAAGGAAGCCTATTGGCACCTTTTCCCCCTTCAGCCGCTCCCACCAGTGTTTCTCCTCAACTCCAGTGTCTCCCCTCCTTCTGGGACCACTTGGAAGTGTACAAAGTTGCAGATGAAGTACAACTAAATTTGGCATGAAAAAAATCTATCGGAGCACTTACTGTATATAGAAAACCAGAGTCATTTGCACACAAATTTATACAAAACTAACCAGTGCAGTTTGAATGCATCACATAGTCACAACCCAAAAGATACTCTGTTTAAGACAGGTTGCACTGGACCTGGAGCACCAAGATGTGACTGCTGCCATAGTGTATGAGGTCACAATTGTTGATACAGTATATGGTGCAGAAAATTTTAATTGCTGACAAAGGCCATAGCATTTCATGACATCATAGCATTATTTGTGCAGTGTTGCAGAAACTTCACTGTACAGTATATTAATTCCTTAAAACATTTAGATGCTTATGTGAAAAGAAATTACTATGTATCATGACAGTTTAGACAAGCAGTGTCAGTGCTGGCTACATATCAGCTGTCTAGCTGAAAGTCTAAAAATGGTAAAATTCATTGTCAAGCCCAAATCCAATTGTATGGTTTATGGTCTCCAGGGTGATAAGCGGATATGTACAATGTTTCCCTTGACTCAATTTGATTACTAAGAACGGCTGGCAAAATGTGGAAGACAACAGAAAGAACATGGGCTGCGCACGTACTGGAGCCAAACAGTTGACTTATCTTGGCTTGCATTTGTCTTTCTGGGCAAATTGTTGGCTCTGATTCAATATTCTGTGAATTTGTCACCGCCAATGTAACCAGAAACCCTATTTAGGTTGTTAGTTTAACTGAATGGAGCATCAGACCTCCTGGGAAACACAATGTTATCTTTACAGTGTACTGAATCTGGACAATATAGTAAGATTTCTATATGTGTTCATTGTTAGAATTATATATTCATTAACAGGATGTATGCTACTGCGCTATGATTGTTTTTAGCAGCTTCAATAATATATATGCAAGTTTTGGAAAAGGGGGTTTTGAAGCGCTTATATGTGGTTGGGTAAGGGTTGGTGGCCTTTGGTTGGTGATCCCCGAAGTCACCAACCCATACCCAACCACAGCTAACCCAAAAAGGGCTGTAAACATTTTTGAGCAAAAGCTTTTAACTCACCTTTTCTTTTACAGGCAAGCACATTGTTATTCAAACCCCCCTTTTCCAGAATTATATATTCAAATGTGAAATAGATATGCTCTATTTACAGTAAATATGGGGCAACCCCCCCCAAATAGTTAACAGGTACTTGTGTATTATAGCGGCGCCCCCGATGTACATCGCGCAATGTTTTTATCGCATCGCATCGCATGCCATGCACCCGATGGCATGCGATGCAACGCGATTTTTGCCCCCTATGCGATGAAACATTGTATAAGCACCCAAAAGGGTGCTTTTAAGCACCCAAATGGGTGCTTACAATGTTAAATGCACCCCCACGCCTCCCCCCCACTATAAATGTGAACCCGAAGCGTGGCGAGCGCAGCGAGCCCGCGAGGGGCGGCGGTACGCGTCCTCCGACCTTTTCATACCCCCACTATCCACGTCGGCGAACGCGGACACCTGTAAAGGCCGCGAGGGGACACGGATACCTGTGAAGGTATCCGTGTGCGCTCGCCACGCTTCGGGCTCGGTGGCTCGCTGCGCTCCCCACACTTTCTATTCTCAACTCCACGCCGACGTGGGTAGTGGGGGTATGAAAAGGTCGGAGGACGCGTAGCGCCGCCGCTCGTCACGCTTCGAGTTCACGTTTATAGTGGGGGGGGGGGGGGGGGGGTGGGGTGGCGTGGGGGGTGCATTTAACATTGTAAGCACCCATTAGGGTGCTTATACAATTTTTCATCGCATTGCATTGTATGGCATTGTATGCTATACACAATGTCATACAATTTTTAAATTGTATGACATTGTACAATATTGCGCGATATTGCGTTGCATCGCATACCATCACATGCCTTATGGTATGCGATGCAATGGGTGCTGCTATAATACACAAGTACCGTTAACATTTTCAATATAAATTTGCAGATCAAGTGTGGGTAAAGAAGAAGGATATGGAGTGATACATTGTAAATAAAGATATAGGACCATATATTTCTAACTTATAGTTGGAAGCCAAGATTGATGAAATCAGTATGTTTGCATGTTTTCCCTTTTTCGTATGGGTTAACTCAAGGTCTTCAGATGTGCCCGAATGATAAAAAGACATACAGGCTGTGCTCTTTTTATAATTACAATTGCCTCGGTTTTGTCACAGTATTGCCATTATAAGTGCCAGGAGTGTGGCTACCATGGGCACTGAAATGGGTTTGTGGCGAGTACAGATTACAGGGGCCCAGGTCACTCATTTGGATAATTTTCTGAAAAATCTATCATTATCCAAAACATCTTTTATATTTTGGCAAATGAATAGTGTAATTCTAATGTGCTTCTTTGTCCAGCTTCTGGTTGCTCTCAATTGGATGACGTAGCCATCAGAAGACATTCCATCAATCTTATTAGTCCCAAAACTACGGTTAGTTAAACCATATCAACTGGGGAAGAAGGTACACGAGAGGCTAAAATGATCAGCATGCAAAACAAATTTGTATGCTCATGCAAAATATTATGAAGGTTACCTAAATGTGAGCTCTCAGGATTCATAAGGATGACCAGTGGGTGGGGATGCTGGCATTCAGAATATGGATGCCAAAATCCAGATGGAGGGAATGTCAACAAGGGTCTTACCTTCCCTTACCTTCTGGCACCGGCATTCTCATTATGATTTGCATAATCATCCATTCGCAGCCTTGCGTGCAGGCACAAAATCATTTGATGGTTGCCAACCATCGAATGATTTTTTTAAGCGCACGCAAATCTAAGACACCTCTTTGGTGTCTTACATCTGTGAGTGCCTGTATGGGAAGCGGGCGGGCAGATGCCATCTGCTGACGTCAGCTCCCCCCCCCCCCCCCCCCGTGCTTCCGGCTCATGGGGAATTACCATGAGAATGTCCAGCATTTTCATGGGAATGCCCATGAAATGCTGGGCGTTCCCATGGGCGACACCCCAGGCCTCAAAACTAAGCCCCCCACCCGCACTGTTGTGACCGCTTGCACACAGCTGCTGCACATGCACATAACTGACTATGCACATGTACAGATGAAAAACATTGCTCCCCTGCAAGAACACGCAGGGGAGTGTGTCAACCAAAATAAGGCCCTCTGTCCAACCTGCATTGTATTCAACCTGCACTGTATCCAAACCACACTATATCCCACAATGTAACTTACCCACATTATATCTCACACTGTATCTGACCCACACTGTAACCGACACTGCGTCATGCACTGTATCTGATACACACTTTAAGGTGTGTACACATGGTTGACATGCCGGGCGATGACATCGCACGGCATGAAGGAGAGAAGAGGACAGTACCTGTCACCAGGTGCTGGGCAGGGGCACAGATGGCAGGGTGCTGCGACACCCGGGGCCTCGGCACAGCAACAGCTTACCCCCGCCGTGCATACATCAGAGGCCTCACCCCCCGCCCTCCTCTAGAGTCACTGCGCATCAGCCCTGCAGCCCCAGGTGAAGCCCCTCTGGCCGCTGGAGCTATGTGAGTATAAGGCACAAAGACTATATAGTGCAGATCTGCACTATATAGTCTTGCTTGCCCTCACTATGTCGCTGCTGATTTGCGCTCACTCGGGAGCGCGCATCGGGCTCGCAAGCCCTGAAAAGTACACAATCGGCATGCGATATGGCTTCCGATGTGCACTATATCGGCAACATCGGAAGCCATATCGCACCGTGTGTACACACCATTACCTTGCACAGTATCTGACCAACACTGTATTCAACTTGGATACGTGGTGTAGCCCTGTGTGTGCACTGCTGCAGTGAGGTGTGACCCTTAGTGCAGCAGAATGTGTGGCACTGGCCCTATTTTGAGTATGGGGGGTGCCAATTCCCTTTATGGCACTGATTCATTTTGTACTGTTCCTTATCCAAATTGTATATTAAATATAGTCCCCAAAATGATATACTAACTACTGTAGTACTTATTCCGAAATCAATAAAAAAAATGACAGCAGAGAACATAAACAAATAAAGTGAGATATTAATAGAAAAGGTGACTGGAAGTAACAATGTGCAGCCGTGTTCCTAACCCAGACTGTCTGGTGAGGAAAGCCAACACGTGACAGCCTGGAATCCGCTCCAAAGCCACAAACACTACAATTTAAAGAGACAGCCAACCAGCCAGAGGAGCCTTGTGGAAAAAATGGATAATTTGGCTGCTCTATCTTGATTATTGCCATCAGCAAAAGAAAGTAATTTTGGAATAAGAAGTTTTACCGCTGAAGTTTATTTTCTCTGCACCACCTCACTTAAGTAGAACATTGAAACGGATAAGAAGCTGTCTCTAGAATTATATATAATTTTTTAAAGGGAAACAGCAGCTTAACCTTCAGGAAAATAAAGGCGAGGCACCAGGAAAAAAAAAATCCATTGAATTGCCAAAAACTTTTGCCAATGCACCAGATGCTGCTTTCAGGGAAATAAAATAAAATATATAAACTTGGCATCTGACATCTGTAATTACCATCCAAACATGGGAAGGAGATGTAGGAATGCAGAAACGAGAGCTAGGAAATAGCACACAACCACAATTTTTCTTTTTATTTTATGAACAACCATGGCATTCCATTTCAATCTCTACCAAGTTCTTAAAATTACAGATTATATGAACGTCTGTGATCGTTCTCCTATTTACCAAGCGCAGCCTGCTGATGGACTGCTCATGGGAAATCATTAATATTAAGAGAGATTTTAAAGAACAGTGCACCTTGTTTGAATGCCAAAAGATATAGAATCTTAACAAGATAGAACTCTCTGCTCTAGTGTCTACATGTACAAACGCAACAAATCCACAGTGAATCACTTCTTATCAAGATTTATTATATACAATCTGTGTTTTTATTCCTGTAGAGATAAGACTTCCCTACAAATATTAGATGGCGGATTACCAGCCTCCCGAGAGCAATGTTCCCTCTAATTTTACGAAGGCTGCGTGCGGCAAAAGATTTTGGCAATGCAACTTTGGAATGAAATTTTAATTTTTGTACGTCACTTATATATAACTGGAAAATTACATTCAGCATTTGTGTAAACTTTACTTCAAAATTATATTAAACATTCAAAACACAGAACACAATGCAGTTAATGGGTGAAACACACATTAATTGAGTCCACAACTGCAAAAAGGGACCACTGCTGCTTTGTACGCTCTGTTGTAATGTCTGTGCGCACGCTCGTCGAGTTGTGTGCGCGCGCACAGCTTAGAGGGAACACTGCCCGAGAGCCATGTGGTCAGATTCTTCCTGATGACACTTGGGCCTACTAGTTTGGTCAGAAGTTGACATGCGCAGGCTGACCGTGGGCATCTGTGGTCTTACAGATGTAGCAGGATTCATCTTTGCAGGGGATGGCGTCACCATCGCCATCCCCTGCCCCGCTGCCATCTGTATGCCGGAAGGGGACGCGCGCGCACGAGGTGTGCGCGCGTCCCCTTCCGACGGTGCTGCCTTCAGTCGCCCGGAGCAAACACCGGGCGACCGCACCCCCCTCGGGTCCCCCCCGTAGCCTCCTCGGGTCCCCCCCCTGCCCCTCGAGTGGGAGGCGGACAGTACTGTGACGCGCGTGCGTGGGGGACGCGCGTCACAGTCAGATAGCGGCGCCGTGTTGCTGGCGATCCACCAGCAGCATGCTGCTGGCGAATCGCCAGCAAGGACAAGGCATGATTCATCTGTATTTCTTACCACAATTGCACCCTATTGCATTAAGGTGCCCATACACTATGCGACTTCTTCCCTTTGGAAAAGTCGCCTACAATTCCCCTCCAGCCGCCTGGGACCCACCAGCAGGCAGGATTGCATACGATACATCATATGAGGCCCTTTTGCATGCAATGTATCACATGCGTTCCCCGCACCCTGCTGCCAGGAGGGGATCCAACGTGGAGGTCATATGTGCAGCACGTATGATCTCCTGGTCTGATGCGCACAGGACTGTGTATCGGATCGGATGTCAGACAAATCCAATTTTAGGCCTCATCCATCGGAATCGGGTGAAATTGGGCCCAAATCGGACAAGTGCATGAGGGCCTTTACAGTGACTGCCATATTGCATTCAAATATGATATCATAGCAAAGATACTGTATAATGTTTAATTAGTTATTTATTTATTACCATTATTGCTACATTGCATTGCAATTAAGAGGCACATTCCTGTGAAAGTTGTATAGAACATGGCGCATGATGAAGGGATGCTAGGTGTGACTGTAACAATAATGTATAAGAATACTTCTGTACCTTGTACTGTCTTTAAGTAAGCTCTGCTTGTACCTCCCTGGATGGAGCCAAGCCATGAACAACTTCCTACATAAAGTTCAGTCAGCAAATAGTGATGTTAAAGAGCACGTCAGATCTGTGAGTTATACATTTTACAAAGTACCCTACACATGGTAAACAAAAAATAAAAAAAATCTTTGTGAAAACAACTGGGAAACATTGTAATATACTGGTGACAATGCTGCCTGACAACTTCAATGGGACTCACACAGGAAGACTGTACGTCGAAGCCTTTTAGAAGCAAGCAGGAAATCGGTCAGATCGTATTTGCATATAGCAAGCATCAATATATGTATTATTAACTTTCTGAGATACTTTTATGACAAATGTCTTTGGTACTTATGTAGTAGTTGGCCCTATTTAGCTATGTCCGCTTGCGGAAGGAAATCGCATCGCATTGCATCGCATGTCCCGTTTTAGTGGCATACGATCCGTGCGATGCGATCCCAGTACTTTCTATGCATATAGTAGTGATGTATGCATATAAAGTACTGTAACTATGCTTTGTGAATAAACGTAAGCTACCTAAATATTGTAGTCAGTCAGAAGTTGCGTAGGTGCTTCTGGTCCCTCACTCTGAGGTAACACAGTGTCAGTGATGGATGCTACCCAGAGCTCTTCCACTGTTTCAGTGACTAGTGTCGACAGCAGCATGGCAGCAGGACAGCGAATGTTGTCCCCGGATCGATTATTTACAGTGACTGCTGGAGGGTCTATAAGATGGGGGAATTACAGGAGGCTGGCTATGAACACTGCAGGGTAAATCACAAATACAATTTTGTGGACCCTGAATCTGGGGTACACACCCAGAATATAGAAATTATGTGAGGGGCCACCAAATGGAGGGATAAGAAACACCGAGGCACTGCAAGCCGGAACGCGTCCTCCCGACCTTTTTTTCATACCCCCACTATCCACGTTGGCGTGGAATTGCTCTTTGTAAGATCGCATCGCATTGCATCGTGAGGTACAATGCGATGCGCCTGCAAAAAATAGCAGTGAATAAATTACTTAGTAATATCGCATCGTATGACACTAAAACTGGACTTCCGATGCGATGCAATTTCCTTAGTCCACTAAGCAAATAGCTTAGTGGGTGCTCAAGTACTAAATAAGTACCATGTCTTTTTTTATTTTTTTTTAAACAAGGTAAATACAGCTGTGTCATGTTACAGAAGCCCTGCTTTTCTCTCTACACGTTTTTAATTCATCTCTGGAAAATTCACTATTTATAAAAGTTTTACTTAAAGGAAGTGTTACAGCCTGAGACATCAGCTTAACTTGGATTTCAGGGATATCTAGCAGCCTAAACTTGTAGACTAAAAGAAAATGTGTGTCTGCCGTGACTTTCTCTACTGGGCCTGTTGTGGCACAAATATCAATACTCATTTCAGTTATTTTTGCTTAACAACATATTAATTCTAACATTGTAATTGCAATACTGTCTCTGCACATTGGATAAAAACTCTAACATATGGTAACAGCAACAACACCGCTATTAAAAAGAGAGTCTAGTATAACAGACTTGCCTACCCTCCCAGAATGGCTGGGATTCTCCCGAAAATCGGGTCCTCCTCCCAGCCCCGGGATGGAAGGCAAGACTCCCGACTCACCCCTGCTGCCCCCGCACCCCCAATCTCTGCTGCAAGAAATACCGAATTTTGCAGGTCTGTTGCTAAAATGATGCAAATAGCGCCATTTTAGCACTCCTCCAATCCGCCGACCCATAAATTACAGTGTTTGACCGGTGTGAGGGCGGGGCTTGGTGACATCAGCCTCGTCCCGTCCCCTCTGAAATGCAGTGCTAGTCTCCTCTCCGGGTTTCCAAAAAGGTAGGCAAGTGTGATATATAACAACACAGTGCTGATAGAGTTCTACAATAAAGAACCTCATTTAGAAGAGAGTTACCAAAACTTAGAGAGTAATAAATACATTTACCAAAACTTAGAGAGAGATAAAAGTACCAACCAATCGCTTCATACCTGTTAGTACAATAAGGGCATATATTGCTTTGAATTGCAGCCAACATCGCCAGATAAAAGTCACACGCAGATGGTCAGTGACAGGGGCAGCACTGGATTATCTGTGCCATTAAGCCACACATGGTGGAAGTCACTGTGACTAGTAAAAATCTGCATTTGGCGAGACCAAAATGATCCATTTACATAGAAATATGATGCTAGGCCCCACCCCCTTCTCTAGGATTATGGCAATCCTTAAATTAATCCCCCCTTCACTAGGAAGTAGGCAGGATTCGGGAGGGGTGCCCACTCTTCTGGTACTGCGGGGGACTACCAAAAAATCTGGTGTTTCCTGCAGGATCTGGAAGAGTAGGTATGATTTGCAGCCAGGGGCGGATTGGTAAATAAATCCGGCCCGGGACAAGTCTTGAGGCTGCCCGAGGGGGGCGGTGTGTGTGTGTGTGGGGGTGTGTTAGTACGCTAGTGACCCGGGGGGGGTGTGTTTCGTGGTGGTATTAGCTTTAGTGACCCGGGGGGTGGTGGGGGTGGTATTAGCGCTAGTGACCCGGGGTGGTGGTGGTATTAGTGCTAATGGCCGGGGAGGGGGGGGGGGGGGGGGTGGTGGTGGTAGCGCTAGGGGGGGGGGGGGTTGTGGGGAGGTAGCATCGCTAATGACAGGGGGGATGGAGACACTACTGGCCGGGGGGTGGGTGGGGGGCATGATGCAGCCGAGTCCACTGACGGGTTTACTGTTGGAAGCATAGCCAACCCCCCGGCCAGGGGGAAAACCAGCCAAATCTGGACAGGCCCACCGGGAAATGGCCCGGTTTCCCGGCAGGCCAATCCGCCTCTGTTTGCAGCCAACTCAATCAGTACCTTAAAAGAGACTATTACATTTACAATGCATTATTCAACTATTAATGAGACCTAATGGGGAAGATACATGGGAGATTTGAGCTTGATTTCGAAGCAATCTGGATAGATCACACATACCCCTTTCACATGGGTCTTGTTGTTCGACCCGTGTGATGTGAAACTGGTTACCGGGTCCCGCAAACGAGTAGCAACACGGCAATAAGAACAGGTTAAAAAGCAGAGTTATTTCAGGTTCTTTGCCATGTTGCTGTGCAGTGTTAACGGGTTAAAGGGTCGAGTGACCCATATCCCGTTCACACTATAGAGGAGGCAGCGCTTAGAGCTGGTGCTGCCTGCTCCCCCACCCCGATGATGCGCCGACTCCCCGCCATGCCCCCGGATGACATCAGTGAACCAGCAATAATGCTGGTTTGCTGAGGGAATGTGAACATCCCAAAATGCAGGGTCGTGTCGGGACTGAACCGTTTAAAAGTCCCGGAGCGACCCTGCATTTTGCGATGTGAAATCAGGGTACTTCTTTACTTTCACGGCGCCAGCATGGCGCCGCGCGTACTTCCGGGTTACGCTCGCCACTAATTAAGTTAAATAAACGGAGTTAACGCCATGCCAACATGGATAGTTCATACCTTCACTATCCATGTTGGCATGGAGTTGATTTTAATTAGTGTGGCGAGCGTAGCGAGCCACCGAGCCCGCAGCGTGGGCGAGCGAAGCGAGCCCCGCAAGGGGACTCTGACGCGCGGCGCCATGCTGGCGCCGTGAAAGTAAAGAAGTACCGAAATCAGTATTAGAAATTAAGCACAAATCGCTCAGTGTGTATGCGATGGCCATTTGTGGTCCCGCGGCTTGCAGTATATATCTAGACATCAACAATGTTCTCTCAACAGAGAACAGTGGCCTTGACTGATCACGCAGCACGCATCGCTGGTGCATCACTGTGTGCTGAGCAATCTGTGCTGAGCGATTTGTGCTTAACTAGATCGCTCTGCACAATTGCCCCATGTGTACGGGGCATTAGGAATATAAATGGATGATTCAGGAGAACCCGGAGAAAATAAAACTATTTATTTAAGATGAACACATAAAAAAATGAATTGCGTTGATTTATAGCTCAGCTAAGTTAGCACAGGCAAACAGTAGGGTCATTCAATACATTTATGAGGGTAACACAAACAAGATATTGCATAACTTAATGTTTTTGGCTTCAGTTTCTTACCATGGTGAAGATCTTTCTCGACAACTTTCATCTGCAGCTGAAAAATTTGCTCTTCAAGTTTGCATATGGAGTGTTTCATCTTCTCACGTCTCGTGATCATGTAACATAGGTTTCTGACCTGCAATAAATAGATATGGATTTTAAAACTTTCAGAATAATTAATATCCAACTATCCAGAAATCTGTCAAGTTTTAACAGGTGTGGATCATTTGGTCTACAGCATGATGGTCAACAGTCATTAGGTTGACAGGGGAAAAGGTCAACATGTGTCTAGGTCGACATGGGAAAAGGTCGACATGGTTCTAGGCCTAAAGGTCATTAGTTCGACAATGTCTAGGTCGACAGTGAAAAGGTCGACATGGGTTTTTTCACAGTTTTTTTTTACCTGAATGTCAACACAGTCAACATGGACAAAGTTTAAAGTGCACCGCATCCCCTGGCAACACTCGCTGCGCTCGCAATGCGTCGGGCACACTATTTTATTCTCCCACCTCGCCCTAGTGGATGGTAGGGCATGAGATACCGCCTGTCGGCACATGTCGACTCAAAAAACAGTGAAAAACCCTATGTCGACCTAGACACTGTCAAACTAATGACCTGTCGACCTAGAACCATGTCAACGGTTTCCTATGTCGACCTAGACCCATGTTGACTTAATGGTGTCGACCTATTGACTGTCTACCATCATGTTGTGGACCAAATCCCGTTTTATCAGAGCTGCACAAGAAGCTGGAGAAAAAGAAGAACAAATAGACATTATATCACACTTGCAGTAACATGGTCAGGTTTTAAACAAATGAAATCATAAACAGAAACACTAATACAATAATATAGTGAGGTTTCCACCTGTAAAATAAATTGGGATACGGTCGTATTGTCAACCCGACTTAGGTCGACAATCATTAGGTCGACCGGCAACAAGGTCGACAGGGTTCTATGTTGACATGGATGAAGGTCGACAGGTGTCCAGGCAGTGTCGGAACTTGTGAGTGGTGGGCCCAGGTGCAAAAGAACAATTTAGGCCCCACACCAGTGGGTGACAGGGGTACAAGCTGCTGGTCTAGACAGCAATGGGCCCCTTAGTCCTCAGGGGCCCCGATGCAATACACCTGCTGCACCAATGGTAGTTCCGCCTCTGTGTCTAGGTGCTGCCTGTCGACCCAACGGTATCTACCTAATGACTGTCGACCTAAGTCTGGTCGACAATACGATCCACACCCAACAAATTATAGTATTTCAGAAAATCAATACAATAAATGCAATAGTTCAGCTTCACTTATAAAGCCCACATACAGTAGGAGACCTGTATGTTCAAGTGCTTTGGGGAGAATGAAATAGTCTATTTTGAGTGTCATTAACATTTATGTATTAACGCTGGATGAAATTCTTTAACTGCTAATCATCAATGATTTTACCATTGATGGCTGGAAATAGCACATCTGCACATGGCAGTAGCCATGGAGGACAGGCATTTGCACCATTGGATTCCTCATTGACCTCTGAATCAATGCCTTCAGCAAGAGATTGCATCCGTTGATAACTGATGGGCCACCCTTTTAATGGGTGTGGATCATTAGGTCACCAGCATGTTGGTCGACAGTCATTAGGTTGACACCATTAGGTCAACATGGGTTAGGTCGATGGGGTCCTTAGGGCCACAGGGTCATTAGGTCAACATGGGGGTAGGTCGACAGTCAAAAGGTCGACATGGGTTTAAAAAAAAAAAAAATTGGTCCTGAATGTCGACATGGACACTGAAACGTAGCACCACTGAGCTCGCCATGTTTGGGCATTGTTTTATTCTCCTGCCACTCCCATGCCAGCTCAAAAAAAATGGAAAAACCCCATGTCAACCTTTTGACTGCCGACCTAACCCATGTCGACCTAGACTCATATCGAAATTCCTGCGTGTCGACCAAATAACTGTCGACCAACATGCTGGTGCCCTAATGACCGTATCCCCTTTTATTTGCTGCATGATACAGGGGTGTAGAATACAAAGAAAGGGGTATGTCAAAGGCTGTCACCAGGGACATCGAATGTAAGACACAAAGGCCAGTATTCACTGGTGCTGATCGCGATATGCAGCGAATCCGGTTTAGGATTCGCTGCACATACGCAGGGTTTCGAGGGCTGGCGCACTCGCTGCCAGCCCTCCTTGTCACCCTATTCAACACTGCTGGGGCTCGCTGCCCCTGCCGGCGAGTTTTAACCCGCCGCATGGAGCCGTGGGACGATGGCAGGCAGGGAGTTGGAAGCCTCCCCGCCTGTGCCCAAATGTGTGTGTGTGTGTGTGTGTGTGGGGGGGGGGGGGGGAGTGCTCCCGAGGACACAGGCAGCACAAGCTGCCCCCCTTTGGGAGAGCTGGCAGGGGCGCTGTGGAGGGAGCCGCTGCACTGGTACCGCTAGTGCATATGTAATGAGCGGGACCAGTGTGAAGTGAATATCTAATGAGCGGCTCCCCGCCCCCTGCCGGTGAATGTGTAAAAATTTTTTATTAAAAATTAAATATATATTCATGTGCTCCAAGCACATGAATAAAAATAGCATGCCCATTCACATAATAAAATTATTGATATTTTTACGCCAAAAAACTTTATTTTAAAAGAACACATTCCAGTTCACCTTAAAAAGATGTTGAATGCAAAACGGTGAATCATGACGAAAATCATGCTGAAAGCAGTTCTCCATCCTAGCATTGAATACATTCTCGGCGAATCCCTGTAAAAACCCCATTGAAATACACCAGCAAATTGCAGCGAGCATGAAAGGGAGAACTGGCCGGCATTCACTGTTCGCTTTCGGCGAACAGTTCACATTGAATAGGGTGAATAAGATTTTCAGTGAAAAAGATTCACCACAAGGGGCGGTATTCAATGAGCCTGATTCGCCATGTTTTTATGGCGAATTTGTGCTGTTTGGCGAATTTCTGACTAAAACGGTGAATCAACCTATTCAATGACCACATGGCGAATACATTTCAAGGTTTTTTTCACCATGATTCACCGAGTAGCAATCGCTATCTTTTTATGGTGAAGTGGAATGTGAACTTTTAAAATAAAGTGTTTTGTTTTTTACATTTGGTGTAAAAAAATCAGTAATTTTATTCTGAGGAGGGGCATGCTATTTTTATTCATGTGCTGTAAGCACATGAATATATATTTAATTTAATTTTTTTTTTTTTTTTTTTTACACAGCAGCCAGCAGGGGGCGCCGGAGCCGAGCAGCTCATTACATATTCATATATTCACTGCACCCGATCGTTACGATCGGGTATAGTGAATATACGGTCCCCTGCTGGCACCCCCAAGGGGCAGCCTGTGCTGCCAGGCACCCGGGGAGCCCACCTACCCCCCACAAAGTTCTGGGGCAGGCAGAGAGACTTCCATCTCTCTGCCTGCCACCGTCCTCAGGCTCCCTGCGGCAATCGCCGCAGGAGCTCATATTCGCCAGTCAGGGGCAGCGAGCCCCTGACACGTTGAATACCGGAGCCCGCCGGCTTCGGAACGTGGCGAATGTGCAGCGAATCCTAAAAAGGATTCGCTGCACCTCGCAGGTATTCTCATTGAATACCGCCCAAGGAGTGAAAACAGCCCGATTCGCCAGAAAAAAAACGGTGAATCGGGAGCATTGAATGCTGCCCAAAATATTCACACATGTGGTGTATAAGTAACCTGTGTTTGCTTTTAATGTATACAATGGAACCAAAGTGTATTCCAGCCATTGCCTCCTTTCCTGGTGTTTCTGGAATGTATGGTTTTGGGAATAATTTGGATAATGGATATTTGGATAAGGGATACTCAATCTGTATATATATATATATATATATATATATATATATATATATATTCATATTCCGTGGGTAGTTCAGCACTGCTGCTGAAGAATATACAAGTCCGTGGTGCCTTCCCTGTATAAGATACTACTTCGGGACCTTACTGAGCCGGGTAAGGACTCAGTTTCAATGTTAAAAAAATTTAACATTGAAGCCTATGGACACGATGGACCCGATTTCTCCATAGGCTTCAATGTTAAAATAATTTAACATCGAAGCCTATGGAGAAATCGGGTACATCGCGTTGTGTGCATTTTGGTATGCACCCGACGCGACCGACACGATTTTTTCCGACACGACCACCACGATATAAATCGTGGTGGCCGTGCTAGGAAACAAGTACCCTACTTTTCATTTCATTACATTGAATTCTCACTAAACTTCAACCATCCTATAACCTCCCTGACACTCACCACTCTGTACACATTGCCTCTTCTATTATTCACCCTCCTCTTCTAAACACTCATGAGGTCTTTAATTACTTCTCTACTTGTACTTTCACATCCACATCTCACCACAAATATAAAAAAACCACAAACATCCACCAATATCTATCTCTCCTTTCTAATCTTATAAACTGGTGACATATCACCAAACCCTGTCACATGGTGGTTTCCACTTCACCCACACCTCCAGGCCAGGTAACTGCAAAGGAGGTGGGGTAGATATATTACTATCACAATCCTTCAATTACTCAGTTCTACCACCAGTTCCTTCACTCCCATTAACATCATTTGAAGTTCACTCTGTTAGGATGTTTTCACCTTTCTCTCTGCGTGTTGCTGCTATCTATCGCCCACCTGGGCTTCCCAAATCTCAATTTCTGGAAGATTTATCTGCCTGTCTCCCCAACTTCTTATCCTCTGACATCTCCACCATCATCCTGGGTGACTTCAATATTGCTATTGACAGTCCACAATCTCTGCAGGCTTCCAAACTCCTCTCTCGGCCTCTCCCAGTGGTCCGACTGCTCTACTCATGAGGAAGGCCACTGCCTTGACCTTGTTTTCACCAGGCTGTGCTCAGTCTTTGATTTTACTAACACTCCCTTCCCTCTCTCTGATCACAATCTCATTAACCTCTTGCTCTCCTCCATTACCCCAAGCTCACCGACACAGAAATCATGCATGCCTACTCTAACCCATAGAAATACTAATACTATTAATTTTCCACATTTCTGCAACAACAGCTCTCTCTAATTCCTACACGTACCTCTCCCGACTCTGCTGTATCCCGCCTGTACCAGACTCTTGATACAGCCCCTTGATGAAGTCGCTCCAGCTACCCATTACTCCCCCCCCCCCCCCTTTGCAGGCTTAGATGCCAGCTGTGGCACACCAAAATAACAAGACAACTACGAACTCAGTCACTTAATGTAGAACGCATATGGCGTAAATATCGTAATCTGACTGATTTCCTCATATATACAGTAAGTCTATCTACCACACCTACTGCAATGCTTTGGACACTGCCAAACAAATGTACTTCCAATCTCTCATCTCTTCGCATGCCACCAACCCTAACAGACTTTTTAACACCTTTAAGTCTCTTCTGTACCCTCCCTCTCCTCCCCCACCAGCTACAAGAACACAAGAACTTGCATCCTACTTTAAGGACAAGATTGATAACATCCAAGATGAAATGGTATGCTCTTCCACAACCTCTAACCCTCTTTCTTCCCCACCTGAACCCTCTGGCACTTTCTCTTAATTTGAGCTCACAAATGAAAAGGAAGTTTCCACACTCTTCTTATCCTCCTACTCTGCTACCTCTCCTCTTGATCCAATACCTGCACAAGTCATTAAAACTCTGTCTGCTGTACTTTACCCAGCCTTAACTAAAATCTGCAATCTCTCTCTTGCTACTGGTACTTTTCCTTCTTTGCTCAAACAAGCGGTGATTACTCCCATTCTGAAAAAAACAAACACAATTCTGACCCTAACTCTCTCTCTAACTATCGTCCTATCTCTCAACTCCCATGCCTCTCCAAGCTACTGGAGAGACTTGACTACTCTCGCCTCACAAATTTTCTTAACTCTCACACCCTATTAGACCCGCTTCAGTCAGGCTTTCCTTCCCAACACTCCACTGAGATAGCACTGACTAAAGTGGTGAATGATCTTGTAACTGCCAAGTCTAAAGGTTATTACTCACTACTTATTCTTCTAGATCTTTCTGCTGCGTTTGACACTGTTGATTATACTCTTCTCATACAAACACTGCACTCTCTAGGTATTATTAATGATACAACCCTTTCCTGGATTACATATTGCCTATCTGATCGCTCTTTCAGTGTTTGCTTCTCTGACTCTACATCTGCTTCACTACCTCTGTCAGTTGGAGTTTCGCAAGGCTCATTCTTGGAAAGCTAATCAGCTCCTTCGGACTTCAGTATCATTTGTGTGCGGCTGATACTCACATATATCTATTAACCCCAGAGTTGTCATCAGTGGTTTTAGACAGAGTCTCTGAATGCCTCTCTGCCATCTCATCTTGGATGTCTTCTCACCCCCAATAACTTAATATTTCCAAAATGGAATTACCTATATTCCCACCAGCTAAGAACAGTTACCATCCTGATATCTCCATCACTGTTGACAACTTGATAACCTACCCTACCCCACAAGCTTGTAGCCTAGGGGTCATCCTCGACTCTGAACTGTCCTTTGTGTCCCACATTCAATCTGTCACCAAATCATGTTACATGCATCTAAAAAACATATCCAAAAAATGACCCTATCTCACACAAGACACTACTAAATCTCTTATCCATGCACTCATTATATCCCGCATTGATTATTGCAATAGTCTTCTCTGGTCTTCCCAAGAAGAGACTCTCTCCACTGCAATCCATTCTAAATTCTGCTGCCAGGCTGATCTTCCTAGCAAGACGCTCGTCGTCTGCTGATCCGCTCTGCCATTAATTACCTGTATTTTAATTTGTTTTGCTTCTGCTAGCATATAAAGCTAATATTCATACTGCACCAGCTTATATCTCTTTACTTATCTCAAAATATCTCCCATCTCGACCACTCCCCTCTGCACAAGATCTGCGTCTTTCTTCTGAACGGATCACTAGCTCCCATTCACTATTACAGGACTTTCATCAGGCTGCTCCTACCCTATGGAATGCCCTTCCACGCACAATTAGACTGCACTAGCTTCCAAACTTTCAAGCATTCCCCAAAAACTCACCTCTTCAGGCAAGCCTATAATATTTAAGTTCCATACGCATAACCCTCTGAGGCACTTATGTATTATATAGCTTCCCTTTTGGACCTACAAGCTATGCTATTACTCATGCCTGTCCTTGTGTTTCCCTCCTATGTCCCTATAGATTGTAAGCTTGCAGCAGGGCCCTCCTACCTCCAAGTCTGTATGTTGTTACCCAGTTTGTTTTATCTCTGTTTACAATTGTAAAGCGCAACAGAATCTGCTGAACTATATAAGAAACTGTAAATAAATATTAAATATATCTATATATATCTATAGGGGTCCAGGCGTCTGTGCACACTCCTGTCAAGGAAGTGGGTGCTAAAACCATATAAATGGTATATAATATGGACAATTAGAGGCAAGCACACCAGTTGAAAGTGAATGCAAAAAAGAGTCTTTATCAAGGTGAAGGCATATATCCATCTTGCAGTACAGGCATGATACAGAAATTGTTACCAATGCAGGAGATCATCATCCACATTTCAGCAAGAAAATACAGGAGACTGCAGGGATGCCATATTCAAGCTCTACAGCTGTTTCGGTGGACGTACCACCGTCATCACGTCATGCTAATTTCATCTCTCTGGATATATGCCTTCACCTTGATAAAGACTTCACATGTAATCCGCGTCCCCTCGCCACACTATCTAATATCAACTCCACGCCGACGTGGATAGTGGGGGTATGAAAAGGTCGGAGGACATGTACCGCCGCCACTCGCCACGCTTCGGGTTGGCGTTGGTAAAGGGGGTGGCGTTAACAATGGGGGTGCATTTAACATAGTAATCCATAGTAATATTTTATTGTACAGTGCGGGTCTTTGGACCTGAAAATCGGGTCCCATCGCATACCTTAATTAGTGGTATGCGATGTGATGGGCGCCGTGATAACACACAAGTACCAAACCAGCATTTTTTAATATGCACATTAAAATGTAAGTGCAATATATGAAATAAAATCACGCCATTCTTTTGAGGCAGTATTGCGCTATGTTCTTCTTTTTTGAGTTTTTCAGATCTTTGGACTCCATCTCACATTTTTTATACCAAAGACTTTTTGGACATTATAATTATTTGTTGTCAAAATGTTTTTGCCAGTGGGTGACATGATATCTTTTGTTGAACTGAATAATGCCCCCTCTAATGCCTCTGCTTAATGCCCCTATAGTGCAGACTCACCCCTGTTGTTCCGGGCTGGCCTCCTCTGCTGCTGCGAGTATGGGAATGGAGAGCAGCGCCGCAGGCTTCCCTCACCCCTTTGGCAGCTCTCTGTCATTTCCAATATGGCGCACAGACTCAAGAGCCAATCAGAGCTCTCGGCCTGGCCGCCAATCACTGCGGTTGCCAGGCCCACAAGCTCAAATTGGCTCAGGAGGCACATTGCATTTGAAATGGCCTGCCGGAGGGGTGGGTGGAAGCCAGGGGCGGATCCAGGATAAAATGACAGGGGGGGCACCATGATAAAAAAGGGTTTGGGTGGGGGAGGGGCGGTGTTAGTGGTGCCAGTGTACATGCTAAGAGAGCGGCAGGAGAGGGTGGGAATGGAATTAAAAATAGGCCCTGGCATTTAAAGTACGCAGGCCCACCATGGCGACAAAGGTGAAGGATGTAGTTGTGCGCACGCCAAAGGCGCACTCCGGAAAAGGGTGTGTGGCCACTCAACAGGGGGCGTGTCAACACCATATACAACTTCTACACATTATGCAACAAAATACTAGACCCCATTATACTTGCCCCTTACACATGATGCCAAATGGATTGAGCCAAAATTCAAATAATGCCACGTGGATTGTGTCAAAATTCACATAATGCCACATGGATTGAGCCAAAATTTACATAATAACACACACGGATTGAGCCAAAATTCACATAATGCCAAATGGATTGTGTCAAAATTCACATAATGCCACACGGATTGAGCCAAAATTCACATAGTGCCACATGGATTGAGCCAAAATTCACATAATGCCACACGGATTGATACAAAATTCACATAATGCCACACGGATTGGGAAAAAATTCACATAATGCCACACGGATTGAGCCATAATTCCCATAAAGCCACATGGATTGAGCCAAAATTCACATAATGCCACACAGATTACGGCAAAATTCACAATACACTTCATAAACAGGGACATTGTCCACCAAAGGCGCGCATTAAACATTTACACCATAATGTCCATTACACGTTAAGTTACACGCCATTATGTCCATTATGTGTTATGCCAAACACCATGATGCCTATTAAAAATGATGCTACATAAGTGCTGCTTCTTTACATGCTCATTGCCAAGGGTTCCATGCTCATTGCCAGAGGTTCCATGCTCGTTGCCATGTGGGATTACATGCTCATTGCCAAGGGGGAATACATGCTCGTGGTAAATGGGGGACAGCCGCCGCCAGGCAGAAGTGATAGCCACTGACAGTGGCAGAGCCTGGCTGTATTCAGAGCACTGCAGGTCCCGGATATTTGAAATAATACCCCTTTCACACCAGAAAATGTATTCCCAGGTTGGCCCCATTTACACCAGCCTAGTCCCTGCATTTTCTGGTGTGAGGGGGAGAGAAAACCACCCCTCCCCCTTTTAACCAGTTATCTCATTTAACCGGCTATATCTTCGGAACCAACTGACCCATTTACATGAGACAAGTATCATATTGAAGAACTTTTGAGTGGGCTTTGAATGATTTTGGTCCAGTGAAACTGGAACGTTTGGTTCCAGAGTAATCTGCCCTCAAAGAACATGAACAGCCATGAAATTACATTTTTTCCAAAATAAAAAAATCGGTTTACACGCAATATCTCTGGAACCGATTGACCGATTTGAACCAGCCTGGTATCATATTGAAGGCCCAGCGATTTGGAATTGAATGAAATCAACCACAAGCTTCTGTGATGCCAGGGGGGGAACTGGCAGCCATCGGAACCGGGTGGGGGTCGGAATTGACGGGTCCCATATTATCCTATGGGGAAAAAACGTTACAGGTTTGCCAGGCGATATCTCCGGTTCCCGGGGGGCAAGACACAGGGCTGGGCTCGTTGGAAAGCCCTGGTCCTCAGCTACAAAATAAATGACAGGGGGGCACGTGCCCGGGTGCCCCCCCCCCCCCCTGAATCCGCCACTGGTGGAAGCCCGCGGCACAGCGCTACACTCTCATACTCCTCTCATGGGATGCAGAGGGATACGGTCTAAGGTCATAAGCTTCAAAATGATGCTAATTTCATCTCTCTGACTTAATTAAAACTCAAGTTACAAGCAAACAAAAAGACCCCTGCCGCAGTAAATTTGCTTATTTTGTTAATTTTTAATGCCTCCCCCTCCAAAAATACCCAACCTATGTTGAAATTTGGTGTAAATTAGTTTCTCGTCAGACCTAAGAAGAACAGGAAATTTAATTAAAATCGTTGATGGTCATGAAAATGGCTGTGTTCATTTAATGTGGAATGACCCTTCCATTTCCTCCCTCCATCTGATCCTTCAATGCTCACATGGATAGCCAAGCACTCTGATATCATTTTTTTGACCCTTCCTATCTTGTGCATGTCTACAATCTTCCACAGTGCAAAGAAAGAATACTTAAACAAGCATTTTTCAGCTTTTACATAAAAAAAGGTAGTTGTGTAGTTTCACGGCGGCCAGCTACGCTACGTTTTCAGCGTAGCCGGCGCAATGAAACTACAGGAGGCAGCACTGGGAGCAGGGTGGTGGGTGTTGTGGTTTATACTTACCCTCCTCCTGGCTGCAATCACCGATCACTCCCCGGCGGCAGCGACAGTCACTCCCCGGTGGCAGCGTTTAGTCCCCCTCCTCCTGCATTTGCGGCGGGCGCTGTACGTAGTACCGATGGTGGCACATCACATGGTTTCCCTGCTCCACCAGCGGCACTACGCTAATTGCATACAGCATCCGCCGCGAATGCCAGAGGAGGGGACGTATCTACGTCGGCTCGCTTCGCTCGCCACACTTTATGAAATCAACTCCACGCCGACATGGATAATGGGGGAATGACGTGGACAGTGGGGATATTAAGCATTGTGGATTTTCAGGACTCTACGTAATTTACGTAGCCAGCATAGTGCTGTATTGGTATTCTCAATACACTACTACGTAAACTACGTAACTGCCGCCGTGAAACTACACAAGTACCAAAAAGTATAAATTGTATTAGCAAACGTATAAATTGTAAAACAAGCAACTCTGTTACACTTTAGCGGTTTGAGTAGATTTGCAAGCCACTGTATGTGCACTGTGATGTTCAGCAGGATCTACTTTTATTTAAATTGATCCCTAGTATTTTTAACATAAAATAAATGGGTATTCTTTTAAATGGTATAACACGTTATAAATAAAATCTCCGGCTGCATACTTATGACTTGTTTTGCACACAGAGAACGATCATGTGCATCTGGCTGATTATGAATCATTTGCAAAAGACCAGTAAAAAGTAATTAGATCTTTAGACAGACACTTATTCAAAATGTTTAACATGCAATCTGACATTAAACACAGTGTTCCATTTCATAACACCCTCTTAGTGGGTTTGAATTTTATAAGAAATGGATAGTTACTGTATACACAGCTACCTAGGCTGTTATCTTACAAAGCCGTCTTATAAAATAGCATGAGTCATTAAATATGGCATAGATTGTTTAATTTTAGTCAAGACTAAATGCAGATGGAAACATATAGGGGCTGACTTCTGTTTCCTCAGAAAAAATATCTACATTTGTACTGTGTAGTAGCATAAAAAAAACCCTATGCAATTTGGGTTCAGTAAAGATGTTGCAAACTGATGCAGATCTACACAGAGACTCAGAAATTCCTGTCTATAAACGTATCATTTGTGGGTGCTTGAGAGATGATGATAATGATGACAGTAACCACTAAAAGTAATCCATACTTGTCTACTTTTGAAAACTAGTTTCAGGGAAATTATAGTTGGTAGTAGAATTTTGCACAGCGCCAGAGGGCGTGTCTCGTTCCATATATGGAGAGATTGTGAAAAGAGATTGTGAATGTGGCACCTAGAAGCGTAGGTGTGCACTGCTATATCTGAAAGGATCTTTTAAAATGACCTACAGTATAGCCAAATGTAGATGAGCCCCAAAGCAGTTAGTAAGAGCTACTATACTATATTATGAGTGTGTACATTATATGAAATTGTGGGCATAGTTGGCACATTTTGTTTCTTATCATTACTGAATTCAACAGTTCACAAAAAGAGTATACCTGTTATATTATAATTTTCTAGTTTCTTTTAATTCAAATATAACCTAGAACTGTAGGGAATGTATTTTTTGTTAGAATAAAACCAAACTTTAAAAAACTTTTCTGTGCATAAGACCAGGTTGGTTGAAAGTGTCAGTGATGTAAATCTGATGTTAAACCTGGGACATGTGCTACTACTAGAGAGAGGTGCCTGCATCCCAAGATGCCTCCCAGGGTATATAAATATGCTATTTGTATGTGTGTTTGATTTTAACATTTTCTTCAAAAAGTCACATGTGCATCACAGCATCAGCCCCATAATGTCTTAAATATCCTATGCCGCCATCACCTGGCGGCATAGGATAAACATGAAAAACATTAAATAATAAAACGAGAGAATGTTACATTTTTCAGTTCCAAGTGTAGCTTTAGGCACAGATGCTGCAATAATGTAAACACAATCTGAAAATGATTTTGTTTAACAAATAAAGAGAAGCACTGTGCTTATGGGAAGATACACAGGGTGAGCAATTGTCTAATTCTGCAGTTAGAAGGAATTTTGTTGTACTAACAAATAAATAAAAGCAAACAAAACTACAGTATTTTATCTTCATGGTATTGACCCATGTACAGTATTCCTGCCTTCAGTAACATGAGAGAATGCATTTCTGGCATTATTTGTTGTTGGGCAGGTGAGTTTGACTCATACTTTGGTTTTCTTATGTCCTAAGCAACATTACTTGCCTGTAAGAGTCAATGGACTGGTAAGATGTATCTTAAGGTGTATACACACTGTACAATTTTTTGACCAATTTCATTCATTTTGGCCCTTCTGAATGATATTGGCAAAAATATCTTTCAGCGTGTATGCGACTGACAATGAATGATGATGCGCATACCAGCCAGTTGTTCATCAAGGTTGCTGTGCAGGCAGCTCAATTTGGGTATCTGTTAAAAAAAAGACTATAGACTGTAGCTAGATTGTTCGTTTTTCGCCTCTCGTCAACATCTTTCGTCCTGGACACTGGATTTAAGGGAAATGGTCACCAATGTCTTTCAGTGTACACTATTTTGACCAATATCATTCAGAAGGGCCAAAATTAACAAAATTAGTCAACAAAATTATGCACCTTTAAGCTGGCCATAAATTGTCTGATTTTGTGCAATTTGATGCATTGGGCAAATAAAAAAGATTTATGGAATGGGTTTCCATGGCCAAGCAGCTGCATGAAAGCCTCACATTACCAAGTACAATACCAAGCATTGGATAAAATGGTAAAAAGCACAGTAACACTGGATTGTGGAGCAGTGCAAATGTGTTCTGTGGAGTGACGAATCAGGCTTCTCGGTTTGGCAGTTAGATGGGCGTGTCTGGGTTTGGTGATGCCGGGAGAATGTTTCCTGCCTGGCTGCATTATGCCAACTGTGAAGTTTGGTTGAGGAGGTATTGTTTAGCAGATAAAAGTGGGACCAACTTTAATCCAAAGCTTATGCAGCTATTTTATATATCTACACACACATACACACACACATAGGCGTGCGCACAGGGGGTGCCGAGGGTGCACAGGCACCTCCTAATGACCGGCACCCCCACACAATTGCAGCACCTCTTAATGAACGGCAGCGGCAGTGCCCCCTTCCCCGGCCGGCTAGCAGTACCTGCGCTGGGCTCCTTAAGCAGTCAGACCCAGCACGAGTCGCGTTTTCAAAAGGGGGCGTGGCCACGGGGGTCCGTGATTAGGCTGGGCCCCCTGCCTTTTCCTGTGCCCGGGTGGACTAGTGCAGCTGCACTGCAGTGTCCCTGCCTACTGTTCTGTGTCAGGCTCACAGGCTGGCTCCTGGCTGAAGCCTGAAGGTAATGTGTGCACTGCAGAGACTGGGGAGTGTGACATTTATTGTGAGGGGGTGGGCTGTGTGTGAGAATGTAGTGAGGGAACAGGGGGCCTGATTCAGGATCACTCACTAAGCAGCAATCTTTTGCTGCCTAGTATGCGTAACACAGCCCACGAATAACTGTGAAAACTGTAATGTCCCAGCTGTATTGTTACCTGCCTGGCTGATGCGGTGACCAGTGGTGCTGCTGATGGCTGCCTAGGCACTGTACAGCTCAGTGGGTATTTGTTCCCTGTGTGATAACTGTGCTGTCTCTGCTGTATTGTTGCCTGCCTGGCTGTTGCAGCGACCAGTGGCGCCGTGGATAAGATTTTTTTTCTTGACTGCCTAGGCGCTTTGCTGCTCGGCAGGCACGTGTTCCCTGTGTGATAACTGTACCATCTCTGCCTACATTGTTACCCACCCGGGGGTCCAGTGGTGCGGCTGTTGGCTGCCTAGGCGCTGCGCAGCTCAGCGAATATATGTTCCCTGCGTCTATATCCCCCAGGGTACATCTACCGTATACATATAATACATATATTAGTCACTACGCACTGTTTAATGTGACTATGGGTCACTACATGCGAATATTGATCACTGTGCTGTGTACTGTGAATATGGGTCACTACACTCTGTGTAATGTGAATATTGGTCACTACGTGTGAATATTGGTCACTGCGCGCTGTATAATGTGAATATGGGTCACCACGCAGCCATTTTCCCAGTGGTCTTTACCGCTGCTCTGCCAGACTGATGATGAGGTGAGTAGAATTAAATGGGTGAAGGGTGTACAGTGTGTGGGGCCCCCAGCGACACTTATGTGGCATCATATGTAATAGCCATTACAATGTGTGGTATAATATGTAATGGGCATTATGGCATAATGTGCAATGGGCATCATGGTGTGAGGCGTTATGTGTAATGGGCATCACGGTGTGAGGCGTAATGGGCATCGTGGTCTGAGTCAATGTGTAAGGGGCATCATGGTGTAATGTGTAATGGGGCATCATGGTGTAATGTGTAAGGTGTAATGTGTATTGGGCGTCACAATGTGAGGTGCAACATGTAATGGGCATCACAGTGTGAGGTGCAACGTGTAACGGGCTTCACAGAGTGAGGTGTAACGGACATCACAGTGTGAGTCACAACGTGTAATGGGCATTACGGTGTGTGGCGTAATATGTAATGGGCCTTACAGTTTCTACAGTGTTTGGTATAATGTGTATTGGGCATTACGGTGTGTGGCATAACGTGTGTTGGGCATTATGGCATGTGGTATACTATGTAATCCCTATTATCCCTATTTTACAAAAAATTGTCAAGCCCTGGCATAATGTGGAATGTCCATTACTGTGTGTGGCATTATGTGGAATGGACATTACTTTGTGTGGCATTATGTGTGATGGGCATTACGGTGAGTGGCATTATGTGTAATGGACATTACTGTGTGGCATTATGTGTAATGGGCAATATGGTGAGTGGCATTATGTGTAATGGGCATTAGGGTGTGTGGCATTATGTGTAATGGCCATTACAGTGTAAATTTTTGCATCGGCGCGCAGTGTCCCTGTTTCTGTTGTGTGTGATGGGAATGATTCATTCTGAAGCCCATATACATAAATAAGTCACCAGTAGGCTTTGATGGACACGCCCAGTAGGCGTGATGAACACGCCCCTCCAATGGTGCACCCCCTAAAAAAATGGTCTGTGCACGCCTATGCACACACATATATATATATATATATATATATATATATATAATGTCCACATATGAAGCAGCACATCCGCCAATCCAAGTAAATTTTTGAAGGGTGCTCTCCCAAAGGGTCAGACAGAACCCCCACAATATCTTCCAGTAACGGTGGCACTCCAAAGTAATAGACAATGAGTCAGGTATATGATAACGTTTCGAGGCTTTATTACCTCGTCCTCAGATCTGAGGACGAGGTAATAAAGCCTCGAAACTATTACTTTGGAGTGCCACCCATATATATATATATATATATATATATATATTTTAGATATATCCTGTACACTGGTGCCCTTCCTTGGGGGCTGTCGAAATCCACTTGCAAAGAAATAACAGAGATCTGATGCTTAACTCTTTGAGTGCCAACATCTCTGTGAAAGATGCACAAAATATCTGCTAAAAATGCGCCGCTCACATTTGTTATATACATTCAAATAAAACATGTTGTGTAAAAAATTAAGGTAAACATTACAGGTCATTATGATGAATAAAAGTGTTTGCTTTTGCAATTTTCACACCTATTTTAACAAACTCATATGGCACTCAAAGAGTTAAACAAAACTTGTGTAATCAAAGTGACATATCAACATTTGGGGGACATAATTCCGCATCATCAAGAGGAAGAGAAAATATGCCCCCGAAATGTTGATATGAGGCTATATGATATGACACTTCAATAGCCATCACACTGTGGGCGGTATTCAATGAGCCTGATTCGCCATGTTTTTATGGCGAATTTGTGCTGTTTGGCGAATTTCTGACTAAAACGGTGAATCACCCTATTCAATGACCTCATGGCGAATACATTTGAAGGTTTTTTTCGCCATGATTCACCGAGTAGCAATCGCTATCTTTTTATGGAGAAGTGGAATGTGAACTTTTAAAATAAAGTGTTTTGTTTTTTACATTTGGTGTAAAAAAATCAGGAATTTTATTCTGAGGAGGGGCATGCTATTTTTATTCATGTGCTGTAAGCACATGAATATATATTTAATTTAAAAAAAATATATATATATTTTTTTTTTTTTTACACAGCAGCCAGCAGGGGGCGCCGGAGCCGAGCCGCTCATTACATATTCAGATATTCACTGCACCCGATCGTTACAATCGGGTGTAGTGAATATACCCGGGCCCCTGCTGGCACCCCCGGGGGGCAGCCTGTGCTGTCTGGCACCCGGGGAGCCCACCTGCCCACCTCCCCCCCCCCCCCCCACAAACGTTCTGGGGCAGGCAGAGAGACTTCCATCTCCCTGCCTGCCACCGTCCTCAGGCTCCCTGCGGCGTTCGCCGCAGGAGCTCATATTCGCCGGTCAGGGGCAGCGAGCCCCTGACTCGTTGAATACCGGAGCCGGCGAGGCTCCGGAACGTGGCGAATGTGCAGCGAATCCTAAAAAGGATTCGCTGCACCTCGCAGGTATTCACATTGAATACCACCCTATGCCTACTGAAGCCCCCTTTTGAGTCACAATAGTTTATACTTTGTTAGGTCGAGCTCTTGCTAGTTGTTTTTCTTTAACCCCTTCCTGACAGAGCTAGTTTTTGCGTTCCTGACAGAGCCATTTTTTTCAAATCTGACATGTCTCACTTAAGTGGGGATAACTTTTTTTTGCTTTTACTTATCCCAGTGATTTTGAGATTGTTTTTTCGTGACACATTGTACTTCAAATTAGTGGTAAATTTGGGTCGATACAGTCTGTGTTTTTTTGTGAAAAATACCAAAATGTCGTGAAAAAATGGAAAATTTAGCGATTTGCAAAATGTTAAATTTTCTGCTTGTGAGACAAATAATCATACCACTCAAAATAGTTAATAACTAACATAGACCATATGTCTACTTTATATTTCCATCATTATTTCAACTTCCTTTTAATTTTTTTGGACACTAGGAGGCTTACAATATGAATAGCAAATTCTCAAATTTTCAAGAAAATTTCAAACACTGATTTTTTTAGGGACCAGTTCAGTTCTGATGTGACTTTGAGGGACTTGTATGTGAGACACCCCCATAAATGATGCCATTTCAAAAACTGCACCCCTCACAGTATTCAAAACAGCATTTTGGAAGTTTGTTAACCCTTTAGGTGTTTCACAGGAATTAAAACAAAGTGTAGGTGAAATTTCAAAATTTCATTTTTTTTTCGGATTTTCAATTTTAATACATTTTTCTAAGGAACACAGTAGATTTTACTAGAGAAATGTGACTAAAAATTGATTCCCCCAATTCTTTGGTTTTCATAAATATCCTATATGTGGCCCTAGTGTGCACGGTGACCAAACCACCGGCTTCATAATAGAAGGAGCACCTACTTGATTTTGGAGCCTCCTTTTTATGAGATTATTTTTTAGGCACCATGTAGGTTTCTAGGCACCATAAGATGCTAAAAGTTAGGAACCCCCCCACAAGTGACCCCATTTTGCAAACTACACCCCTCAGGGAATTCATCTAGGGGTATAGTGTACATTTCAAACCCCCAGGGGTTTCACCAATTGTGGTACAACTGGGCAGTGAAAATGAAAAAAAATAATTTTTCATTTTCACAGCTCAGTTGTATCAAAATTGGTGAAACCCCGGGGGGTTTGAAATGTACTCTATACCCCTAGATGAATTCCCTGAGGGGTGTAGTTTGCAAAATGGGGTCACTTGTGGGGGGGTTCCACTGTATGGGTGTTTCGGGGGTCATTCAACCAGAATCTGTGCTGCAAAATCCAAAAATCACTCCTTCCCTTCTGAGTCCTGCCATGCACCCAACTGGTATTTTTTGGTCACATGTGAGGCATTGCCGTACCCGGGAGAAATTGGGGCACAGATTTTGGGGTGCTTTGTCTCCTTCATTCCTTGTGAAAATGAAAAATTTTGAGCCAGATCTGCATTTTTGTGTAAAAAAATTTATTTTTTTACACAAAAATGCAGTTCTGGCTCAAAATTTTTAATTTTCACAAGGAATGAAGGAGACAAAGCACCCCAAAATCTGTGCCCCAATTTCTCCCGGGTACGGCAATGCCTCACATGTGACCAAAAAATACCAGTTGGGTGCATGGCAGGACTCAGAAGGGAAGGAGTGATTTTTGGTGGTGGAATGAATGGCGGGTGCTATGTCGCATTAGCAAGACCCCCGAAGCACCAATACAGTGGAACCCCCCCACAAGTGACCCCATTTTGGTCACCAGCTTTGGGAGGGGGGCTGGCGCTGCGGCTGGCGGGGGGGTGGGAGGGGTGCTGGCGCTGCGGCAGCCGGGTGGGTGGGAGGGAGGGGGGCTGCCGGGTGGGAGGGGGGGGGGGCTGGCGATCGTAGGTGATCGGTGCGGTATACGCACACACACACACACACACACACACATATATATATATATATATATATATATATATATGTGTGTATATATATATATATATATATACATATATATACATATATATACACACACATATATATATATATATATATATATGTGTGTGTATATATAAATATATATATATATACACATATTCACATTTTTTTTTATTTTATTTTATTTTTTAACTTTTCCAGCAGCAGCATGATGCTGCTGCTGCTGCTGCTGCTGCTGCGGGGGGGAGGGGGGAGGAGGGGAGCGCAGCGTGCGCTCCGGACGTAGCGGTGGAGCCGCTGGAGCTGCTGCTGCTGCCGGGTGAGTGCCCGGCGGGTGGGAGGGGGGTGCTGCCGCTCGGTGGTGATCGGTGCTGCACCGATCACCACCGATCCCTGTGTTACCGAGCGGCTTAGCCGCCGGTAACACAGGAAACGCTGTGAATGGCTGTTCAGATTTGAACAGCCAATCACAGCGATCGCCGACCGGGGGGGGCACCCCTGCCCCCCCTGGGCGACGAGGGGGGATGTCTGCTGTCAGGGACAGCAGACATCACCTAACTGTCACTGCGTCTCTAGACGCAGTGACAGTTTGAAGTCATGACGTACATGTACGTCAAATGTCGGGAAGTACTTCCCGACCATGACGTACATGTACGTCAAATGTCGGGAAGGGGTTAAGAGACGCAGTCAATATTCAAGTTATAGCTATACTGTTCATAGATAGATAGATAGATAGATAGATAGATAGATAGATAGATAGATAGATGGATAGAGGTAGTGAATGTAAATAATATATCTTTTCTTGCAATTGAAGGTGGTATTCTGAAAGTGGTTGGCCATATTTGGCATAGTGTATAATATTTAAAAAAAAAATCCAAAAGTACATTCAAATAGTCTCAACGCCAATATCATAATTATTCAAGTTGACAAAACAAAAATCATATCTATTTAGCATCACTTAATATGTACTGACTTACCCTTTCCAAATCCTGCCTTAAGTGCGTAAAGAGTTTCAACCTTCTGTACAGTACATCTTGCTCTTGCTGAGCCAAGTCATCCACTTCATCAGTTTTGGGAGTTAAAAGAGGCTTGTTAAAATTTGCCTTCCGTTTCAGCTTCCAGTACTGGTAAACAAAATCAACCAAATTCTTGTTCATGTCAAGGTTCTCAGCCACATCCTCTGGCTTAACAAGTTCATGGAATTCTTCCTCCAGCTGCTGGAGCTTCTGTTTCCTCAAGGTGACTTTTTCCAGATCCAGCTTTGTTTGGTCAGCATCCACTGTGGCAATAGAGGAGGATGGTCTTTGGCTGCATTGATCCTCTGGTTTGGTGGCTCCATTGCTGTGCTCCAGACAGAAGGATTTAAACTTCACCTCATCGTTCTCTGCCAGTGTAGTGTGCATCTCTAAGTTGTGGTCAAAGGCGCAGGTGACGTGGAACGCAGTGATGCAGGACGGCATGGAGCACTGTGTGTAAAATGCAGATAAGACAATTACTGGAAAGGAAAACTGCAAATTAGCATCAAAGAGCTGTTTTTTTTATGTTATTTCGCTCATTTCTCTTTAATAATACATTAAATTGACTGTTACGGTCCAAATTAAGTACAAAGCCTTGAAAAGCGATAAAGTGGAGAGTGATAAAGTACCACCGAATAGGGAATATAGATAGCAGTAGGGAATATAGATTGTAAGCTCCACTGGGGCTTGTTGGACATGTGAATGTTCAAGTATTTGCTGCGGAATATGTGTGCACTATATAAATAAATGGTAATAAATAAATACATCCAATCAGCTCCTAACTACCATGATACATGATGTGATTGAAAAAATGAAAATTAGGGGCACATGCATTGGTTGGCAATTTATCTCTCTCCGTTTTATCACTCTACAAGGCTCAGTACACCTGTCCCCTTAAGTTTTAATATTATTTTACTGCTGACTATAACATACATTTAAAAAAAAATAACCTAAACCAGTGGTTCCCAAACTGTGTGCCGTGGCTCCCTGGGGTGCCTCGGGACACATGCAGGGGTGCCACGGCTTGGTGGTCCAGGACCAACTCAAATTATTAATGGTTAATTATTTATGAGCAAAACCAGTGCTGGTGGCTGCCAATCATAGAATGTGTACAAACAGAAGCAAATCCTGCCCTTTACCACATAACTGCCGCTAAGAATCGCATATAAACACAATCTAATTAATTTTTTTTGGACCTAGGGGTGCCATGAAAAAAATTCTGATTCTCTAGGGTGCCGTGAATCAAAAAAGATTGGGAACCCCTGACCTAAACAAAAAAATAGAGAAATTACTGAATATATATGTTGGTACTAAGTAGACTGATGATTATTGAGTAGTTACAAATACTATGTATGAGTTCAACAAAAGCTCTTGTCCCCAAGACACAGTTTGGTTATTATTGATTGCAGTTCTTAAAAAGTAATAAATTGCAGTTTATGTTCCCTTTGTTTAATTAAATTTACAAGATTAAAAACAACTGCATTTAAAATAATGGCCATTTCATTTTGATATCTCTTTGTTTCTGTGGACATCGTTTGCAGATTTGATATTAATGTCTAAAATATGTCAGGTCAGCCAAAGGTTACACACTGTACAGATGTAAGAGATATCAGATTGCTTGCATACTGTTCCATGCTGTCCTCTGAACTCACTAATTGGGTGGGTTACAGCACTTGGCATCATGGTAAAGTAGCAGCTGAAACAAATTAAGGCCTGACAAGGGTTTAGGCTATGGCATTCCACATTACTGTTCCTACATCATATAAAGAAGTATACAATTCTCACTGAGAGCAGTAAACTGCTAAAATAAGTATATGTGCAAAAAAGCGCATATATATCCACAGCAAAATTGGGCAATGAAATACTATACAAACAAAATAGCATCAGGAATAAGTGTACACTTAGGAAACTGTGAATTTTGTGCCGCAAAGTGGTATTTTGGGAAATGCACAAGAACAGCATGAGTGGATAAAAGTACATTAGGGACCAACGTCAATACTAAAGGAACCATCTGGCACAGCTGCTGCAATAAATGAACATTTACCTGTTATGCACCAGCAGAGAAAATGTTTCACTTTGAAGAGGTCTTGCAGCCTGTTAATGAACAGCCCTCAAATTGTATTATGTCTATTTATAAAACTAAAGCACATGTGTATGTTGGGTAGACCTAGAGATGCTTTTATTTGTTTTCCTTATAATTGAACAATCATCTCTTTGCTGACTAGGACATTAAGGAAACCCTGCTGTATCAGGTTTCACAGAATTAATAGAAAAACAATTATCAGAGTTTGATGTACATATGTTCATTAGTTACAATGCGGACATGCATCATGTCAATATTGTCATGATGATTGTCCCGGGTCCGTTGCATTCAGATCAAACCCGGGTCACCCATTATACAGATGGTGTCCTCTTCTTATAACCAATGCTGGGTTGTTCAACCTGGGTTATTCGGTGTGATGCGTTTGACCCAGGTCAGAACATCACCAACCTGGGTCCGTCCCGGGTTATTTGTGCTGTGTGAAAGGGGTATCATTTGGGAGTTCTGTTGAAGATGGGATGTTGCCCATAGTAACCAAGATTGTACCCCATATTCATTTAACACCTTCTGGAACATAATAGATAGAATCTGATTGGTTGCTATGGGCAACATCCAATCTTCAATAGAACTTCCATTTTATTAAAATGTACCCCATGGTGTCTATCTAGGCTTGATACTGATATGTCCTTTATATCCATGTACATGCAGTATCTATTATTATATGCTGCACATACTTTTTGTACTAGATCTCATCTCTTCGCAAAACCGAGATGCGATGAGATGTGATATTGTATACAATAATTGTAAAGTGTATGGGCACCTTAAAACTTTGCCTATTTCTAGGCACAAAACATGTGGGTAACACATTGAACACATATCAAATATCCAACCGCTGCCTAAACACGAACATTTGGACCTTATGGGCCGTATTCAATTAACCTAATCGCGATGTGCAGCGAATCCTGTTTAGGATTCACTGCACATTCACCGTGTTCCGGAGGGCTGGAGCCCTCGCTGCCACAGTATTCAATGAGGCAGGAGCTCGCTGCCCCTGACGGCGAATGTGAACCCCTGCGGCGAGCCAGTGGACGATGGCAGGCAGGGAGATGGAAGTCTCCCTGCCTGCCCCAGAACGTATGTGTGGGGGGGCCAGCAGGGGACCAAATATGCACTCCTCCCGATCGTGCATATGTAATGATCGGGAGCAGTGAATATATGAATATGTAATGAGCGGCTCTCTGCTCCCGGCCCCCTGCTGGCTGCTATGTGTAAAAAAAATCTATATATATTTTTAAATTAAATATATATTCATGTGCTGTAAGCACATGAATAAAAATAGCATGCCCCTTAACAGAATAAAATTCCTTATTTTAAAAGTTCACATTTCCCTTCACCATGAAAAGATAGCGATTGGTACACGGTGACACATGGCCAAAGTCACTTAGAAAGCAATTTGCCATCTTCTTATTGAATACACTCACGGCGAATCACATTGAAAAACCACAGCGAGTTGAGGAGAGTATCAGACTGTGAATTGTCCCTCATTCACTGTTCACCGTCTGCGAAAAGTGCACGTTTAATAGGGTGATTCACTTTCTGACACAATAAATCACCTTCCAAAGTGAAAATAGCACAAATTCGCCATGAAACACGGCGAATTGGCCTCATTGAATACTGCCCTATAACAGGCTAAAACTATATAAGTTTACTAAAAAAAAAAAAAAGACAACCTGCTAAATGCACAAGCATATAAAGTGTTCAACTTTGTTAGCGTGGGTAAACATATCAAAAAATTTTAAACTGGCTATTGCAATTGCCTACTAAATGCCATTTGCTATTGCAAATGACAAAAAACTACCAATTTGCCGCTCTTGGTAGTGTGCAAGATGTGCGCTTAGTGTCCAGTTACCTGCATTATGAAGGATGCCGCAGCTCCCTTTCCATCTCTATAAAATGGAGTTGCCGGACATCCTCCTGTCGCTGTATGTTTTGTGACTTTGTGCTTCCTTTTGAGAACTGTATATACTACAAGGGGACTAAATGAAGGAGAGAAGGCATAAGAAAAAGGAGCCGTGTTATCGTTTGTGGCCTACTACCACCTATACCTGATATACTCTGTGATACTAAACATTATGGCAGGCAGTTATGGTGGCGCATAGTGCAGAATTAATGAGTATTGGTGCTTTGGACCTTAATTGTGGAAGGCTATTTGTGCGCATCACAGGGGGATCTGCCTGGGGTGCTGCAGGGGGTGTCCCCTGAGGTGCCCCGGGCACATCCCTCTCCTGGACAGTCACAGTGTCTGAAATGGTGCCGGGAATGCGGTCATCATGAGTGTTGGCGGTTGCATCCAAATCTGGGCTGATAGGATCATCTGCAAATAGTATTGGAGATGTTGGGCCACTGTCCATGAAATCACTCTCAACTACAGGTGAGGGAGTGGCAGAGCTGGAGGAGGATAGGCTGATGGGGTCACTCAGCGCAGTGTTGCCAAAACATGCTGTGCACAGTTCATAGAAAATTCAGTCGTGCCTTGCAGCCCCACTCTTGTTCCGGTTGTGGATGCGGTTGAAGTGTTTCTTGAGCCCCTTCAGGTTATTCACCATTTGCTACTGGCTACGGATGAAGCCCCGCGATGCCAGAAACTTTGCAATCTTGAGGTATATTTGGGCATCCTTGACAGTGTCTGTAATCTGGTGCCGGATCTCCTTTTCCCCTCTAATGCTTATAAGCTCCCTCACCTCCTCATTTGTCCAAGACATTGTATACACTGCAGGCTTGCAGGGGTTAATACGCACAGCTGGGGTCTGGGCCCACAGAGCTTGCACAGTGCTTTCCTGCACGCTGTGTGATGCCTCTGCATGTGTCTGAGCATCCACAACAACAGGAAGTCACCCTGCTAGCCAATCAGCATCAGCAGAGGCAACATGGGAAGGAGGGACAGGTCTCTCTGCACCTTTCAGACCAGCCAATACCCGGGACTCTTTCACACCAGCGCTAGTACTGGGTTGTTCCGGGAATTTTGGCTAGCGTGAAAGGGGTATTAGTCAGGGAAGCTTGGGAACATTTTACACAAAACACTCGGGCACCTATAAAATCTAGCAAGAAATGTATAATTTGTTCCATTAATTGAGATGCTTTGTGTTGAGACTTGAGAATGTAGAAAGATTTTTACCCACTGATGATCAGATACTTTGCCAAACTGTGGTGGAAGTACAGTCAGTATGGAACATTACTGTATTTCAGCCAGTAATTTGATATATGTTAGAAAGAGTGTGGTGAGGCTGTACAGGAGCTGTGTACTGAGATTCAAATGGAATGAGTACTCTGGAGAGTAAAGTCTATCTGAGATGTTTTAGTATTAAATGCTTCACTTGTAAATAATGCCAAATCTCTCCATCTGCCAGATTACATCTCTCCTGTAGGGTGGCCAAAGAAGACATTAACATCATTCTTTACCAGTTGGGAGAGACAGAGCGGACATGGGCTTGCATTCTGGTTGACTGGGTAAGCTTACTGAGTCCCAGAGGACCTGCCCCGCTGAATCGCCTTTTTTTTTTACACTAACAAATGCCCGCTGACACTACAAGATACTTAGTGATACTGCATAAACAACAAACATAAATAAATGTAAAATAAATTGAAAAACAACAACATGTGGGACTTTAATTATACATATAACAGTAAGAATGCAAATTAGTAACAACATATTAACATAAATTAATCTTATTACATCTAAACAAAACAAAAAACCCAAATATACTGTAATACAAAAGTAAGAAATGATTGTATAATCACAGATATGGCACATACAAAAAAAATACTAGATGGAAACCATCTTCTAATGTAAGAACAAAACAGGACCTTTCATGCAGGTAGAGCTTCCGCATCTTGTAGTGTCAGCGGCATTTGTTACTGGCAAAAAATGTTTTCTTTTTCCACATAACTTTATTTACACGTGTATATTTTCCATAGTGAGTATGTTGCCGCAACAACCGTTTAAGTGGTCGCTGTCCCCGCACGATTCTTCACTATTTAAGAGGTTAGTGTACATGTGTTTTTTATGTAAGCTGTTCTGAGAAAAGCCTAATAAAGGCTGAAACATCAACTTAGTTTTGGCTAGCGGTTGTCCTTCATTTAAGTCCAGAGTGCCATGGTCCATGCATCTATATATAGTCTTGTCCAGCTTGCTGGACTACACTGATGGCACAGGGCCAATTATTGCTACAGAGCTGAGTGTGGCCAATTATTGCTACAGAGCTGAGTGCTGGCAATCCACTCACATAGATATTGGAGGCATGGATCACCAAAAACACTGCAAGTGAGTGTGGATCAGTCTTCAGTGCAAGGCACCTTCTATCGTTTTTTGTGAAAATCTCTTCAAGCACAGCAGCATCATTGTACATCCTCACAGAAGCACTAGTCACTTTAAATAACACCACTGGATTCTTTGCACAAGCACTTTTTTCTGCATTGGCACAGCATATGACACTTCTTTGTACATCATTGCCATTTTGCACAGTAGTAACAAAGTTTACACAGTGTACCTCTCATTGGGACCCCATGCAGTAACATCTCCCTTATCAACATGCAACAGTCAACAACAGGAGAGTTTGTGCATCAGCGGATCTCCTTTACACCGGGATCAGTTTTCAGCTTTTCAGATTCTGAAGATGGAAGCATTTTATTCTCAGAGGATATGGGGCACTTGGAAAGCAAAGAAAATCTTAAAGCTATTTACCAAAATGTATACAAACTAAAAAGCGGAAACTGGACTATTTTTTTACCATGGACTGACACTGTCCAAGTACTTTTGGGGGAAAAAAATCCCGAGAGGAGTTAGGATCAAGAACACACCAACCATTGGCTGCTACAATGCTGAATTCTTCGTTAAATGGACATCAATCCTCAACAAATGTTCTTTTCACCTTCTAATTTTAGTGATAGAGTCCAGGTAAAATCCGCCACTGTAGTGAAGCCAGATGCAGTCTGTGAGACTGCACTGGCTTCACTGTGACTGGCAGTGATTTCCTATTGGAAGTTCGATCTGCCAGTCACAAAGGCAGTCACATTGGGAGTTGTTACCTCCCTCCGGGACGCCTTGTTGCGGGCTGGTGGGCAAAAAGGTAAATGCGCATGCGCAGTACCGGTGCCTGTAACATATATTGTACAGCCGCCGGGACCATGATTAGGGGGTGCCTGCGGCAAGAGGCAGCCCCCCTCCCCGAAAGATGTAGGAGCCACCACTGGAGGAGTCCAAAAATTAGTTTGATAGTGCCAAGTTGAAATACCAAGCATTTGAAACTATCCATATGCCAGGCAGATACATCAGGAGATTGGTCTTCAAAATGAAATAGTGACATCGAGAAGTATAAAGAGGAATTGATCCAATTTAAAGTGTCAACACGATATAAAGTTGACCAAGACCGCGAATACCAGCAAGCCTACAGCTGGTTGACGGGGGCACATCCCAGTGACGATGGATGTCCCGCGTTTAGGCACAAACCATGCAGTAAAACCCCAGGAAGAGAAAGGAAGGCAGAGAAACCACTCAGGCAACGGAGGACTAATTTATTATATTGCATCAGCGGGCATTTGTTAATGTCAAAAAATGTTTTTTCACATAACTTTATTTAATCACGCACATTTTCTACAGTGAGTATGTTGCCGCAGCAACCGTTTATCCGACAATGATGTCACTAGAAAGCTCGCGGTACAAGCATCCGGAAGTGGCCGCTGTCCCCGCATGATACTTTGATTCTGCACTAGTTAAGAGGTGAGTGTACATGTGTTTTTTATGTAAGCTGTTTTTGAGAAAAGCCTAGTTTTGGCTAGCGGTTGTCCATCATTTAAGTCCCGAGTGCCGTGGTCCATGCATCTATACATAGTCTTGTCCAGCTGGCTGGACTACACCGATGGTCATGGCCAATTATTTCTACAGAGCTGAGTGCCGGAAATGGTGAGCTAGTTCATTGATAACAAAGGTGTTTCACTACTGGTGATGGCAATCATACAAGTCCAGGAACAGAGCATTTTCTCCCTCATGGAGAGGGTCAGGCAGGCAAGTACAGATGGAGCCCCTCTCAACTTTGTTCCTTAGGTCGTGGCTCACCATGGCTATCCTATTGTTCTCAGCAGCAATACAATACATAGAACAATACAGTAGGGGATTAACAGAGTAATCCTATTACTCAGTTTTAATCCTATTAAAGGGCTAAATGAGGAGGGCTCCATCTGTATGTGCTGGATTGAGACTACATGTTCCCCCTGAAATTCTTGGGGATTTCCAACTGCTGTAAAAAAGAACAACAGCACTAATAGATTTATTTTAAGGGTGTTTAAGTCTGGATATGACATGTTTAGAATTCTACATAATTCTCCATCTTAAACAACAATGGACAATAATAGGCTCATTGACGATGTTGAACATCTGCAGTTTCCTGAAATTGACAAGTAAGATTTAACAGACTGTGTTTTCTAACACATTCAAACTCTGGCACTCACAGTTTCACCTGGAGGCAGGTCCTGATCCATGACTTCCTGCCGTACTCTGCCAATAGTATCAAATAGGTACAGACCACAGATGTTACAGTTTATATTTAACACTGGGAATTAATTCTAATCATGGATCTTACAGGGCTTTTCGTTTAAATGCGCAAATTCAAGCATCGAGTGTTTGATATACATTTTTATTTAGTGGTTGCAATTTTTCAATTACACTAAGTGAGTTCATGTATCAAGGGAGAAACACAGGTGCTAACTAACGAGAGTTGCTGTTATTTATATGCAGCAATAATTTGTTAATTTAAATAGGAAATATCACTTACAGAGCTCTCTATTTAAACTAATTGCATGATTTACACTCAACCATGAGCATAGATTTAAGTGTTATATATCCCACAAATCTATGCAGAAACCAAACAAAAAATTAATAAAAAGGCCAGTGCTAAATAAGAGTGTACAGAATGTCCCAGGATGACGGAGAAACTGCATCACAAAGTATAGAATCTGAAGAATGAGTCTATACATTTGATGCTCACTAGCATATTTTGAGGCTGACATCTCTAGGTTTTGAAGCCACAATATACTTATAAAGCAAAATTCTACCTGTAGCTATTGGGATCAGTTGGCCAGTGCAATGTGCAAGGGAGATTATGCTTCCTTGAGCTACCGAAGTAGATTTATACCCCTTTCAGACATACTCCAAAATCCCAGGTTTTCCACACGAACACGCAACAACCCAGGATTTTGGTATGTCTGAATGGGTCAACCCGGGTGTTTAAAACACGGGTCTCCAACCCTTCTTTTTACCTGGGTTGAGGACCCAGGATTTACAACCTGGGTTGACCCTTTCAGACATAAGAAAAACACGTGTTTTTCATCAAATTAACTTGCTGCTGTGAGGTGAAAGGGTGCAGGCTGCACCCAGGAAAATTATCCAGCAGTCAAAATGCCAGGTAATTCCCGGGTTGCATATATGAAAGGGGTATTACTTTGCCACTGCTAGGGTCAGGCATTCCCTATCACTGTCAGTTACTGCTTTTTCCTGACTCTTCCGTAGGCATGCAACTGACTGATACCACAAGGCTCCTACACAGGTTCAGATTAACAATGAGGCAGAAGGAGCTGCAGCTCTAGGCCCATCATTATGGCAGCATAATGATCATAATGATGACCAGCTGGTTGGACATAAATCATATTATTACATTTACTGTATATTTTATTAGCTTACAGTGTATGGGTTCTATATGCAGGGCTGGCAATATAAATATTGGGGCCCTGTACAATGATATTTCTGGGGCCCCCACCTAATCCCAAATCCACACAACCCTCTTCTGCATGAGCCTCATTTAAACTTTCGCTGCTCCAGATCCTGCTTCCAATTGTGGACTTCTCTCGTTCTCAGCCCTGCTGGCCTGGCTCCTGCCTTCTGCTGGCCTGTCACTTTCACAAAATAATGCCGAGCATTACGAGCAGGCACGGAACAGACGACCTGCACATGCGCTATAAAGTACAGGAGCCAAAGACTGAGGCCACAGTACCAGCGGCGGGTACGGCTGTGCGGCTGCAGCCGTGTGCACACACAAGTAGATGGATTTGAGCGCCGAACGGCAGGGCACACACACAGTAGACAGCAGTGGCGCACACACAGTAGACAGCAGTGGCACACAGTGAGTCAGTCAGTCTCAGCCACACACTGATGGTACACAGTAGATGGCCGGGCCGAGAGGGTCACTGACAGGCCAGCTAGACCAGACAGTGGCTGTGATGGGGCATGGAAGCTCTGAGGCCCTTGAGATTGCTGGGGCCCATCACACTTGTCCCCCTTGACCCCCCATGTCACCTAAACTGTCTATATGCTCACATAGCCTTGGCCTCACCTCCTCCACTTTTCATAATAGGCCTTGCACATTTGCAGCTCAAGGCCAATTAGGTCTTTAATCCAGCCCTTCTTCTACATTATCACCTCAAGTTGCTTCTTCAAGCTCCTACACTGACACCTGCAACTGCTTACTTCGGGAAATATGCAACTAGATGTTGTTTCTAATTCTCTTCTGGCCACTTACTATGGTGTTGTGCTTGGTGCCTGGCAGAGGACTTGTTCTTGGAAAAATTGAGCAACCGTAGGAAAGTATTCAAAAGATACAGGTAAATATCTTGTAGCAGGAAGATGCTTATTAATGTCTTTCAATAGAGAGATGAATTCCTTTGCTGAAGGTGCTAGGAATATAACACCATACAAGATGTTTTTAGAAGTTCACACAATGATTAAGAAGATATAGCTCTGAGCTTACAAAGGTCCACTGTAAATAAACAGACAATGTTCTTTCCCCACTTCCCAGATCTCTTATGATGCAGTTGCAAACTGAAATACTGATTGGCAATAATGTAACCCAAAGCTTCCAGAGAGCACCACAGAGGACCACATACAGTAGCAACTGAGTGCAGGAGCTGGCAGCCACCTTCCAATCCCTGCACAAACAGATAGAAGCCTAGAGCTTCAAAACACATAAGACTGACAGGGGGAAGCTGAGAACGCTACACACACTTGGAGCCGCTGAACACGCTGACCAGAAGGGCTAACCCAAACTCCCGGTTCAGAGGAAGTGCTCCACTGAAGAGGACTGCCGTACTTCTGAAGAAACCGCTGAAGGAAGGGAAAGTTAGGGAAAGTGAGAGACAATACCTCCCAGCAATACTCAGCAAACAACGGACCAGCGTATAACCTATACAATAACAAGGTCACGGTACACCCACAAACCCCGCAGACACACCAAAAGGAGCTGTCAACAATTCATCCAAGGTGACATGTTTTTTTTCAGTTAGTTTAAAAAAACGGCATGTAGCATTTTTATTAATTTCTATCCAATTTCATTATTTTATTTATATACGGTAAAAGCACTCTATTTTCTATACCAAAGCTGCTCCTGCAGCCAAGTACCCACATTACAATAGATACAGATGTGCAGTGTTTAACCTCAGGACAGGAAGATTCCTCTAACCTCCTCATTACATTACAGCAAAAAGCTTTAAGCAGCTGGACCCCTTGTGACAGCAGTTTTGACTGAAAGGGTATACCTGTGGGAGCGACACATAAGCTTAGGGAAAACCTGTACTCTGTAATATTTGACATCCACAAAGGGAGAGAGCCATCCATACCAACCATAAGCAATCAGCCCCTTTATTTGAATGCTCCAATTTGCGTACCTGAACGTCAACTTCATGCCCTCAGGTCGCTGTATCTGTGTAACAGCTAAGGGAATAAAAAACAGAAGGAAGACACTCTAAGGGCAGGATTCAATCTGGGATTCCAACTGTCAGAATGTCCCGACAGTCGGAATCCTGGGCCATTTTCGCTCAGCTAGACAGAACCTCAACAGCCGTAATTCAATGTTCTGGCTGTCGAGTGTTTGAAAGTGGGTGTGTCCATGAAAACGGCTGCGGATTGACAAAAAACGCTGTGAATTCAACAATCTGTGGCCGTTTCCAACAAAAGAGACCCGACATGTTTGAAAGTCGTATCAGTTTTTCAGAATCTGCCGTCACTGCTGTATAAAATGGCAGCCTTGAGTAGGCGATGGCCGCTATTTCCCACTGTGGAAATAGCGTCTGAGATTGAATATCCCCTAAGTGTAGAAGTTCATCTAAGAGGCTGATAGTGAAGTTGTGGCTTCCAACAGTTAATTACAAACATATATATATATATATATATATATATATATATATATATATCCAAACCAGAAGTGTTATATAGCGCCCTGTATATTTAGTCAGGATATTTCCTGTCTTTCCTTTATAATATCAGATAGACCATAAACAATTTTAAAGTAGAAAACATTTATTTAAAACATTTAAAACAGAAACCTCATAATATCATATGGCAGGTTTTTCTAGTACAGGTGTATTCTTTGGTTTATGGATCACAATAGTAGTCAATGGTTACCCAACGCGTTTCGTCTCTTTATGAGACTTCATCAGGGGTGAAAAATAGTATTGTAGTAGATCTTCTTAGGTCTCTTAATCAATATTTTTGTACAATAGTAATGGTGGATGGTCCGGTTATAGGCTCAAAATAGTTTACTTATTCAGTCCTTTAATACCAATAAATTTAGTTGATGGGTAATGTAAGTTCAAGCTTTTTAGCTATAGTAGAATTGAACCCAATAATCTTTAGTTTGAAAAATTATGATCTTTGGGCAATAAGCGGTGCCCAATATGGGATTCGTAGGACTTCTATTAGGAACTTAAGACCGTTGATTGAGATGATTAGCTCTGAATCGATGGTAGGTTTTTTAAGTATAGAAGTGTGGTCCCCTTATGATATAGTCAGGGATATACTCCAATTTCCAATATGCGATCTCCTTGATGTAAATTAGATTATCTTTAATACGAACAAAAATCTTTTAGGCAATGGGCTGTGCCCGATTAGGAATTTTGTAGAACTTCTAATAGAAGGGTTCGGGTTTTTATACCTTAAAGTGAAATAATCAACTTTAAATCGATGGTAAGTTTTTGGTGAAATGTAGTCCCCTTAATATAATCAGGGATAAACTCCAATATCCAATATGCGATCTCCTTGTAGAACACAGGAGTATAAATGTGGTCTAAAAAGGATAAAGACCTTTCTGGCTCCTATAGGTGTGTGCTCTCCTGTGTCCAAACACCACTTGGTGTGATTTAAAGTTGATTATTTCACTTTAAGGTATAAAAACCCGAACCCTTCTATTAGAAGTTCTACAAAATTCCTAATCGGGCACAGCCCATTGCCTAAAAGATTTTTGTTCGTATTAAAGATAATCTAATTTACATCAAGGAGATCGCATATTGGAAATTGGAGTATATCCCTGACTATATCATAAGGGGACCACACTTCTATACTTAAAAAACCTACCATCGATTCAGAGCTAATCATCTCAATCAACGGTCTTAAGTTCCTAATAGAAGTCCTACGAATCCCATATTGGGCACCGCTTATTGCCCAAAGATCATAATTTTTCAAACTAAAGATTATTGGGTTCAATTCTACTATAGCTAAAAAGCTTGAACTTACATTACCCATCAACTAAATTTATTGGTATTAAAGGACTGAATAAGTAAACTATTTTGAGCCTATAACCGGACCATCCACCATTACTATTGTACAAAAATATTGATTAAGAGACCTAAGAAGATCTACTACAATACTATTTTTCACCCCTGATGAAGTCTCATAAAGAGACGAAACGCGTTGGGTAACCATTGACTACTATTGTGATCCATAAACCAAAGAATACACCTGTACTAGAAAAACCTGCCATATGATATTATGAGGTTTCTGTTTTAAATGTTTTAAATAAATGTTTTCTACTTTAAAATTGTTTATGGTCTATCTGATATTATAAAGGAAAGACAGGAAATATCCTGACTAAATATACAGGGCGCTATATAACACTTCTGGTTTGGATATTGGCTTTTCGATCTCTCTAGTAGGGGATCAAGTGTTATCAAGCGACCGACACAGCATAGCGCAAATTCTGGAGATATTGTACATTATATATATATATATATATATATATATATATATATATATATATATATATATATATATATATATACATACATACACACACACACAGTGGTCAAAGTGGAAAATTTGAAAGCGGGGGTATGGAAAAATAAATGGTGCATGCTCCGGAAAAAGGGTGTGTGGCCACTCAAAAGGGGTGTGTCATTAAGTGTACATTACCACATCCTATACCCCTAATATATTTTATGCACTTTATGCACTGCATTAGTAGGACCACTTATACTATCTTGCACTAATGCCCCTTACACATGCTGCATGGTATGAGTCAAAATTTAGGGACACATAAAGTGACAGCAGAGATAGAGAGAGTGACAACAGGGGTCAGGGACAGGAAAAGAGCGAGTGGCAGCAGGGACACAGAGAAAGAGCGAGTGACAGCAGGGAAATGGGAAAAGAGTAGTGGGGACACAGGGAGAGAGGGAGAGTGACAACGGGAACATGGAGAGTGAAAGCTGGAGACATGGATACAGGGAGAATGACAGCAGGAGACACGAGGACAGCAGGTACAGAGACAGTGACAGCATTTTAAGCAGGAGGTCTGATGTACAGAGTGTAGGTATCAGGTTCAAATAAAATAACCCCCCCCCCCCCCCCACACACACACACACACACACACATATACACATATACATATAATGATGGTTCAAAGTGGCTAGATAAAACAGGCATGAGATATTGTATGCTTGCTGTAAACTAAACGCCGAACCCTCTTTATCTATGAAACGCGAGATGCAAAAAGTAGCAGTCTGTTTCAGAGCACCTGGGAATGGAAATGAAATGCAATATCCCCTATGACGCAGGTAGAAACAGTCAGGAGCATAATTGATACATATGTATTTGTAGTTGGAACATTTGGCTGCTGCCTATTCCCACTGTCCACTATTGTTGCAGCACATACTGTTTTATTCTCATAGCAACACAGAGAAATTCTCTACAGACTCGGTTAAAGACTCCCAGATGTTGTACAGGCTTATGTTGCAGACTACACCATAGTTATGGAGTTTTGTTCAGCAAAATCACTACAAAGTACCTGGCTCCGTTTTAACAAATCACCATTCAGAAAAACATGCGGCTCCAATGCAGCCTGCGTTACAGCTTTCAGCAAAGAGAAGTGAATCTCATTAGAACTTATAGGAGGCATGCACAGCTGCAGCTGATTCTGACTCCCCGAAAAACCTTCTCCACTGCTGGCAACAGCTCTATTCCGCTGGGGCTGCTTCACAGGATATCATTGTCTCCAAACCTGCATGGCCCCATAGACTATTTAAAGTCAAGATCTATTCACAAATCCCAAAGCAGCTGACACACCAAAATAGAAGTCATTGAGTGTGTAATATGTGATATAATCACATCCCAAATACAGTCGTTTATCCGATGTTTATGTAATAATAGGAAGCTGGAAAAGTTTAAGGACCATATACACACACACACATACAGTATATATAGAGAGAGGTACATGCGCATACACACACACATACATACATACATACATAGCTGCAGCGATTAGGACATACTGTATTAATAATGATGCAAAGTAACCAAGTGTACTGTATTCTAAAACAACCAAATCACATACCTCCCAACTATCCCATTTTCCACAGAAACGTCCCATTTTTTGGGGACATTACTGCATCCCGCCCAGGGTCAGCAGTGTCCCGGGGGGAGGGGGGGGTGGGTAGTTGGGAGTCCTTGCTGCCACTTGCTGGGCAGCGGTGAATAGACGCTGTGCGCATGTCCCTCCAGCCTTACGTCAAATGTTGGGAGGTATGCTTTAAATGTATCAATGCCTAACAAGAATTTAAATGTCATTGTGTGAAGCTGTGTTAATAATTGTTGTTTTAGTAACCCTACCTGACCCACCACTCACCCTTTTAAATCAACCTTGCTTTCAAAATTACTTTAAATAAAGGAAGCAGAGCACAATGTTTCCCAAACTTGATTCTCACATCTAAAGAAGCTGCTACTATGAGGTGTATTCAATGCTCTGACGGCGAGCTATGACGGCGAGCTAGGACGGCGAGCAGTGCCAATAGCTCGCCATCAGAGTATTTAACTGCCTCCCCGTTTCCACCTTGCTGGTTCTTTTCAGCGAGGAGGAAACAAAGAGTGTGTCCATTAAAATGGCAGGGCTCTCCATAAAAATGCAGTGAACTCACTGCAATTGTGGTGAACCTTGCCAATTAAGGGGAATCCTCGCCATCCTCTGGCAGCAAGGATTTTTGCAAAACATTGAATGCTGCGAGGATGGCTTCTTGTTTTTCTGTTACAGACATTAGAGATTCCAATCTATCCCCTTGCATCAGGCCCAATAAGTATAGTGGGTTGAGACAAGGGAAATCGCCAGTGCAATGATGTTTCCAGAGTAGCTGCATGTCTCTACAGCTCCTTTGATATCCTGCTGTCTCTGTGTGCGGTTCACCATCCTGCTGCATGGTTTGGCTTCCTCCAGTTATGCTGGAGGCTCTTCTCAGTCACAGCTGAGATTTGCTTCTACTATTGTCCTTCTACATTGTACATTAAGTAGTCTGTCCAATCCTCAACTTCGATTGTCGAACATTAGTACCATCGATCTCCATCATCAATTGCTAGCTCCGGTTTCACAGATCACTAGCGCCGCTCACCAGCATCAATTGCCAACATCGACTGCTGCACAGCAGTATGATCGATCTCTACCATCGATCGCTAGCTGCGGTTCCACCACTCACTAGCGCCCATCCCCAACATACATCGCCAGCTTGGTAAAATATATAGATTTTTTATTATCCTTTGCATCATCTTATTTTATTCTTCATTAATGCAATACTACAGCAGTTTCTCATCGCAAGTACCAGTTTCCATTTAAGACATCTATCTGAGTGTTATCACTGATACCAACCACCACCGGTGCATTGTTAACCATCGTCATCAGGTGTACCTACTCAGTGTTTGCGGTATTGGTATATAAGGCGTCTAGTGACTCTCAGGAATACATACCTGCACAGTCTTCTCGGATACTCAACTTTTAATCAATCATTAAACAGTAATGACGTCTGTTCTTAAATTCCAGTAGATTACACAATCTTACCGGTTCCATTCCGGTCAAGAGACTCTACTCGCTCATTAGTTATCAATGATTCTTATCCTGCTGGGTCTAAGACCCTTACCAGTCATTACAGTTATTCATCTGTCTACGGTTTCAATAAATTAGCAATACATTTCTGTTTCCTCCATCATTGGTCACACCTTCGGGTGCCAAACTCTGGTCTTTCACCTGCAGACTCTGGTCATTCCACTACATTTCAGTTGCCAAGTGAACATAAACCTCAGGCGTGACACCCATTATTACAAGTTGAGAAATTCTGCTAGAGCAGTTGTGTTAGAATAGTTGAGCATAAACTATACAGCCTTGTTCCCTGTCATTGCTTAAAGTGTGTACACACGGCAGATACTGCTTCGAGATGTGAGTCCCGACGCAATCAGATCGCATCGGGACTCGCATCTCACGGCATGCCAGAGGGGCACAATTTACACTATATAGTGTTGCCTGCCCTCTCTATCTGGCTGCCGATATGCGCTCACATGGGAGCGCGCATCGGCAGCGCATCGGACTCGCAAGTCCTAAAAAAGCATGCGATTTGGCTTCCGATGTTCCCCATATCGGGAACATCGGAAGCCAAATCTAACCATGTGTACACACTATTAGCTTTGTGGATGTTATGGTTCCCTGTACAAAGAATGTTTTAAAGCTTATTGTAAATTCATCATAAATGAATAGCAATTTCTATTACTGCATCTCCACAATGGTTTCATAAAAAGCAATGCTTATTTTATTGTGATCCCCTGAAATTTAAGAGGCAGTGTTTTAAATGATGACAGTAAATGTATATGAACTGATGCTTCGAGACTTATTTAGTTCACTAATGAGATGGAGATTCAAGAGGACAGCTGGAAAATGTAGCTCCCCTTGTATTGCTGCTAAACACATGTGTATGGATCCTTATTGACTCGCCAGTCATACTGCCCTTAGGCATGTAAGAAAGGTTATACAACTGGCATGTAGGAACACTTGTGGCATGTGAAGGAGACTGTAGCTTTAGGCGCTGTAGCACAATGTACATAAAGTAATGGTTCTATCAGTAAGTTACATTGGGGCAAATGTATTAAGCCTTAACAAGAGATAAATGCAAGGGTGATAAGGAGAGATAAATGTCCAGCCAATCACCTGCTAACTGCCATGTTACAGGCTGTGTTTGAAAAAAGTCAGTAAGGAGCTGATTGGCTGGACATTTATCTCTCTTTATCACCCTTGCATTTATCTCTTGTTAAGGCTTAATACATCTGCCCCATTGGCACAGCCACCGGGCAGTCATCTTAAGAACTTTACACCCCCCCCCCCACACACACACACACACGGTACATCGGAACAAGCGATAGCTAACAAGCATGGAATAATTTAGGCCTTCATATAATCCCCCCCCCCCATCCTGGTCCCCTATCGGTATATTGGTTAATCAGACACTGGTACTGGTTAAGAACCTGATCAAAATGCATCACCAGGTAGCTTGCAAGCAGCTATTGACAATTGCCTATTTGAAATTGTGTGAGCACATCAGAAGTTTGCAAACAGGGCACACTATCAGCTCCTATTGCTGAACGCAGGAGTCATATTTTGTACAGTATATGCCTATTTTTATCCTAATGTGCGTGGTCTGGTGTCACTACAGGAGCAATAGGTTTTGTGGCATCCACTGTAACACATGTCACCAAACAGAAGGCAGTGTGCCATATACTGTAAGCACATTTCTCTTTCTATTTTTCCAACAATATTGTTTACAATCTACATTACAAGCATAGCGCAATCCATATTATGTGCATTATATTGGTAGAAACATTTATTGGGGGAGCTAATAATGTATCTTTTATTGTAGGAAATGAAATGATGATTAATATTCTCATATATAGTTCACAGTGTGCAATAAAATGAATGGGTTTATGCTGTATTATTCTATCAAGCTAAGCTTTATTTCATTCTCTCATCCAGCGGTTAGTTTGTGGTTTCATCTAAATAAGCGAATTTATATGCACAGTGACATCGAAGATGTGACTATAGCATTAATGGGGCATACACACGGGGTGATTACAGCCCCATTTCTAAGAAATCTGTCTAGATCACTTTGAAATGAAGCACGGATCGCACCATGTGTATGAGCCCCCGGCAACTGCAATGTGCGGTCCTGTGCATAGCTAACGCCTGACTAGATTTATAATGCATGCAGTATAAATCTAGTCATCGCACGTGTTATCTCAATTGAGAACACTGGTCGTGACAGATAGCTCAGCACACGTCGGAGGTGCAGGGCTGTGTGCTGAGCGATCTGTGCACAAAGCACCCATCCCCCCGTGTGTACGTGGAGGGAGAATAGATACTGTGGTGGGTTTGGATTTCCCACAATTCTAGTATGGAACCAATATATTTCAAATGGCTGTTACCATCTAAGTCAGTGGTTCCCAAACTGTGTGCTGTGGCACCCTGGGGTGCTATGGGACCCTTGCAGGGTGCCCTGGGTGGTTGGTGCAGGATCAATTCAAATTATTTATAGTCAATGTAATAGGCAAATCCAGTAAGTGTAGCTTCCAGTCATAACATACTGTATTGTAGACAAACAGAACATAACTGGTCCCTCTCCACATAACTGAACCTTAACCCTTTAAATGCCAAGTGAATTTATATTTATAACTATATTATTATTTTTTTCCAAAATCTCACAATAAGAAACTTATGGCCTAGGGGCATTGAGAAAAATTTGGTACTTGTGTATTTTGGCGGCGCCCATCGCATCGCATACCATAAGGCATGCGATGGTATGCGATGCGACGCGATATGGCACGATATTGTACAATGCCATACAATTTTAAAATTGTATGACATTGTATATGGCATACAATGCCATACAATGCGATGTGATTAAACATTGTATAAGCACCCTAATGGGTGCTTACAATATTAAATGCACCCCCACGCCACTCCCCCACTATAAACGTGAATCCGAAGCGTGACGAGCGCAGCGAGCCCGCGAGGGGCGGCGGTACGCGTCCTCCGACCTTTTCATACCCCCACTATCCACATCGGCGTGGAGTTGAGAATAGAAAGTGTGGCGAGCGCAGCGAGCCACCGAGCACGAAGCGTGGCGAGCGCAGCGAGGGGACGCGGATACCTGTGAAGGTCGCGAGGGGACTCCGATACCTGTGAAGATATCCGCGTCCGCTCGCCACGCTTCGGGCTCGTTGGCTCGCTGCGCTCGGCACACTTTCTATTCTCAACTCCACGCCGAAGTGGATAGTGGGGGTATGAAAAGGTCGGAGGACGTGTACCGCCGCCGCTCGCCACGCTTCGGGTTCACGTTTATAGTGGGGTGTCGGCATGGGGGTGCATTTAACATTGTAAGCACCCATTAGGGTGCTTATACAATCTTTCATCGCATAGGGGGCAAAAATCGCGTCGCATTGCATCGCATCGCATGCCATCGGGTGCATGGCATGCGATGCGCTGCGATAAAAACATTGCGCAATGGAGATCGGGGGCGCCGCCAAAATACACAAGTACCAAAAATTCTGATATTGGGAACCACTGGTCTATGTGATTTTTATACAATTTTACACCCTAATCATATATCCTATTATTTTTGCCATCAAAGCTAATAGTACACCAATGTTAATAAAGATAATTTTAACAGTTTTCCTTAAGAAAAAGTGGACTGGCTAATAACAATTAAACAGACAATGGGATTTTGCATACAATTGTTCTTTGAGTCTAATCCCTTAGTACTACATCTAAATACAATATCATTGTTTAACCTACCATACTCCTTAGATGGAATTGATGTGCTACATTTCAAGCTATTACATATGCATGATGGTAACAGACAAACAGCAGTAACACAAAGGTACATTAATTGTCATTTGCTAGAATAATTTATCAGAGATACCATCTGCCAGGAATACATATAATTTACAAAGTAAAGCATCCTAAACTCTTACCCTCCCGGCAGAATTTTAATGTACAGATTTACTGCTCCCTGGCTGTTGCATTTTCCTACTTCCTAGAAATACTGTAACACTGTATTATACTTTGAAGGATAGCCAGTAAATGGGGTTAGAATAGATAGTGGAGAAGTCACAAACAGACTCTTCTCTTAGCAGGCTACTGACCAGTTTGCCACCTGGTACATTATTGTTGTTGTGGTTATTATTATACAGAATAATTCCGTTTTTGAAAATGAAATAAAAAACGATACTATTATTTTTTTGTCTGTCATACAACATATGAGATTTGATTCTACACGGTTTTAAAAAGATTACTTTGTAAATGTCACCATCTATTGTCAATAAAATGATTCAGTCAAATTCAGAAGTTTTGGTCCACTCTTTTAAGCATGTCGACTGATAGTATTGGCAATTTCGGCTTGGATGTTGTTCTTCGGGTCTTCCAGGGTCTGTGGATGATTGTTATAAAAAAACACATATTTAAGATAAACCCACTGGAAATAATCACAGGGGGCTATATCAGGTGAGCATGCATCTTGGGCAGATCAGCCTCCGGGGAAGTGTTTACTCAAAAAATCCATTGAGACCTTGGCTGTGTGGGCTGTGGCCCCATCCTGCTGAAGCCACACATTTTCCAGTTCCATTTCTTCGAGAGCATGCAAAAATAACTCCTGGATCATTGTCAAATAACAGTCTGAATTCACAGTTACCGCACAACTGTTTTCTTGAAAAAAGTAAGGGCCATTGATCCCTACTCTTGAAATTGCACACCATACCATGACACAATCCGAATAAAGGGGCCTCTCATGAATTTCCCTGGGATTTGTTTCACTCCAGTACCACATATTCTGTTTGTTAACGCAGCCACTAAGGTCGAAATGTGCTGTGTCAGAGAAGAACACAAGTGCATCTTCGGGTAAGGGGTCCACCAGCTGCTCACATGATGTTTGTCCAGTTACATAATCACGTTCCGTCTGTTGTTGGACCACAACCATATTTTATGGGTGAAAATGGAGTTCACTGAGAAAATTCAAGGAAGAGAACGTCCCACCATACCAAAGGCAACTGCATGTTTACAGAGCGCTTAGGAGACTACAACACAGACAAAATAACTCCTTTTTCATTTTCACTTACAAAATGACAATCGAATACTAGGTGTTTGGAGTTGGAGTTGTCACCCACTGGCAGGGCCGGCGCCACCACTAGGCAGCTTTAGGCATTTGCCTAGAGCGCCGGCCACTGGAGGGCGGCAGTTTGGAGCTGGTCCCCCCGCTGCCGCATCACCCGACATCCCCCGGCCCTGGTAACCCCCCTGGACCGATGCTGCGGCCTGCCGCCGCAATACCGTAACCCCCCGCGCTGAGCAGAGCCCCCTCCCCCACCCGGGGGAGCTAAGGAGCGGGCAAGCACCGGAGCAACACCTTACCCCCACCCAGGAACTACGCTGCAGCCTGCCACCGCAAATTACTGTGTCTGGCGGCTCCTTCCTGTCTGTGCTGCTGCCGAGAAGCAGCAGCCCTGAGACAGCCCAGCGCAGCAGAAGAGCCGACAGCCTCCCGCCAGTGCTGTGTACAGGTGGGAACAGACTTATTTACAACGCTTTCCCTTCCAGACACCTCGGTCATACTGTATACTGTATATTGCACAGTATGTACATTGCATACACTATATGCTGAGAGGAGGGCACCCAAGGATATGTACGTATCTCATCTGCCCACACATGTCACCCACCCTCAGAATCCAACCAGCATAACCCCACAATTATCCCCACAAGATACACACCACACCTCAGCTGATAATATATATATATATTTTTTTTTTTTGGGGGGGGGGGGGGGGGGGGGGGGGGGGGGGGGGGTGTTGGGCAGACAATTTGCCTAGGGTGTAAAGAAACCTTGCACTGGGCAGCGCAAAATAGAAGTTGTGGACATTCGCACAGCATCTATTCCCCCAGCACAAAGGGCTGGGGGCATGGCTAGAAGCTCACAGGGCCATGCCCTCACCACGGAAAAATGGGGGTGTGGCCTCGCAGGATGACATAATTTGTAGGTCTCACCCCTTTCTGACAGACCACACCCCCAAATTTCTGGCACGCACAGATGTCCCGTTACCAGGATCCAGAAAATTGGGAGGTATGCCCCCATAACAATGCTTAATACATCTCCCTTAGTAGATATTATGCCCATGATATCTGCTGCTTTTTATGCAGTCTGGTAAAACATATATTGGTCTGACCAACATTAAGGACAATACTGTCCTTACTATACAGCAGTATTCAGATGACGCAGCAAAGCAAAAAAATTTTTTTTTTGTAAATAACTTATTTTCTGCCACTGTCATTGAGTAACATTAATAACTTGCTTTAGTGATTTATCAAACCTTTTAAAACTCTTATTTTTAGGGTAAATATATCAGTTACTGGCGACAACAAATGAAATGTACCCTTGATTCAAATGCTAAGAATCATTAATATATTGTTCATGGAAAGCAAAATATCCTCATCTGTGCCTAACCTTCAATTGTTTGATTGATGGTTCATCATTTTATTTGTGTAATCCATAGAAAAATAATTAAAATAAAGATAACTGACATAAAGATCAGTAATTACTTCTGGTTTAAACATAAGATTTACTATGCTGTCAGATAAAGAGGTCCCATAAAAATACTTGGATACATGTGAAAAAGTATGGATGAAATATTAAGCTACAGTATCAGTATGAAACAAAAATAATGTTAAAGGACTGCATCTAGTGGTGTCCATAAATCAATCATTTTCCTGCATCAGTCATTGTTATGGACAAAGTGTACAGAGCCATGGTGAGCAAATCTGAAACACAGCTTGCTGGAGATCTTCAATTGACAAAATGTGAAATCTGAATTATCAACACAAACTGATCTAGAAATACAAAATGCACCCTACTGATGGAGTAAATAAATAGAGGGAGCTGGTGGCCAAAACTTTGGAAAGTGTCCAAATAGATTTCCAGTAAAAACACATTCTTGTAATATTCATTATTGTATTTTTATTCTTTGTACTTATTTAAGAGAAGGCATTAAATACGATTTTTATTTCATATGACAAACGTACATCTCAACTGTCTCCATTTAGGTGTATTCTGATCTGTCCCAGTTGGTTCAGCATAATTGTTTCCAGCCAATAGTATCATCAACAGAACCAGCAACTTATCACACCATCGTTTCCAGTCTAGTCGTTCCCTTGGTATCCAGTGTAACTTGTCACAGGTTCATGCTCACAGCTTAAATTGCTGTTCACCATTAGTAGTACAGGGAAATCAAGTAGAGGGCCGCCTTTTGCCCATCACCAGAAGAAAAAAATCATATCCCCTTGTGGGGGTCCCTGGAGAAGACCACTGGCATGTTTAGACGCCACATCTCTATCTCGGGTATCTGCCAATTCCCTGTTACTCTGCAATGTATTATCCTACGCAGACCACACCGGCTACAGTCTATGCACAGGAGATGTCTTAGAACGTGTTCTTCCTTTATTCTGCTTCCACCACTGGCCCCACTATGGTCACAACCGGGACTGGAAAAACCCAGAAACCTGTCAATGAGGGATCTGTCCCATAGAACTTATTGTGAACATGTCTGCACTGTGGTGGAAAAGTTGGTGGTAGCACCCTTTCACCATTCTGCTCTTGTATTCTACCCAATACATATTTGTTTTCATCTATCTCAGCTTTAGATAAAAAAAAAAGAGATAAATAACAGGATTTTTGGTTACTCTGTTAAATCCTGATCTCTAAAAGAGAGTGTGGGATTGCAGGTTGGGGCTGGAGAAAGCACTGTAGTTTTAATCCTAAAATCTTCCTCCTAGAACAATAAAACAGGAGGGAATGCAGTGTCCCCACAGCCTGCTTAAGAGAAAAGGATTTAATGGTAAATGACCAAAAATCCTGTTTCCTCTTGAAGCAAGTCTGGGTTACACTTGACCAAGGAACATTTAAAAGCCACCCTTATAGGAGGGAACAAGAGAACTGTACTCCCAAAGTGGACATTGCTGGAGGCAATAACCTGAAAACTATAAAAATAATAAACGTTTGAGAAGAGAACCAGGTAGCCTAAATGTCTGACATGTTTCACCGATGCTGCACTGTCCAAAATGTGTCTATCTTTCAAGTGTAATGCAATGACACCTGCTATGGTGTTGGTCGCCATGCACTAAAAATAGGCCCAAGTGATGACTAAGCGGGATCCAAAGTGCAATGGTCTGCTTAGTAGTAGCTAGCCAACCATGTTCATATGCATCATAAAAACTGAATATTAGCAGCAGGGAAGATTTATCTTAGTAAAGGCACATACACTCAGTGAGATTTTGGCTATGGCTGATTTTGACTATGTACTAGGAACCTAAATAGTGGAACTGATTTAGAGAGTCCCTGAACGTTGGTTGGCACTAGAAAAAATGTCTTAAGAAGCCAGATCCCAGTTGAGGAAAAAAACAGCTTATGGCAAACTAACCTTGGTGGACAAGACCCTCTATAGAAGGAAAAAAAAACTCAAAAAAATGAGACCCCATTGTTTACAGCAGCCACTAGAAGTCTGGAAAGACCAGGCCCCCACCAAACAAAAAATTGTAAATATACATATATCTGAAAGCATATGAAAATGGACTTGAGACAACAATGCCATTTAGGCTTCCTAAAAAAACTGGAGAGATCCGGAGGAGGGAAATTAACAACCGCCTTGCACAAATACTTGAATGGATCCATAGGTTTTGCTTGTGAATCTATAAGGGTTATTCTGGTTCACTTGCAAAGGCAAATTCCTTCTCAAATGGACAAAACTATGTGCACTGCAGGTGGGGCATATGTAACATGTGCAGAGAGAGTCACATTTGGGTGAGTTATTTTGTTTCTGTGCAGGGAAATACTGGCTGCTTTATTTTTACACTGCAATGTAGATCTCACTTTGAAGTAAAACCCCACCCAAATCTAATTCTCTCTGCACATGTTACATCTGCCCCACCTGCAGTGCACATGGTTTTTTTTTTCATTTGAGAAGGAATTTGCCTTTGCAAGTGAACCAGAATAACACCCTATATGTAAGCGGTAAGTTCTTGCACAATGTGATTCGAGGAAGACTTTGTTCCTCACTCTTTGGTACGCTTTATTCCTTTTTTTTATTGTTAATCTGATAACTATAACAGAGTCCTAGAAGGAGAAAAATGCTCATGCACCTGAACACTTAAAGTCCAAATAAGTGGAATCATTTTCAGAACCTTCATGCCTTACACTCTGTGGTACGGAGTCAAGGTTTGAACCTACATATATTTTTCTTACTTAACAACTTTCTTAGAGTCTAAAACAACCTAGGTTCCATCACGGCTAACAAAAAGCCCCCGAATACAACTGTCCACAAGCTAACTGTACTATGCACTGTGCACAAGTGAACAACATTACCAAAGTTCAACCCTTTAGCCTTATAGGCTTTTCATTTGTCCTGCCATAGTACAAATATTAATCCTGCTTACTGCAGAAACACCTGTCAAAAAGAAAAGAAACTCTTCATCTCCACTGTGTAGTGAGCACTGGAAACAAATTAGCAGGTAGTAAACAATATAGACAGATAAGCCAATAATATATAGCATTCCTGGAAAGCCAACAGAGAGGCTGCAAAAGACAGGAGCTGGTGTTTTCCATCTGAGGTGCAGGAGAAGCAACACTCACAGCAGAAAAAAACATTTTGTAACTTTGTAAGCAATACTACCAAGGCGTGCTGACGGCTGCGCACCTCCCCGCTGATGCAGCTGTCATCAGTGAGCTGAACACAGCTGCCGCTGAACTCACACTGTGCGCTGCTACAAGCAGATACAAGAAAATGAAAGGCAGACTAAAAACTAACTTACAGATATACTAAACATGTCCTACGACATAGGCACCTGAAGAAGACTCGATTTATGGGGTTGCCAGGTGAAGATAAGGAAAAAAGATACAGTTTACAATAAGTGCCATCTCCAGCCCCAACCTGCAATCCCAGGTTCCAGAGTCCCCATCCTTACTGCAAGAAAAAGATGTATTTAACATAACAAGGTAAACTGGGTCTTGAGATGATCCCTACTTATGCAGTACATCACAATAGACCTATCTCACTTTATTGCTGAATTTGTTTACTGTACTGCTGCATAACATGTGAGTCCCATGAGTACTGCCCTACTAATGAAGGCAAAACAGGTTAAAGGAAAATGCCTCGGTAGTGGGTGTGGCTTAGCTCACAATCAAGGTCTATGGAGACAGTCGATCAATCAACACCAAAAGCTCGACATGCACTAGGTCCTGCTGAAAAATGAACCGTCTGATGTCAAGAGTACTCTGGAGCAGATTTTCATCCAGGATGTCTCCATAGAATGCTGTATTCATATTTCCCTCTATCCTTACTAGTCTCTCAGTTCCTGCAGCTGAAAAACAGCCCCACAGCATGATGCTGCCACCACCATGCTTCACTGTAGGGAATGTATTGGCCTGGTTTCAAACATTACGCTTGGCATTCACGCCAAAGATTTCAATCTTTGTCTGATCAGACCAGAGAATTTTGTTTCTCATGGTATGAGAGTCCTTCAGGTGCACTTTGGCAAACTCCAGACAGGCTGCCATGTGCTTTTTTTCTTTTACTAAGGAGCGGCTTTCGTCTAGCCACTCTACCTTACAGGCCTGATTGGTGGATTGCTGCAGAGATGGTTGTCCTTTTGGAAGGTTCTCCTCTCTCCACAGAGGAATGCTGTAGCTCTGACAGAATGACAGAGTGACCATTGGTTCTTTGTTACCATCATGACTACGGCCCTTCTCCCCAGATCACTCAGTTTAGATGGCCAGCCAGCTCTAGGAAGAGTCCTGGCGGTTCTGAACTAACTTCAACTAACTGATTCAATGGTAATGATTCATATTTTTTAAATCAGCTGATGTGGGAGTGTGTGATATAACATACTATGGAGGTTATTCTAGTTGCTTCTCACCATTGCGAATTCGCCATGGTAAGGGATGTTTGGCGACTGCACATGCCCATAAACTTTTAAACGAATGTGCAGCCACTTACTGCGAGCGGGTACATCAAACTGCTTGTTCACCGTCCCATTCGCACCTAGCAGTGTGGGTGGGGGGCATGGGGCAGCAGCAACAGGCTGCGCCCATGGGAATGCCTAGTGTTTCATGGGTGTTCCCATGTAAATGCGACCATGACTCGGGTGTTGGGGGCAGGCAGCTGACATCAGCGGATATCAGCTGCCTGCCTGCTTCCCGCACAGGGTGCTCGTAGAATTAAGACAACGGAGAGGTGTCTTACATCTTCGAGCGCTGTAGAAATTGGGGAGAATGATTTTCTCCCCGCATGTGAGCTGCGAATGGATGTTTATGCAGAATGTCCATTCGAATGCGGCGTGCGAGGAGGGGGCGGCCGGACATGTGGGCGGTGTTTGGTCGCAACGCTGCAAATCAACCAGAATATGGTCCTATGTTTATGTAACAACTCCCTGAGCTATTTAATTGCTGCTGAAATTGCATGCTCGCTGAAGTGTGGTAACATACAGTTCACAGACAGTGCTGTACAGGTTTTGATACTTGCCATTGTGCTGCTTAAATAACATGTACAAGTACATCTGCAATCTGGATGAGGCTGGAACAAACTAAAGAGACTCTAGTGACTCATCAATGAATAAATCATGTGTTGTCCTATCACTAAAATCCTTTGACGGAAAATTTCCTGCGCAAAATAAAAATGTTTATTCAATCTATAGTTTCTGCACTCTGCATCTAAATAACAGATCAGTACATACTGTAATCTAATTTATTTGTATAGTAAAACATTTTACAGTTGATGGCATTTTCACTGTTGGAATTACGTAGTTTATTCTACATAAAATATGTGGCTACCTTTACAAAGTTAACGAACATCCTCCAAGAATTTGGGTAGTTTTTCAGCAATGATGAGTGTTCATTTATACATTTATAATGCACACGAGCTGTTCTTCTAAACTACCAGAATAACAGGGATTTGCCAGTTAGCTGTATGACTGCATTTTTTCATCCAATACCTGGGAATAATCTCTCTCATATACACATACAGATTACAGCAGAGATGAGTGCATGCACTTTTGTGATCCATCTTTGTAGGCAATGTGTCCTCGTTAATGCATCTTTGTGTCTATGTTGCTATGATGATATGATGTTTGATAAATATATATCCATATATCATTTATCCCTCTTACTGCAATCATTCTAATGCACTCATGATGGTGGCCTTGTCTGGTACTTTCATAATTAGAATGGACAGTTTGTAGAACGGATGATTCTGTGTGGATGATGGCACTTGACTTGTATATTCCGTGATGCAATTTTTTCTGCATCACGGAATATACAAGTCAAGCGCCATCATTTCCTTATTTATTCTGGAGAGTTTGCAAGTGAGGATTACCAAGTGGTCCTCCATTTGGAATTGATGCTGCAAGGACTGATAGCACCTTGGGACTTTTCTGTTTTTTTTGTTATTGTATTGATTCTGTGTGGATGTTGAGTTTCCTATACTGGGAACTTGTTTCCAAGCACAGCGCCCACGATTTTAATCTTATTACAACGATTTGATCGCATCGATCGCATCGCATGCGACCAGATTTCAAGCGATGCGATCAAACCGATGATTTAATTGTACATGCACCCTGATGGGTGATTACTATGTTATATGTACCCCCATTGTCAATGCCACCACCACTATTAACGCCAACCCGAAGCGTGGCGAGCGCAGCAAGCCCGCGACGGTACACGTCCTCCGACCTTTCCATACCCCTCCTATCCACGCCGGCGTGGAGTTAAATAGTTACATAGTAGGTGAGGCTGAATAAAGACTTGCGTCCATCTAGTTCAACCTATGTTTATAGTAGCTTATCCCTTGTTGTATAGTATGTTATGATATTTTAAAGACAGATTTTGTTACTTATTCGTACCCATGGATGTTTTTAACCAATAAATGTTTATCCAACCTTATTTTAAACATATTTATAGTGTCTGCCGACACCACTTCTCCAGGAAGAGAGTTGATTTTATATAGTGTGACGCGCGCAGCGAGCCACCGAGCCCGAAGCCACGCTTTGGGTTGGCGTTAATAGTGGCGGTGGAGTTAACAATGTGGATGCATATAACATACTATCACCCATCAGGGTGCATGTACAATGAAATCATTGCTTTGATCGCATCGCATGCCATTTTTATGGCATGCGATGCGATTTTAAAATTGTACAGTGCGGCTCTTAGGACCCGAAAATCGGGTACCATCGCATACCACTAATTAAGGCATGCGATGGTATGCGATGGGCGCCGTGCTAAAAAACAAGTACCCTATATTGTACTGTATGTCACCACTAGTGGTGGCTCCAGAGGTGGGCTGCAGCACAGTTCGAATTTCAAATACGGGAGCCACTCCCACTACCACCAACTGCCATTCCAAACTGACTCACTGGCAGTAGGTGTGGCTCCCCTATTTGAATTTTGAAATGCACTGCAGCCCCATCTCTGGAACAACAGCTGCTGGCCATATATATTGTACTGTATTTCACCAATCAAAGATCACGTATGACGTATCCGACCTATCGTAAACTATTCAATGTATTTAAGATGGCTGCTTCAATGATACTTTATTAGCTTTGATAAGCAATCTGAAGAACTGATAATTCGGTAGATATTGAGTCTTTTACCTTGTATTTCAGATCACCTACAGCAACCATTCTAATGCATCCAAGACGACGACCTCCTTTGTCATATGGGGGAAATTTAGCAAAGCTCAGAGAGACATAAAGCGGACAGTATTAATCAGCCCCTAACTGCCATTTCTCAAACACAGGCTGTAAAATGACAATCATGAGCTGATTGTTTGCTACTTTATCTTTTTTCAAGCTTTGATAGTTTTTTTTCCCCCTGCATCCAGTATGTAACTAGCACTTTGAATACCATTAGAGAAAAAAGTGCTTTATAAATAAACATTATTATTGTTATTATTATTATTATTATTATTATTATTATTATTATAGTGCTTCAGAAGATGGGTCTCTACAGTTCTGGTCTTGCATAAACAAGACCATCAATCCTAACCACACTTTACAATCTGTACACGTCTTTCATTGTAACTTTTCCCTTTTCTTCCAACTGTAATGCTTGTTTGATAGCTATTTTGCTACAGAACTGGATAGGATCATTTAAAATATAAAAAAAGAATAAAATTGTTCAGAAGAAAGATAAAAACTGAAATAATGTTTGCGCAGCATTTCATTATCCTGATTCTTTGTGTAAATGAATCATCTACAGTACATTCGTTTCATCACTGAAATCTTCACAACAGAAGTAATAATAAAATGACTTGAATCCAACACATGCATTGGAGGCCTCCAGCAGTTGAAAAGGCACATTTTTTATATTAATTTCAGTGTTCTTATATCTATTATACGCAAGACCCAGGTTAAAAATCAGCAACATTGCTGGCTTGCACTAAAAGCCATAATGAAACGGTTCAGATGAGAAATCTTTAGATACCCTGGTGGAATTGCAATGGCAGAAAAACATATCATTATTGGGGAAATCACAATTTATGGTAATTATAATGCTACAAAACAGACATCTGCTTTTACAAAGAAAGTTATCATCTTAGGTCAATTTTGCAAGATCACTCTACAGGCTTTTTATATTTAGAAGAAATTGCTCTTTTTCTTTTGACTTGAAATATAGACTTTAAAATACACAGAATTACATCTTGTAAAGTGACAAAGGCTGCAGGAGATATAAATACCACTTACAGTATATTGAAAGCCAACTACCTAACTAGAGTTGAATATCACAAAAGTGCAAAATATATCTTATTGAATAGGTTTCCCTCTAAGTTCTAAATTGAGCACAGCAGCATCATCTATCCACTTTTTTCATCTGTCATTATAGCCTGGATCACTTACCTGCTTAGGATACTTATTCATGTCTCCTTCTATATACTTTACATACTGTATCTGAGTTCTTCTCAGGGACCAATAACATGCACTTATTTATTACCAAATTGCTGTTCTCAGGGACCAGTAACAAGGGCCGGCAACAGGAATCTTGGGGCCCTGTACACTGATATTTCTGCGCAGTAAGATCCTTGCGGTGCGCAGGGCAGCCAGGAGACAGCCGACTCAGGCTCAGCCTCTGAACGCTGAGCGGCTGCGACCTGTCAATCACCGCTGTGGCAGCCGACAGGAGACTGGAGGGACCCCGGGGATGGCGGGCGCTGAGCGGCTGCGACCTGGGCTGGGATGGCGGACACTGTGAGTGTCAATCACCGCTGCACCGGCAGCCGACAGAGACAGCCAGGAGATACCCGGGGGCGGCGGCTCGCACAGACTGCTCAGTAGCACAGACACGCACCAATGGGGGTAACACACAGACGGGCCCCGGCCGGGCTCTGGGGCCCTCCAGATCTCCTCTCACACATGTCCACCTTGACCCCCCCTGTCGCCGGTCCTGCCAGTAACTTATATGCACTTGTTTATCACCAAACTGCTGTTCTCTGGGACCAGTAACTTACATACACTTATTTATCGCCAAATTGCTGTTCTCAGGGACCAGTAACTTACATGCACTAATTTATCACCAAATAGCTGTTCCCAATGACCAGTAACTTACATACACTTATTTATTACCAAACTGCTGTTCTCAGGGACCAGTAACTTACTGTACATGCATTTATTTATCACCAAATTGCTGTTCTGATGGACCAGTAATTTACAAGCACTTATTTAGTGTTCATTCTAGTACCCGCCATTTTTGAAAACCCATGCAGTTCCTCTTCCCTGCCTGAGGTGTCGCTGTCTGCTGTGGTGCTTCTAGCACAGTGTGGTCTGTATATCAGCAATACTATGCAAACCAGACCTGTACTGGAAACACCACACAGCAGACAGCAGCACCCCAGGCAGGGAAGAGGAACTGCATGGGTTTTCAAAGATGGCGGGTGCTAGAATGAACACTACTTATTTATCACAAATTGCTGACACTGCCCTCAAGATTGCAGACCAATATAATTATGATGGGTTACTTTACATTATTCTACTCATTGTCATGTACAAAATAGATCAAGCAGTCATTAGACAATGCTTTACATTTATCGACTTACAATAGCTAACACATTCCATCCAATTTTCTAACCTGCGTGGGTCAGATACGCATGCGTTCCACTAGCTCCTAGAGCTCTGCAGTGCTGATAATGACATACCTGAATACAAGTACCAGCGCATTCTTTACACAGGCTGCATGACAATGCCCATCGACTTGGTGGGATGTGTGAAATCTTCGTAATAGGCTCCATCTTCTCTGGACATCCAATACTAACCTACATGATGGGAGAACAAATGACAGCAATCATATACTTAATAATGTGACTACACAGCTAAAAGTGATGGTACAGTATGTGTGAAGTTTACACCAGATATATAGCATCAGGTAAAACATACCAACACAATCTTCACTCTACATTCTGAACATAGTTTGTATATAATACATGCACCAGACAATGATGCTGTGCAAAAAACAAACCATCATCATTAAAAAAATAGGACAAGGACCAATAGAGTACCTTACACATTAGAAGTGTGATATGATAAAACATCTATAGCATTAGTGCACCCAACCCCCCCCCCCACCCCAATAAAAAAGAAAAACATGAAAGTGAGGACATCACACAGGTGTGACTCATGTGTTAATTAAGCAAATTGCACCATATATTGGGCCTTATTCTGGTCTGTGCGGCCGGAGCCGAATATGCGGCCAGGACCGTGCGTCCTAAACCCCGCCTTCCGTACGGATCGCTCACTCCGTCCGAATGCGGTAAGCCGCTGACCGCACGGAGCACGAGTGGATTTCTCAGGTATACACCTCCTCCATCTCTGGGAACCTCCCCCATCATTCGATGGTCGCATACCATCGAAAGCAGGACCGAGTGGTCAGGCAGCTCCCGCGAGCTCAGACCACTTGGGCATTTCTCCGTGCAAAAGCAGGGATTTGGGCGGGCAGCTGACATCTGGCAATGTTATATGTCCGTCCCCTACACGTGTGTCACGGCCGCATTACCATACGTACGCCCAGCGTTTTCATGGGAACGCCCATGAAACGCGGGGCGTATGCATATGTTAATGAGGCCAAACAGCCCTTCATGCCCCTCTCCTCCCCCTGTTCGTAGTGTAAACAATAAATGGGGAATTTGGACGTATGTCCCTTTCGCACATGCGCAGATATGCCTCTGCACATGCGCAAACACAAAACATCGGCGGAACGAACGCACGCGGACATATCTGCACCAACCAGAATAAGGGCCATTGTCTGGGCTACATACAGGAGATATCACAAACCTTCACACTCTAAAGGTGCAAATCTTGCATGCAATTTTAACTTTTTAGTTCAAATCGCATCGCGCCTAGTTCAAATTGCACTTTGCTTATTTTGCCTTGCTAAACGCACTCCTGTTTAGTCTATATTGCAAAGCAAAATAGTATGAGCAGGCAGGTATATTTGTACTACGTCACATCGGGGGAAATTTAATAAGATTGAATGGGTACAAATTCGTACCTATTCAATGTCAAATTCTTCTGGCAAATTAGCATCTGCTACTTTACTAAGAGCCAAATTCGGCTGATTTACCGTATTTATAAACGGCAAGCTCATCCGAATTCTGGTGTACAAATGAATACACCAGGCGTGCCAAACTCGCGGCCCCGGTCGCCTACTTTTGTGGCCCGTAGGATCATGGACTTGAAAGGCAAAGCCTCTTTCCGAACGCTGAAGCCAGGAGAGGCTTCAGAAGAAAATGTGCAGTAATACTGCACATTTTCTTCTGAAGCCTCTCCTGGCTTCAGCGTTCCCAGTAGTACATTGCGCGGGTGCACGGGTGATGTCACCGCGCACCCGCACAGTGCAGGGCTGAGGGGCTTGCGGCGGAGGCGAGAAGACAGGTTAGAGGAGGCGAGTGAGAGGGGGCTAAGCGGCCTACATTAACCCCCTGCCGGAGGCAGCAGCAGAGGGTACCGGATGACTCACCGACAGTCGGGATTCCGACAGTCATTACCACGACGTCAGAATCCCGACTGCTCCCTTGTGGGGGTCCACGACCCCCATAGAGAGAGAGTAAAATAGGTGGCGAGAACAGAGAGACACTGTGCCCGCAAGGGGCCTCGTTGCGCTCCCCCCCGCTGTGCAGTCGGGATTCCATCATCGAGCTAATGACTGTCGGAATCACGACTGTCGGTGTGTTGTACCACAACCGCAGCAGAGAGCAGTGCTTCAGCAGAATCTGTGTAGTAACCTCCCAGTGACTTGCCGGCAGAAGGTGTCAGCAGCGGGGTGCAGTAAACCTCCATGGAGTCCATGCCATACCTGTCAGTGGTAAGATGCAATATTGGGGCATGTGTGAATTTCGGCTTATTCTCTGTATCAGAATGTGAGTTTTTACTCATTCCCTGTGTCACAATGTGAATTTCGGCTTATTCTCTGTGTCAGAATGTGAATTTCGGCTTATTCTCTGTGTCAGAATGTGAATTTGAATGCTAAATAGACACTGATATATATATAATATAGAGGAGGCGACTGTGCAGTGCTGACAATGGGTATATAGGACAAGTGTATATAGGATTCTTTTTTTTCCCTTGCGGCCCACACAAGACTTAGACCTTGATTATTCGGCCCAGTTGGTATTTTGAGTTTGACATGCCTGGAATACACCATCGATAGAACTCGGGTCACTTGACAGAAGTTTCTGCATCTGCTGGTAGCTACTCTAATGAGTTTTCTCCTTATCTCTTTTAATCAACATCAGAGATACGACCCGATCTTGGAAAGACCCTGGTGTGCTACATTTTTCATGAGTGTTCTTTGGCACACGTACTGCCTTATCAATTCTTATACAATCACTTCCCTTTGGGTGTTTGGATATTGCAATTGAACTTCATTTTCATCAGGATTTTAGAACTTTCATACTATGGCAAGAGCAACCATTTATATAAAAAAGTATGAGCTTAAGCCACTCATCACATTTGGTAGTCCCGTCCTTGAGTTTAGTGTAAAGAGAGAAGGTTATGAATTATCAATAAGTGAAGAAGGGTAATGTGGCCACAGGAATTGTCTTCACCGCATTCTTCATAAATGGGTGAACTAAGGAACTCTACAGCAGTGGTGGTTTTTGTCCAACTGTGAAAGGTTCTGGTGGATTTTGGTGGAATGGGGTGTATTTAACTGGCATGGTTTGTATATACACAGTAGTTATTTCCATAGAAAGCAACATCAATAACATAGTAACATAGTAATTAAGGCTTTAAAAATACATTAGTCCATCGAGTTCAACCTATTTAACTTGTAACTACTGACCTGAGTAAGTCATATCTATAGGATTCTCTTAGTGGCCAAAAATGCATCCAGTTTTGATTTAAATTCATTAACAGTAGTTGCTGTAATCACCCCACCAGCAATGAGTTCCAGAATTTTACTGCTCTAATGGTGAAGAATCCTCTTTTTAATTCAGTACAGAATATATTTTCCTCGAGCCTCAGTACATGCCCGCGTGCCCTAAGTATAGGCCTGTTAGGAACAAATCATGTCCCAGTTCCATATGATTCCCAATCCTGTATTTGAACATGCTAATCATATCACCTCTCAACCTCCATTTCTCCTGTGAAAACATATTCAGCCTGGTTAACCTATCTTTGTATTCTTGTGATTCAAGACATTTCACTAGCTTAGTCGCCCTTCTCTGCACCTGTTCCAATTCAATTATGTCCTTTTTAAGGTGTGGTGCCCTAAACTGAACACAATATTCCAAGTGTGGTCTCACCAATGCCTTGTGAAGAGGCACTATCACATTGGCATCCCTTGAATCCATACCCCTTTTAATGCATGCCAGCATCCGGTTTGCTTTTGCTGCTGCACTTTCATCTATGATGACTCCCAAGTCCTTCTCTACAGCAGTATTCTCTATAATAACTCCATTTAGCCTATAAGTAGCTTGTTCATGTTTGTTCCCATAATAAATTCCTTTACATTTTTCAATGTTAAACTGCTTTTTCCACCTTTCTGTCCACCTTTCCAGTTTATTTAAGTCACTTTGTAGTGTTTCCACATCCTCTCCTGAGTTAATTTCCTTACTCCATTTCGTGTTGTCCACAAATATTGCAATTTTACTCACTATGTCACTTCCAATATCATTAATGAATATATTAAACATGGTGGGTCCCAAGATTGAACCTTGCGGGACTCCACTTTGGACCTTACCCAGCTGGAATGTATGCCATTTACCACCACTCTCTGTCCCCGATTGTGCAACCAGTTTTTAATCCAATTATAAATGTTATCTCCAAACCCTAAATTACCTAGTGTCATTAATAGCCTTTTATGAGGCACTGTGTGAAAAGCTGTAGGGAAATCAAGCAGTATTACATCAACAGATTTCCCTAACTCCAGCCCCCTACTGACTTTCTCATAGAAGCTAATTAAATTTGTCTGAAATGATCTATTTTTGACAAACCCATGCTGAGCCTTACTTATCACTTTCTCCTGTTCTAAAAAAAATTCGATACTATTTTTTATTATTCCTTCTAATATTTTTCCCACAATGGATGTAAAGCTGACCGGTCTATAATTTTCAGGGTTAGTATTGCTATCTTTCTTCCATATTGGTACGCGCCAGTCTCTTGGTACCCTTCCAGAGTTTATTGATTTCTCGAATATCAGATATAATGGTAGTGCTATGACAGAACTCAATTCTTTTAGTATCCTAGGGTGTATTTAATCCGGGCCAGAAGAGTTGTTACTATTTAGGTTCTGTAACCTATTTTTGACTATTGCCTTACTCAAACATACAGTATGGGGGCAATACAAGATGAAGAGTCTTCCCTTGTAAATACCGAAGCAAGAAAATCATTGAATATTTTCATTTTCTCTTTTCCTTCTATTACCAGGGTACCCTGTTTATTTTTTAGTGGGCCAATATTTTCCTTCCTTAACTGTTTCCCATTTATCTAACTGTAGACTTTTTTGGGATTAGAGTTGCTATCTGCGGCTATTTTAAATTCAGTCTCTAATTTAGCCTTGATTGTATTTTTACATTTATTATTACATTCTTTATATGTGGCAAAAGATTTGGGTGTTCCATCTTCTTTAAACGCTTTGAATGTCCTATTTTTTTTTTAGCGATTTCATATTTGACTTTGCTGTTAAGCCACATAGTTTCCTTTTGACATTTGTTGTTTTATTCACCCTAGGAATAAATTAGTGATCAATTCATTGCTCTCTGAGGAAGCCTCTGACAGTAAAAAGGCGGAGAAATGCTTAGGGGCATTTTTACTATTGTCAGAATTTACACCCACCTTGCAACCCCAAAGAAAGGACTTCTGACAGGACAATTGGAGTACTCACCAGCTGGGAGCCATACGCATAGGGATTATTTCTAAGGTAGATGCACACACTGGTTTATAATTACTAGCCATTGTGCAGCTTCACACACATTGTGGTAATTATCACTGACCTGCTAACACCTTGGAAGCAGTGGCTGTATTGGTACTAATACTACAGGAACAATCTAACTATATCTGATGATTACTATCTACAATTAATACTGGATTGAGTAGTAACAAATTAACTGCATGCATTGAAAATATCTAAGGCCTCTTATTAATTAACTTTATTTAAATATTGTGCACTTTTTAATAATGTTTATTTTTACTAGTTGTATTGTGTCTTTTGACTAATTACCAATACAGCTCTACCACATTAGAATAATAAAAAGTTCTGTAATTTCAAGCGCAATCAATTTTCCTATCTTTGCTGTCCCTTCTGCACCAACGTTGGCGCTGGTGTGTATAAACCATATTTTGAAGGGTGGGAACTCGAACATTTGCACATGGTCCACTTATAACTTAAAGTTCTATAATAATATTACATGTGCACTAGTGTTTCTTTTCGGGAGCTATTGCTCTTAAATTGGAGATCAAAAAGATAAATTTTAAAAACTAACAGCATAGCACTCACTAGAGTCAGTACCAGCACTCTGCATGTTATAACAGCACACAGGAAAATTGTTTTCCACTTCCAAGATAACACAATGACACCTCTCTGCTCCCTATGGTGCATTTTTAATAATGAGTAATGTTTTTGTGTTGTGCTAAACAATAGTGTGCCAGGCAGTCATTTCTCAAACACATGACATATAAGAACTGATTGGTTAGACGTCAATTTAAGATTAGTAATAAGTGATAACAAGAATATGAAATATGCCCCAATGTGCGGAGAGGTGCATTTACATAATTAAGTAATAGTATATATACTGCATAATTATTCTAGAATATATTATTTAGTATCTTACTTCAGGTATCCATAAGGCACAGCTAACGTGGACCCATTTTGTCCCACTTCTTGTAGGTTTCAAAGCTCCTCCTCTCTTTGGACAAAGTAAACATTTTGCTTGAACGCCAAGAGCACAAGATCGACAAAGCCAATTTCCTGTTGGAACTTTCAGAATTCCATAGCAAGCCTAAAACAAAGAATTAACACAATTATAAATGGTAACCTGTTATTAAGTGCAATAATGCTGTAATGAACGGCTCTGAATCGGTCCCTTAGTGCCTAATGCATGTTTGTACACAAATGCAATTACAATTTTTTTGGTTATACAGCTGCTAATGTTAGCAAGTAAAGCTTTGGCCCAGAAAAGAAACACCTACCAGAACCATTGAAAAATCATTCACATCCTATATGCAAAAATGTGAAACACTGAGGCTGAAGTTAGGACTATGGCAGTACTGACACAATGGCATGTACAAAGTTGCAGCTGACAGCAGATGCATGCCCTGGGAATGGACATATGCAAAAACTACCTATAAACTCCCCGTTAATGCCTCCAAGTGATCACTTCCTGTCAATCACTTTGACTTGGTTTCTTTGTACTTTCAATTGCAAACAGTTCTCAGATCACCATGTTCAATGCCAAACATCATAAATGCAGTGGTGTAAAGCACAACATTGTTGGACTATGGAGGAGTAGAAACACATTCTCGGTAGTGACAAAACATCCTTTTACCAGATGGGAGTCTGACTAATGTGTCTGAGTTTTGACCAAATTAATACTGTAAAATGTGGGGGAGTAAAAGATCTGTGGCTGTTTTTGTTGTTGAATTGGGTCTTTTAGGCCCCATAGATGTGCCAGATTGAGGACAGATGAACAAGCCCAAATGTGGTGAATGCATGTCTTGCACTCCTGATGCTGCACATGTAGCTTCCCACTGCAGAGGAAAGTCTCAGCATTCAGCACACCAGCAATCTCCTCTACCTATTCCAGGTACCTTCCTTCAGTGTGCAGAAATATCTCCCAGCGGCACATTTGGCTCATGTAATGCGGCAGTAACAGGATCCATCTAACACCATACATGGGAGAGAGACCTGCACGCCTCTTTCCGCTCCATAGCGGTCCCTCTCTCACATCCGCCTGCTCACCGAAGAGAGAGAAAGCAGAAGGCACCGCTGTTCCTGGAACTGTACTGTTTCTGTTCCTACTCCTGTACCCACATACAGTATGTGCATTACAATTAATGTGATAATTGTTTGCCATGCTGGGCTACACAAGTGAATTCTGTGATTTATTAGCTATGCACTTTCACTAGCATCTGGGTTACATAGAGATTAATAGGAAGAGAGCTACCACATTATTGGTTAATTAATTAACATTTTACCCCTACAAATTAATGATCTGCTTCTGTTTGATGGAACAAGGATTTCAATGTGAGTATATTATTAAATTCAAATGCAACAAACCAATAACTTATGTGATAGAATAATCTTGTACAGTATGTTTGTATCTGGATGACATAGGCGACCAAAACACTTTTTAAAATGCAATTAGATGATTACCAACCATTACTATGTTACTCTGGTTTACACTGGGGAAAACAGATATTCTCTTCAGGCTACTATGTTAACACTTCTACTATGAACTAACCAACATACTGCTACTAATTATAGAGCATTATTATCAGAATTTATTACAGGTTGTGTACCCCGTATCCGAATATCTGTTATCCAAATTATTCCGAAAACCAGACATTACAGAAAGTGATTTTTTTTTTTTTTTAACTCACTGGGGACATATGTAACAGCACTACTGAGGACATGATAGTGTTCATTCTAGCACCCACCATATTTGAAAACCCATGCAGTTCCTCTTCCCTGCCTGGGGTGTCGCTTTCTGCTGTGGTGTTTCTAGCACAGGTCTGGTTTGCATATCAGTGCTGATATACAGACCATACTGTGCTAGAAGCACTACAGCAGACAGCGACACCCCAGGCAGGTAAGAGGAACTGCATGGGTTTTCCAATATGGCGGGTGCTAGAATGAACACTACATGATATGTTACTGCCACTATATATGTACAATAAAATGATTGCTTGGCATTCAAATTCAGTATCTGAGGTAGTACACACATTTTGTTTCATGTTTTGAAACCTTGTTATTTGAACAAATAAAATATATTTGTGTGCAGTTCATGTGTTTGATGTGTTTATACAGCATAAATGCAAGAAACTTCAAAATACATCATTGAAATATTAAAATTTTCCGAAATACGGAATAATCCGTTATCCAAAATTCTCCTGGTCTTGAGCATATTGGATACGGGATACTCAACCTGTATCTATATACAGTATATAGTGGGTCTCTGCACCCATTTAAAGAACTCACTTTCAGTCCAATATTAGGCCCAAACTGGCAATGGAGAATTGTGCATTTTTACCATCAGAAGATTTAGGAAGATTAGGTATGGCGCGGATTTCTTGTATGTGACCTACGCCTTTATGTGGACACATTTGAATGTTGATGTGTAGTATTCATGGAAAAGAAGATTTGTACTTGCAGATGATAGTTGCAACTACTTTCATTCCCTATATTTTACTACTAATATAAAGTATGCACAGTTATCTGATTCTCTAGATCAGAGGTGTCCAAACTTTTTGCGACGAGGGCCAGATTTGGTGAAGAGTAAATGTGGGGGGGCCGACCATTCAGCCTGACATTCTTTGAATCATTAATCACATCAGAATGGTCCCCCACTCTGCCCCCATTCACTCTATGTCCCCCAGCCTGCCCCTTCACTGTATTTCCCCCAGCCTGGCCCCATTCACTGTATGTCCCCCAGCCTGCCCCTCCTTCACTGTATGTCCCCAATTCCCTGTATGTTCCCCACTCTGCACCCATTCACTCTGTCCCCCTGCCTGCCCCCCTTCTCTTAATGTGCCTCCATTCATTGTATGTCCCCAAGCCTGACCCTCCTTCACTGTATGACTCCCATTCACTGTATGACCCCCATTCACTATGTACCCCACTCTGCCCCCATTCACTGTATGTCGCCCAGCCTGCCCCTGCTCCCCCTTCTCTGAATGGCCATCACTGCCTCCATTCACTGTATGTCCCCCAGCCTGACTCTCCTTCACTGTATGTTCCCCACTCTGCCCCCTCCCTTCTCTGTATGTTTCCTAGCCCCTTGCGTGAGCCAGAGGAAGGAGAGGCAAAGCAGGCACTGCAAGTACAGGAGGTGCTTGGGCTCCCGCTGCTGCCTTCCTCCGCTCTGCATGTTACGGGAGCAAGCTTCCCCCCTCCCCAAACACTGCTGTCACTGTGATTGTAGAGTAGGGTGATATATACGATTGCAGCAGCAGGGGTAGGACACCAAACACATCTGACTGTGGCGACCAGCACCTCCTCACTGCAGCAGACAGCAAGGTAAAGGCGCGCTTGCCCACCTTTAGTGTCCTGTGCTTCCCACATCTGATGCTCTGCCCGCTTCCAGCTGGAGGCTGTGGGCCACTTGAAATGACAGGACGGGCCGCAATTGGCCCCCGGGCCTGACTTTGGACATGCCTGCTCTAGATGCAACATTTGTTCAATCTCCCTGGAAGTTGTTGTTAGCATTTATTGTAATTTTAGTACAGGTTGAGTATCCCGTATCCAAAATACTCGGGACCAGGAGAATTTTGGATAACGGATTATTCCGTATTTCGGAATATTTTAACATTTCAATGATGTATTTTGAAGTACAGTATCTTGCATTTATGCTGTATAAACACACCAACCACATAAAATACACACAAATATATTTTATTTGTTCAAAAAAACAAGGTTTCAAAACATGAAACAGAATTTGTGTACTATCTCTGATATTGAATTTGAATGCCAAGAAATAATTTTCTTGTACATATATAGTGCCAGTTACATATCATGTCCCCAGTGATGCTGTTACAAATGTCCCCAGTGAGTTTTTAGCAAAAATAATTTTTTTGTCCCACTTTCTGGAATGTATGGTTTTCGGAATAATTCGGATAACGGATATTCGGATACGGGATACTCAACCTGTATAATTTAACACAATTTAGTACATTTTAAAAACAGGTTCCATAACCATATCAGGCTAATGATTGTTGTGCAGTTTTTATATAGGGGGATATTCAATTAGCTGACAGGTTTTCCGTTTTCCACATTGATAATTGCTGGCTTAAGTCCCTGCAATGTTGGGAAATGTTATTAAATTAAATAGCCTTTATCACGTACCTAAAAGCTGTGTCTTGGGTGAGAAAACCCACTGATCCAACGTAACCTGCAGAATAAAATGGCTTTCCTGTACCCCAGTCCCCATTTTGCTTTTCTCTCATGATTTATTCGATGAGTTGCAAGGTTCAGTCCATCATCGGGCATGGGGTAATCCGCACTAATTTCATTGCTCCGGCCCAGAAACTAGCCACTAACTGAATATCCCACTTAGACTAGACATGTAACAAAGTGTCCCAGCAAATCTATAAATGCTCAATTAAATAATTTGTGGTGAAGAGTCATATCGTAAATAAATGTCTCGGACACACATTATGCTCCTTAGACACACATATTACAAATCCATATGTTAAACATTAATACTGGTAACCTATTAATACAGTAGATTACATTCACTTGAAACCAGTGGATTTTAAAAGAATGCATTATTTAACAGTACATTGAGTTGTCATTTATATTTAATGGGCGAAGCCATTATCCCAGGTTTTTTTTCCATTTCTCACATGATTTATTTGGTTTATTTATGCAATTATATTAGATTGCTGGTGTCACCACCAAGAACGCAGGCACCTGTCACTGTTTTAAAAACATTAATCCCATTAATTCTGAGCCTGATAACATTGGAGATTTTCATTCTGTCAGGTGGCATCTGCCATACATATGTACAATTATAGCAGAGAGCAGACCATCACTTCCCCGTAGTGTCTCTGAAGTGATCAGAGCAGAAAGAAAAAGAATAGTCAAATAGCTTCTAATGTGGCCCGAAGGCATGGAGGACATCACAAAGTTCCAGAATCAATGCTCAAAATAAACCAAAGCATTTAATAGAAAATCTACAATAGATGCCAACATTATCCATTTTACTTTTCAAACCCTGTGGTCTGTATGCCTCCCTTGTATGTGGGGTTCGACCAAATGATTCAATATATTTGCTTAGAGAGAGCAAGACACCTAATTCAAGTTCATGGGGAACATGGACCAAACATAGCAACTACAATGAGAGGAAGCTTGGATTTGTAACAGATCATTAGGGAGAAAAAGTTTAATAAACTCCTTTTAGATTAATTATATATCTTGCATGATAATACATAAGATGACCAGTAAACGGGATGCTGAGCATCCCAATGGAGGGAATCCATCAGGTGTCCGGTAAGTATGCTTATTTTCTCCCTGCCCCCTAACCTTCCTTCAGTTCACTAGTGCATAACCCTAACCTTTGTACCCTGCACTTTAACCCTCCCCTGCCACATAACGCTAAATGCCTAACTCTTCCTCCCTGCAGCCTAACTCCAACTGTACTTACAATCAGGATAGCAGTCGAGATTCAGGTGTTGCCATCTTCATCAATGTTAGTGTTCATTCTAGCACCCGCTATCTTTGAAAATCCATGTCGTTTCTCTTCCCTGCCTGGGGTGTCGCTGTCTGCTGTAGTGATTCTAGAACAGTGTGGTCTGTATATCGGCACTGATATGCAAACCAGACATGTGCTAGAAACACCACAGCAGACAGCGACACCCCAGGCAGGGAAGAGGAACTACATGGATTTTCAAAGATAGCGGGTGCTAGAATGAACACTAAATGTCAGTATTGCGGTTTCAGGTATCTGGGAAATTCGGTGTCAGTATTTTGACTGCCAGCATCCCAACCACCAGGATGTTAATTGCATCTCCATTAGATATTGGACAAGATCCCAATAGAATTCATACAGCTTTTATGTCATGGCAGGAAATAAGCTATATACAGATCTGTAACCATGTACATTGTGGCTACGTATTGTTGTGGGTGCAACATGTGCGTGCATCACAGTCGCACCCACGACCCACTGATCAAATGAAGATGGTGGCACCCAGTACAGGAATCGGCGGGAACTCAGGTTTGCTGTACACCCAACAACTGGAAGCTACCCAAGTATGAACCCGGCACTTCCCTCAGATGACTGTGACCAACCGGCCAGCTTAGCAAGCGAGATTGTGATGACCTGATTTTGAGTGGCAAGCACTTACAATGCCATACATAGTGGTATGTTCTTTTTCTTCTGCATCTATCTTGCAATGAACATACATGCAGATAGCAAATGCAAAGTCAGAGTTGCGATTGAGGAACATAAAAGATGTGCGGTCTCAAGAATGTTGAATATATATTGATCAGCCCTAAATATAGCCACACAAACTGAATAAATGCAATAAGGTAATATTTGTCATTGTGCTTAAAATCTTAAAATGTATGCAACTGGTTTTGCAGGTCATGTGCTCAGCTAATAGACATGCTGACACAATATGGATCCATTTAGCTCTCATATCATCAATAAATGATGTTAGATTACACTCAACCTTTGGATCACTATGCAATTTACAGTGTCTCTTCTATTCCTGAACTATATACATGAAACGTAAAATTGGTTAGCTCAACAACAAATCCCAAGACATTTGGGGTAAAAAGTGTCTTCTGTCTGTCATTCCACACAGCAGGTTATCCTCACATCAATGGATGCAAAATGGACTCTATATACCATCTGAGTCGTCACATTTGAATATGCAAAATAATGTGATTTACAGTATATACTAATTTATTGCATATTTAAATGAGGGATGCCGGGGAGATGTACAGTATCAAGCCTTGAAGTGAGATAAAGTACCAACCAATTAGTTTATACATGTAATTTCACAGGCTGTGCTTGAACAGGAAGTACCTAATTGGTTGTTAGTTATCCTTTATCCAAGGCTTGATACCGTGGAACCTAGACAAAAAATGTAATGCAATGCAAGATATTCATTGCTGAGATTGCAATAATGAATATTGGGGTGAAAGATATATGAGTTGTTGCCTATTATACTGACATTCAAAATGATATGCTTTTGTGATAGTGAGAATGTTGGGAATCATAGTGAAGGGGGAACGTGACTGTTTTTACTGGGTATTATTAGGAGAGGAGAACAGGACTGTCTTTATTGGCTATCGCAGTGAAGGGAGAACTGAACTGTCTTTACTGGGTATCATAAGGAGGGGAGAACTGGACTGTCTCTATTGGCTATCGCGGTGAAGGGAGAACTTGACTGTCTATTAGATATCATAGTGAATGGAGAACAGGACTGCCTTTATTGGCTATTGCAGTGAATGGAGAACAGGACTGTCTTTATTGGATATCACAGTGAATTGAGAACAGGGCTGTCTTTATTGGATATCACAGTGAATGGAGAATAGGACTGTCTTTATTAGATATCACAGTGAAAGGAGAACATGACTGTCTTTATTGGCTATCACAGTAAAGGGAGAACTGGACTGTCTTTATTGGATATCACAGTGAAAGGATAACAGGACTGTCTTTATTAGATATCACGGTGAAAGGAGAAAAGGACTGTGTTTATTAGATATCACAGTGAAAGGAGAAAAGGACTGTCTTTATTAGATATCACAGTGAAAGGAGAACATGACTGTCTTTATTAATGGCTATCAATGAGAAGGGAGAACTAGACTGCTTTTATTGGATATGACAGTGAAAGGATAACAGGACTGTCTTTATTAGATATCACAGTGAAAGGAGAAAAGTACTGTCTTTATTGGATATCACAGAGAAGGGAGAACAGGACTGTCTTTATTATTGGCTATCACAGAGAAGGGAGAACAGGACTGCCTGTATTGGATATCACAGTGAAGGGAGAACAGGACTGTCTTTATTAGATATCACAGTGAAGGGAGAACAGGACTGTCTTTATTAGATATCACAATGAAAGGAGAACAGCACTGCCTTTATTGGCTATCACAGTGAAGGGAGAACTGGGATTATCTTTATTAGATATCACAGTGAAAGGAGAACAGGACTTTCTTTATTGGATATCACAGAGAAGGGAGAACAGGACTGTCTTTATTGGATATCACAGAGAAGGGAGAACATGACTATCTTTATTAGATATCACAGTGAAGTGAGAACAGGACTGTATTTATTAGATATCACAGTGAAAGGAGAACAGGACTGTATTGGATATCACAGAGAAGGGAGAACAGGACTGTCTTTATTAGATATCATAGTGATGGTAGAACATGACTGCTTTTATTGGATATCACAGTGAAGGGAGAACAGGACTGCCTTTATTGGCTATCACAGTGAAGGGATAACTGGACTGTCTTTATTGGATATCACAAAGAAGAGAGAACAGGACTGTCTTTATTAGATATAACAGTGAAGGGAGAACTGGACTGTCTTTATTAGAGATCATAGTGAAGGGAGGACAGGACTGTCTTTATTAGATATCATAGTGAAGGGAGAACAGGACTGTCTTTATTAGATATCATAGTGATGGTAGAACATGACTGCTTTTATTGGATATCACAGTGAAGGGAGAACATGACTGCCTTTATTGGCTATCACAGTGAAGGGATAACTGGACTGTCTTTATTGGATATCACAGAGAAGAGAGAATAGGGCTGTCTTTATTGGATATCACAGAGAAGGGAGAACAAGACTGTCTTTATTAGAAATCACAGTGAAGGGAGAACTGGACTGTCTTTATTAGCAGGGCCGGCGCTACCCGCTCAGCAAAGCCTGCAAAGGTAGGCGCCGGCCCTGAGAGGTGCCCCGAGTCCCGCCCGACAACTTCCTTTGATACTAATGCCGGGTGCCGCAGCCGGCACCTGTCAAAATATGACAGGCAGCGGCGCCGTCTGCGGGCTCAGCGCGCCCACACAGGCAGCACAGCAGAGCGCTGAGTGTACTACTCCTGTGTGCCGCCGGCCCGCTGCTGCCTGCTGGACTGGTGTCACATTGGTCAGCCAGGAAGAAGCAGGTGCAGGAAGTGACTCCTTGCAGCAGATGCAATGGAGACTGGAGGTGCTGAGTGCCAGGAAGAAGGTAACTGACCACTAATGGAGGGGGCAGACTGTGCATCATCCCAGCCACCCAGAGGCAATATAATTCTGGTGCCCCCCAAACCATATTATTTATTTTTATATACTATATATATATATATATGTATATATATATATATATATTTGTCCAGTCGGCCAGCACAGCATTTCTGGCTGTATTATTATAATATATGTGTCCCTGCACTCCTCTTACAAAACAATAAATAAATAAATTCCTTGTCCTCTACAGAAACACTCCTTGTCCTCCAGAACACTGACAAGTAGCAGCATCAGCTCCCTCCCAGATACACAGAGCATTGCATCAACTGACTTCTATGCCCCCGGCAGTGCTACTGCTGTTGGCAACTGGTGTGAGCGTTACACAGTGCTACTACTGTCGGCAACTGGTGTGAGCATTACATAGTGCTACTACTGTCGGCAACTGATGTGAGCGTTACACAGTGCTACTACTGTCGGCAACTGGTGTGAGCATTACACTGTGCTACTACTGTCGGCAACTGGTGTGAGCATTACACAGTGCTACTACTGTCGGCAACTGGTGTGAGCATTACATAGTGCTACTACTGTCAGCAACTGGTGTGAGCGTTACATAGTGCTATTACTGTCGGCAACTGGTGTGAGCATTACACAGTGCTACTACTGTCGGCAACTGGTGTGAGCATTACACTGTGCTACTACTGTTGGCAACTGGTGTGAGCATTACACTGTGCTACTACTGTCGGCAACTGGTGTGAGCGTTACACTGTGCTACTACTGTCGGCAACTGGTGTGAGCATTACACTGTGCTACTACTGTCGGCAACTGGTGTGAGCATTACACAGTGCTACTACTGTCGGCAACTGGTGTGAGCATTACACTGTGCTACTACTGTCGGCAACTGGTGTGAGCATTACACTGTGCTACTACTGTCGGCAACTGATGTGAGCATTACACAGTGCTACTACTGTCGGCAACTGGTGTGAGCGTTACACTGTGCTACTACTGTCGGCAACTGGTGTGAGCGTTACTATAATCATCGCTACTAATGAGGGCAACAGTGGGCATTATGTATAAGCAATGCTACTATTGTGGCCAACAGTGGGCATTATGTGTAAGCGGCGCCACTACTGTGGACATTATGTATGTGTGGGCATTATATGTAAAAGCAGCGCTACTACTGTGGACATGTTAGGAACAGGGAGATCTCGCCTACCCTAACTCCGTTGTCACCCCTTGGAATTGGCGGATGCGTGCTAGGCTAACCTTCACCAATAATAGCCGCGTTCGTGGGAGCCCGTTAGTCAGGCTCCCACCCCGATGCCACCTGGTCTTACTAGAGACAACGCAGCCGCCAAGGCCGGAGGTAGACAAGGGGAAATCTACCTAAGAAACCAAGGAGGCGAGAACCACCCTGCCCCACAGAGGGGGGTGTCAGTGGACAGCGGACTGGGCTGGGACCCGCGGTGCTAATGCTGTGGGCAGCAGGCCAGACAAAGTACCGTGGCCCAACTGAGTGGTATCTCAATACACAAGGTGTACCCCGATGCTGGGCACACGGTATGCTGACACAATCCAAGATGTTGACGGGTGTAACAATACACAATATGTTGACACAATAAGAACTGCTGACGGGTGTAACAATACACAATATGTAGACACAATAAGAACTGCTGCCGGGTGTAACAATACACAATATGCTAACACAATAAGAACTGCTGACGGGTGTAACAATACACAAAGCTGACACAATAAGAACTGCTGACGGGTGTAACAATACACAATAAGCTGACACAATAAGAACTGCTGACGGGTGTAACAATACACAATATGCTGACACAATATAAATGACAATAAGGGAGGCAAGGAGAGAGAGTCTCCCAACTTATCTGACACCAAGATATCAGCAGGCAGACGCAAGCAAGGTATTCTGGAGGCAGCCAGGAACAGGGACTGGAAACCAGGAACCACGGGTGAGCAGGAGCCTGGAACCGGAAACACTCAGGACGCCAAATCAGGAGCTATAGCCGGCGTCTGAGTGTCCCAGTGTCCAAGTTTAAATAGCGCGCCAAGCGCTACGCTGACGCTGCGTGCGGCGTCATGCACACCCCTTCCTCCCTGCGGCCGCCAGGCGTCCTCCGTCGCCTTGGCAACCGCTGCGGCAGGGGAGGAAGGGGTTGTACGCCGGCAGCCTGACCGTCTGCCGGAAGCTCCCGGCTGATGACGCGACGGCGTCGCGGTAACCCGTCAACCGCCGGAAGAACAGAGGAGACTGCCGGGAGAGCGGATGCGCTGCCCGTGCAGCTCCTAACAGTACCCCCCCCCTTGAGGAGGGGTCACCGAACCCTTACAACCAGGTTTGAATGGGAAGGTCTTAAAGAACTCTGCTTTGAGCCTGGGCGCATGTAACAATCGCTCAGGCACCCAAGACCTCTCCTCTTCTCCGAACCCCTTCCAATGGACCAAAAATTTCAGTTGACCCCGAACAACCTTGGAATCCAATATCTGTTCTACTATGAATTCTTTGTGCCCTTGAATGAGGACTGGTTCGCGGTTGGAAGCAGGCCCTGATTGGGAAGCCATCGAGGCTGGTTTAAGAAGAGAGCAATGAAAGACATTATTGATCCGCAGTGCTCTGGGGAGCTGCAACCTAAATGCCACCGGATTGACTTGAGCAGTGATCAAAAATGGACCGATGAACCTGGGCCCTAATTTGGGACATCTCTGGCGAAGCTTAATGTGGCGAGTAGACAACCACACCTTTTGCCCCACTTGGAAAAAACATGGTCTCCTATGTTTGTCAAAAAAAAATTTTGAACGTGCTGAAGATTGCCTCAGAGCCAAATGAACCTTTTGCCACGACTTCCTAAGGAAGGACACTGTGGAGAAGGGCGGCCGAGAGGAATCCCTCGGAACAAAGAAGGAGTTGCACTTGGGATGGAACCCGAAATTACACAAAAAAGGCGAGCTTTTGGAGGCCGCATGATACGAGTTGTTATAAGCAAATTCTGCTAAAGGTACCAGTTCGGCCCAATTGCTCTGACATTTGGAGACGAAACAGCGTAAATATTGCTCCAATGCTTGGTTGACCCTTTCGGTCTGCCCGTGGACTGTGGGTGATGCCCGGAGGAAAGACTGACCTGTATTCCTAAACCGGAACAAAAACTTCTCCAGAACCTGGCCACAAACTGAGATCCCCTGTCAGAAACAATATCCAAGGGAAGGCCATGGAGTCTGAAAATATGCGAGATAAAGAGTTGTGCCAACTCTTTAGCAGTGGGAAGTTTACGCAAGGGAATAAAATGTGCCATCTTGCTAAAGCGGTCGACCGTGACCCAAATGGTGGTAAAACGAGAAGAAGAAGGAAGGTCGACAATGAAGTCCATAGAAATATGGGACCATGGCCTTTCGGGAATGAACAATGGCAGAAGAGTACCCACTGGTGATGACCTGGGAGATTTATGTCGAGCACATACCGGACAAGAAGAGATAAACAGAGCAACATCCTGTTTTATGGTGGGCCACCAAACTGCCCTAGACAAGTGCTCAAGGGTCTTGGTAACGCCAGGGTGTCCAGTGACCCTACTGGAATGAAAATCCTTGAGGACCAAATTTCTGAGGTGTTTGGGAATAAACAGTCTATTATGTGGAGTCCCCTGAGGAGCAGAAGGCTGAGAAGCCAGGACACGGGAGGCCAAGTCCTGAGTCAGACCCGCAAAAATGACAGAAGACGGGACAATGGGCGTATCTTTGAGTCCAGTGCTCTGACAAGTCTGGAAACTACGAGATAAAGCATCAGCTTTGACATTTTTGGGGCCGGGTCTGAACGTAATGATAAATTGAAACCTGGTAAAGAACAACGCCCACCGGGCTTGTCGAGGGTTTAATCGCTTAGCAGATTCGATGTAGGCTAAGTTTTTATGGTCGGTAATCACAGTGATGATGTGTTTGGCCCCTTCTAACCAATGACGCCACTCCTCAAAGGCCCACTTAATGGCCAACAATTCACGATTCCCGACATCATAGTTCCTTTCAGCTGAGGAGAACTTACGGGAGAAGAAGGCGCAAGGATGAATCTTCTGATCACGAATGTCCTTCTGAGAAAGGACAGCTCCAGCCCCTACATCCGAGGCGTCAACCTCCACAATAAAAGGAATTCTGGGATCAGGGTGATGCAAGACGGGAGCTGAGCAGAAGGCCTTCTTTAATTGGTGAAAGGACTCAACGGCCTGTGGGGACCAAATTTCAGGATTGGCTCCCTTGCGAGTCAGTTCCACAATGGGGGCAACAATGTCAGAAAAGGACCGGATGAATCTCCGATAATAATTGGAGAATCCTAAGAATCTTTGGATGGCCTTGAGATTGTTAGGAAGAGCCCAGGACATGATGGCTTGAACCTTGCTGGGGTCCATGGAAAAACCCTTGGGAGAGATGACATAACCCAGAAAAGAGACTTGAGCAATTTCGAATTCACACTTTTCGAGTTTGGCATATAATTGATTTTCACGCAATTTCTGAAGAATCAGGCGGACGTGTTGCCGATGTTCAGAAAGTGACTTAGAAAAAATCAAAATGTCGTCTAAGTAAACCACAGCAAATACTCCCAGGAACGGCCGGAGTACTTCATTGATGAAATCCTGAAAAACTGCAGGAGCGTTGGCCAAGCCGAATGGCATCACAAGATATTCGTAGTGACCTGAATGTGTGTTAAAGGCTGTCTTCCACTCATCTCCCTTTCTAATCCTGATGAGGTTATATGCTCCTCTAAGATCAATCTTGGAAAACACCACCGCTTCCCGGATTTGATCAAACAAAACAGAGATGAGTGGTAACGGATAGGAATTTTTTACAGTAATTTTGTTCAAGGCCCTATAATCTATGCAGGGACGCAAAGATCCATCTTTCTTTTCAACAAAAAAAACCCCTGCACCTACAGGAGATTTAGAAGGACGGATGAATCCCTTCTCGAGACTCTCTTTTATGTATGAATCCATGGCCTGGGATTCAGGTTCTGAGAGGGCATATAGACGTCCCTTGGGCAATCTGGCATTGGGAACTAAGTCTATAGTACAATCAAAGGGACGGTGAGGGGGCAACGTATCAGCTTCCTTCTTGGAAAACACATCGGCAAAGTCTCTGTAGGGTATGGGTAAAGAAGAAAAAACGGGAAGGACAAGACGAAGAGGAAGAGAGAGACAGTGATCAGAACAGGAAGAGCCCCAACGTACAATTTCTCCTGTGGTCCAGTCGATACTGGGATTGTGCTTCCTAAGCCATGGTAACCCTAGGACGAGTGGCGTGAGCGGACAGTGAAACAACAAAAAAGAAATCTCTTCGGAATGAAGAGCCCCCACCGAAAGCTGGAGAGAAGGGGTGCACGCGGTAACACTGCCGTTGGCGAGTGGCTGACCATCCAGGCCACAAACCGACAACGAATTGACCAGGGAAATGGGTCTGAGCCTCAAAGAACAAACCAACCCCCTGTCAATAAAATTGCCGGCTGCACCGCAATCAACAAAGGCAGTGGTAGCGACAGTGCAGTTATTATAAGTGACAGAAACCTGAATAATGATCGAGTCTAGGGGAGAAAAACAAGATAGGCCCAAGTGAGTTTCCCCAACCCCACCTAGGCCCTGTCTTTTCCCGCCTTCAACGGACAGACCACTGCACGGTGACCCTGACCACCACAATACAGACAGAGACCCTTCAGCCTCCTACGATTCTTTTCTGCGGCAGATAAACGTGTGGCCCCAATTTGCATGGGTTCGTCACCGACAACCTCCGAGGTCTCCCCCAGTGATGTGGAGGGATATACCCCGGAAACCCTCTCCCTCTGGCGTTCCCGGAACCTCCGATCTACCTTTATGGCTAACTCCATAATTTCATCCAGGGAGGTCGGAGTAGGGTAGTGGACCAATGCATCTTTTAACGTCTCAGATAACCCAATGCGAAATTGGCTACGGAGTGCTGGGTCATTCCAACCAGAATCAATGGCCCACCTCCTGAATTGGGTACAATAAGCCTCTGCGTTACTCTGACCCTGCCGTAGTGCCCTCAGGTTGGCTTCGGCTGAGGCAGCACGGTCTGGGTCGTCGTAAAGCAACCCCATGGCAGAAAAAAAAGCATTCACAGAGGTAAGGGCCTCGGACCCTGCGGGAAGGCCAAACGCCCAGGTCTGGGGGTCTCCTTGTAGCAGGGAGATGACCATTCCCACACGCTGGGATTCCGCGCCGGAGGAGGCCGGGCGGAGTTTGAAATAAAGTTTACACGACTCTCTAAAGTTAAAAAACTGGGAACGTTCCCCGGAAAACCGGTCCGGGAGACTCAGCTTGGGTTCGGGGTTTCTAGATGAGGATAAGACCCCTTGTACCCGTTCCTCTTGTGAGTTTACCCGGAGGGTCAATTTCTGAAGCTCTTGAGTAAGAGTATGCATCTGCCCTGCCAGAGCGTGATTAGCAGCCTGCTGGGCCGGATCCATAATGGCTGACTGGAGGTTCAGGTGAAGTACGGGCCGGCTATAATGTTAGGAACAGGGAGATCTCGCCTACCCTAACTCCGTTGTCACCCCTTGGAATTGGCGGATGCGTGCTAGGCTAACCTTCACCAATAATAGCCGCGTTCGTGGGAGCCCGTTAGTCAGGCTCCCACCCCGATGCCACCTGGTCTTACTAGAGACAACGCAGCCGCCAAGGCCGGAGGTAGACAAGGGGAAATCTACCTAAGAAACCAAGGAGGCGAGAACCACCCTGCCCCACAGAGGGGGGTGTCAGTGGACAGCGGACTGGGCTGGGACCCGCGGTGCTAATGCTGTGGGCAGCAGGCCAGACAAAGTACCGTGGCCCAACTGAGTGGTATCTCAATACACAAGGTGTACCCCGATGCTGGGCACACGGTATGCTGACACAATCCAAGATGTTGACGGGTGTAACAATACACAATATGTTGACACAATAAGAACTGCTGACGGGTGTAACAATACACAATATGTAGACACAATAAGAACTGCTGCCGGGTGTAACAATACACAATATGCTAACACAATAAGAACTGCTGACGGGTGTAACAATACACAAAGCTGACACAATAAGAACTGCTGACGGGTGTAACAATACACAATAAGCTGACACAATAAGAACTGCTGACGGGTGTAACAATACACAATATGCTGACACAATATAAATGACAATAAGGGAGGCAAGGAGAGAGAGTCTCCCAACTTATCTGACACCAAGATATCAGCAGGCAGACGCAAGCAAGGTATTCTGGAGGCAGCCAGGAACAGGGACTGGAAACCAGGAACCACGGGTGAGCAGGAGCCTGGAACCGGAAACACTCAGGACGCCAAATCAGGAGCTATAGCCGGCGTCTGAGTGTCCCAGTGTCCAAGTTTAAATAGCGCGCCAAGCGCTACGCTGACGCTGCGTGCGGCGTCATGCACACCCCTTCCTCCCTGCGGCCGCCAGGCGCCCTCCGTCGCCTTGGCAACCGCTGCGGCAGGGGAGGAAGGGGTTGTACGCCGGCAGCCTGACCGTCTGCCGGAAGCTCCCGGCTGATGACGCGACGGCGTCGCGGTAACCCGGCAACCGCCGGAAGAACAGAGGAGACTGCCGGGCGAGCGGATGCGCTGCCCGTGCAGCTCCTAACAGGACATTTTGTGTAAGGGGCACTACTGTGAAGTGTAATGTGAATAAGAGGCACTAGGTGCTGTGCAGGGCCATAAATAGGTGTGTGCCAGCGGTTCCCTGCCCATCTGCACTGTGGGTATACCATCTGAAAGCACCACTCACCGCCATCTGCCAGTCGCCTCTACTATCAGAGCTTGTGGTCCGGCAGCTGCAGTTATTGATTGGCTGTCGAACCAGGAGCTCCGATTGGCTCATGAGCTTGTGTCATATTTGAAAATCAATTCCACTCCTATGCAGGCTTTGATGGGCTCAGCGCTAGACTGGACTGGATTACACAGCAGTACTGGGGGCATACTGCGATGGGCACTACTGGGCCATTGTTTAAGGGGCACTACTGGTGACATTATGTGTGTAAGCAAGAGTACTTGGCGCATTGCACATAGCATAATGTGTAAGGTGCATCACAATGTGTGGCATAATTTGTAATTGGCATTACTGTAAGCATAATGTGGAATGGGCATTACGGCATGTGGCATAATGTGTAATAATGGTGTTATTGGTACTGCTATGTGGCCATGCCCCTACATTTTTTGACGCGCGCCTTCGGCGCGCACTCTCCCTGTTTTCTCTCTAGCGGTGGTGGGGGTCACAATTCCATTTCTGGCACAGAGACAGCTCTGGTGCTGTGTAATGAGAATAAGATTGTGCTACTCTGTGTCATAATAATTTGAATTGGGAGTACTATTATGTGGCCATGCCCCTTCCTTGTGAGACCACACATATTTCTTCGGTGTGCGCGTCCCTTCGTAAAGTATGAGGGGCGCAAATTTAAAGTTTGCAGGAGGGCGCCAAACACCCTAGCACCGGCCCTGTTTATTAGATATCATAGTGGAGAGAGGAAAGGACTGTCTTTATTAGAGATCATAGTGAAGGGAGAACAAGACTGTCTTTATTAGATATCATAGTGAAGGGAGAACAGGACTGTCTTTATTAGATATCATAGTAAAGGGAGGACAGGACTTTCTTTATTAGATATCATAGTAAAGGGAGGACAGGACTTTCTTTATTAGATATCATAGTGAAGGGAGAACTGGACTGTCTTTATTAGATATCATAGTGAAGAGTTCTTACTAATTCACTCTGAATGTTATTGAACATATTTCCATTGTATGAATCAAGTATGACAAAGACTTTTTAATAAATCCTTTTGGACGACAACATTTGTGTTTCACTGGATTATGGACTTTTTATAGTTAACACTGTACAGGTTATTTCCCTCTATTTCAGAGGCACTGGCACCGATATATGATTGTTATATATAACAGAAGCATGCACAAACGAGATAATTAAATGCCAGATCAGAAATGTATAACAATTTTTTAAAAATGTTTACTGTATATAATGCTATACATGCTATCATGGCTATGCAATTTTTATTTTATTTTAAAATGCCTTAAAAATTAATTGAAGAAAATTGACTCGTATATCTGATAATTGAGAATACATTTATCATTGCCATGATATTCTCTGTAGCAAAACTCATATAAACTATTCCAGATGTATGTTGGGTTAATGTTTATCACATTTATTTTCAAACATACAGTATTACTGAATTACGCTCTGCCAATCCGGTTGTAGCCACTCAACAGTCTTGCTAGAATCACTGGAAACAGATATTCATGGTTCCTCTTAAACTGTCACATTATATTTCACAGAGCGTGTGCACTTGAAATACGTTTTCACTTCAAAGAAGTACCTCCTAGACAAAATGTTCATTATTGCTTCCGTGCACCTTGTACACCATTTCACTACATTTGAAATACATTATGGAGGGTTGTGGTGTATTCTTTAGACAGTCAAAATAAAGACACCATAGTGTGGACAGGCACATTATGTAGACAACCAAAATGTAGACATGGATTATCTGTTAAGTATAATCAATATCCAATTTGCTCTGAAAACACCAAGTAGTTTATTAGGTAGGTAGCTAGATCCACAATACAGTTCAGAATGTTGCCTTTAGGGGTAATGGCTACTGATCCTCAAGTATGTCCTCTGCCAATGGAGACTAAATAAATAAATGTGTGGGTATTCCTTCCAGATGTTAATATCACCTGGTTCTCCAAATATGATGATGTAACTTCTGATGTAGAACTTTCTTTAGTGAGCATCAATGGAACAAAGCTTTTGCATAGGGTTCCCTTTTAAGGGAATCTTTTAACACAATGGGCAGTATTCAATGAGAAAAATTCTCTGTGCTTTTTGGAGAATTTGTGCTTTTTTCGCGTTGGACGGAGAATTTTGGTCTCAAAAAGTGAACCACCCTATGTGATATTTTGGCCTTCTTTCTAAGTGATTTTCGCTTTGGCTCTCTTTTTGGCTCCATCTTTTCACGGAGAAGTGGAATGTGAACTTTTAAAATAAAAGTGTTTTTTTTTAAATTTTGGTGTAAAAAAAATCAGGAATTTTATTCTGTAAAGGGGCATGCTGTTTTTATTCATGTTCTTATAGCACATGAATATATATTTCTTTTTTTTTTTTTACACATAACAGCCAGCAGGGGGCCGGAGCCGAGAACCGCTCATTAGATATTCATATATTCACTGCACCCGATCATAACATATGCACGATCGGGAGCAGTGAATATACCCAGTCCCCTGCTGGCTCTGGGGGGGGGGGCAGCCTGTGCTCTGTGCTGCCTGGGTCCCGGGGAGCCCACCTCCCCTCCACATACGTTCTGAGGCAGGCAGGGAGACTTTAATCTCTCAGGGGTTAAGATTCACCGCGAGGGGCGACGAGCCCCTGGGACATTGAATAGTGTATAAAGACCTGTGACGGAGAATCTCCAAACATGGAGAATCTCCGTAAAAAAACGGCGAGTGCATGGCGAGAGAAAAAAACCTCTCACCATGCACGGAGAAAATTCTCATCGAATACTGCCCAGTGTCTCCCCCTCTGCCCACAACACATGACACATAAAGAAACTAACTTGTGTTGTGAGCAGAGTCACTGTGTTAAAAGGATTCTCAATTTATTGGGAAAACTAAGCAGCATATCCACAGAGGATGTCTATGATCAATTGAAGGTCACTATTGTTTTATCTCTTATTTGGAGGCTTACCAGTGCAGGTTCAAGACAGAATTTCATAGACGCCTCCGCAGAAAAACTTTCTCCATGCAGAAGATTTCATCTGGATTTGGAAAAATGAAAGTTCCCTCACCAAGATACATCTCCAGGAAAATCCAGATCCACAGCTCTGCTTCTTGTAACAGAAATCATTTTACAGGAAAGGCCAAATGTGTTCATCATACAGCCAATACGGGCTTCAATAGAGTGTCCGCAGATTGACTGCTTCCGTTTTGGTGTCTTTACCACTGTTGAATTATGCCTTTCCCCACCTCTAATACAAGTATGTGTACAGAAGACCTTTGAGAATGTGCTTTCAGTAAATGGTGTCATGTTGCCCCATATAAAGGAATGAAGTGATCCCTGTTTGTGCTGTTCAAAGATCGTTTGAACTGTCTTAACAAGTACAAAAGACATTTAGGAGGCCGGTTTTCTAAGTCTTGGAGAGAGATCAAATGTATGGATAGAATGCCAGCTAATCAGCTCCTAACTGCCATGTTACAGGCTGTGTTTGAAAACTTACAGTTGATTAGTAGTTTACTTCTGTCCACTTTATATCTCTCCTACAGTATGTAGACTGAAGGAAAGGTCAAGAGCATGGCAATGGCAGTTTAATGCCAAAAAATGCAAAACAATGCACTTGGACCTCAAAATTCCAAAGGCTAAAAGCAGTATCTGGGGAGAGAGAGGAGGGTGTACACTTTGGCAACACTCCCTGGCTACTGAATACTACTGACCCTGACCAACTCTATCTGCTTGCTGTGATGATGTAAACATATCTATATTCTGCATGTCTACACTGTTATACTCTACTGTATATCAAAATGTTGACAATCAATACAGTATGTTAATATTGAATACATAGGAAACTACACATAGTTTAATCTGCATACACAATATAGGCAGGTCTACACACTTTTCTTGTAACTTATTTATCATAACTATGCAGGGTATTATCATTAATGTCACTGCCAGGGGGGTGACAATGTTCTTTGTTGTTTTCTGTGGAACTATACATGCCACTATACCGTGCCACACTTATAGTATGCCCTAACAGCACCACTACCATGACAGGGTTTGGCACAAAGACAGTTGGTCTGTATATAGTTCTCCAGCAGGGTAGGTGACAATAATATTTATGTGCAGGGCAAATGCAACGCGTGTACGCTGAATGAGGACCCATCTGTATATCTGTGTGGTTAACATGATAGGATGACTGAATACGCATGTGCAGTGCTCTTCCCTTAGTAGGAAAACTGCGGTATTCTGGCCGCTGTGAATCTACACATGCCATCCATGTGTTTCAGCATTCCCGAACAGCAAATCTATAGTTCCACAGCAACTGGAGTGCCACAGGTCATATCTTGATATGACAAATAGACACAGTAGACAGTGTATTGGGACTCGGTCCTGCGCGCCTTCTCCGGTTGCCTACAGATTTACACTAAGGTCACCCTCAGACCTTCAGGTTAAAGGAAGTTTGGTGTGAAAATCGAGATTGGCATCAAGATTTAAAATATGACAGGGTTTATTGATACATAAACATATATAAAAACAGTGTTTATAAAAGACATATAAAACATGAAAAAAAACATGTGAAATCTTCTTAAGGGTTTTTGGAGCCAGCAAGGATGGAATATGGCAGGATGCAGTCCGGATTGTGCACCCTGCTTGAGGCTCCAAATACTGCGCCCAGGAAGAAGAGCACCCAGATGCTCAAAACGCATCAGCAGTGACTGGTATTCACAACCTGAATCAGGACCAAACCCAGTGCTAGAAAATCAGAAAATCCGAGAGACTTCCTGCATCACCATCCTGGTTTGAGTGCCCCCTGGTGGTTTAGATAAGCCACAGCCGTGGCATTGTCCGACTGAATTCGAATGGGAGACCCCTTCAAAAACTCCTATGCCTGCAGAAGTGTCTTCCAGACCGCCCGCAGCTCCAGTATTTTGATCGGCAAGGATGACTCCACACTGGACCATAGACCCTGCAACCTCAAGTTCAGGGTTACTGCTCGCCAACCCCTGACACTGGCATCGGTTGTGAAAACCTACCAGTTCCATGACCAAAGGGAGCGTCCCAACTGGAGGGATTCCAGATCTGTCCACCACAGTAACGAGTCCTGATTCTCCTGAGTCAGAGGAACTGTTTCTTGTTTCATGGAATTCGGATTCCCAGACCAACTGAAAAGTATGTTCCATTGGAAAGGTCTAGAGTGGACCTTGCGTACTGAAGGGTAGCCCACCAGTTTTAAACAATTCCATACTGAAGGACCGGGTGACTGAATAATGGCCAACACTAACAGACGAATGTCTCTGGCCTTCGTCTCTGGAAGGAAAACACGAAGAAGGTGTGTATACAGAATTACTCCTAAAAACTGTAGCCTCTGGGACACAGCTGTTCTTTGTAAATAGGCACGTGCAAATAGGCGTCCTGAATGTCCACGGATGCTAGGAATTCTCCTGGCTCCAAGCTCAAGAGAACGGACCTCAGAAATTCCATCCTGAAGTGGTCCACCAACAGGTGAAGGTTCAGCGATTTTAGGTTCAGGATAGGCCTGAAAGAGCTGTCTGGTTTGGGGTCCAAGAAAAGAATGGAGTACAATCCCTTCTTTCGTTTCTCCTGGTGTACCGGAATCACCACACCCTTTTCTAGAAGTGACTACGCCACCCCCAAAAGGGCAATTCTTAAGCGCTCCTCCGTTGGTAAAGGTGTAGGAAGAAATCTCTTTGGAGGAAATCAACAACACTGAAAACCCAAGGATCCTGGGAGGAGAGAGCCCAAACGTCCTGGTATAGCAGGAGGCAACACCCCACTCTGTTCCCATTCTGGGGAGCCTCCATCCCATCATGAGGAGGGATTCTCCTCCCCCTTGTCTATCTGCTTTCTAGCGAAAGCCCCAAAACGGGACTTGGGAGCCTTTCCTTTTCCCGATGGAAATCTTCCTCTACCAGACTGCCCTCTGGTGGAAGCACCCCCCCCTAAAGGAGGGACGAAAGGACGAGCAAAAAGCAACAAACTTTTAAGCTCCCTATTTCGCAGCTGTTCCCCCCTGTGTCCTGTTTGATAAGGGATTCTAGTTCTGAGCCAAAAAGCAATTCCCCTTTAAAAGCCAGTGCTTCAAGAGACTTCTTGGACTCATCCACTTCCCAAGCCTTAAGCCATAAGGCCCTCCTGGCCGTCACTGAAATGGCCGACACGTTAGACGCCATCTTAACTTCTCTTCTCCCACCTCACAAGTGTATTCAGCCGCAGCCTTCAACTTTTATGCCAAGGCAAATGCTTCAGAATCTGGCTGAAACCATCACGGCCTTAGAGACCCAGTCTGATGCAATCATGGGCCTTAAAGTAAAACCAACTCCTTCACAAACTGCTTTCAATTAACCCTCCAATTTTGTATCCACAGGGACTTTGAACGCAGCCCCCCTTGCACTGGCAAAGCCGTAGTTTTTGACAGCCTGGCCACAGGGGCATCCACAAGTGGAATCTTTTCCAACAATTTAACATGCTCCTCTGGCATGTTATATTCCCATGGTTGAGGTGTGTCACCAGGATGGATGAAAGAGAAATATATATATAGATATATATGAGGTACAGTATATATAGGGTCATTGTTGTGCTCTATGGTGATCCACCTCTCCATCTTAATCTGTCTGATGTGGCAGTAGGTTCTCCTGAACAATTTGTGTATACTCAGCCGCATCCAATTTCCATTCAATGTTTATCAACTGCCCAGTTCCTGCTTAAGAGAAACACTTCCCCAACATAATGCTGCCCCCACTATGCTCCACAGTAGGTAATGTGTGTTTTGGGAGGTGTGTTTGGTTTGCATAGGAACCAGTCCAAAAAGTTCTACCTTGGTCTCATCTAATCATACCATCTTTTTCCACATGGCATCACAATCTTACAAGTGTTGTAAAGCACAAATGAGACTGTATAGAACTTTTTCAGAATAGACTTCTATGTGTAGACTTATATAATCTAAATATAATAATAGGTTCATTGGTTCCAAACAAATTAACCCTAGAATGTCTGTGTGTGCGTGTACATGTGGTATGGAATACCAACTGTAAGTTCCACTGGTGCAGGGACTTTTTTGAGTGTTCAAATATTCTCTGTAAAGCGTTGCGGTATATGTGTACACTACATAAATAACTTATTATTATGTGGCCCCCTTACAGGTCAGCTTCCCATAAAGAAAGGGCTAGAGCTACTAGGTATATGGGCACTGGCAAGGGGTGTTTTGTAAAGCAGCTACCAATGGGACTGAGTGGGTCCCAAAAAACAAAGAAGAAAAATAGGGGAGGAAAGGGAGGCTAGTTGGATCCCAAGATAAAGTGCAAATGCGTGAAATGGCAGTTGGGGGCAGGTGAGTTTCGCTGTCACCCAAGGACAGCTTTTTCAAAGGTACCTTTGAATAACAATAACGATATCGGTAGTGATATCATTGTGCAGAGTGTACCCACTATATAGTTAACATTGTGCACTCCCGTGGACCATTATTGATAACTCATATCGCCTGAGCATGCAGTCAAATCTGATAATTATCGGTGTCAATAATCAGACGTTGTGTTAATTTGTGGCTGTGCAATCAGGTCTAAATTACTTCCTAAATCCTATTCTACAATTCTGCCACCATACTCTGGTTGAACGGTGGGTACTGCTGGCAAGGAGCAGCGACTTGGGGTGGCCAGATGCAGCTAAGTCAAAAGTTACTTGCCGGGGACCGATTCCGTGCCTCTGCTTGAGAGTTGTCATTTCCCACAATATACATTTTATGCACATACATTATATTTGACCAGCCAAGTTCCCCATACTGCTCACCCGAACTACTGCAAGACCACAACCAGAGTTAGATCCACAACAATATAGAGTCACGCCATGACACGGCATGACCAGAAGTGCTTTAACGTGCAAGGATGCTAAATGTATGTAGACACATCTATATATGTAAATATTTTCCAAAGGTACTGTTGGTTGTATTATAATGAGTTAAACAAATTGTCTAGTTTTGGCACCCTTATGTTTGTAGATAACTCCAAAATCAATTTTGCACTACATGGAGCGACATAGTGTACTAGGTATTTAGGATTAGCTTTTGTTATACAGGAATTGGTATTAAGTCGAAAATAAAACAGAGGGATCCATGGGGCAGGTTTTCATACTTTCTCTCAACGTTGCATCGCAATGCCATTGTTATGCGGAGTTCAGTGGGACTTTGATTTGCCGCACCTTTTACATTCATTCTGGTGTATTTCGGTGATGAAAAGAGGAGAATAGCGCTTGGGTTTAACGGAGTAAAGTAAAAAATCAAAGACCTCTCCTCACAGTGACACGGTTTCAAACCCTTGGTAGAGAAACACAATAAAGTGAATATGTGCTATTGAAATAAATCTGAGATAATATACAGCAGGAGTAGTCCGTATATGTCTTTAGCAAGTAGTTTTCACAGAAATGTGCAGGTTAATGGTCGCTGGGATTAAAGATTTTCCACCTTTGATGTAGCCGGTCTGGATAACTTCACTCTGGGGGCTCCAATAAGGTGGTAAAAGTTCCAATATTGCTTAATATGTTTCAATTTGGCAAAGCCAAGACTGATTAATAAACTACTCCTGCTGAATATTATACTGGAATTATTTCTATAGAACATGTGCACTTTATTGTGTTTTCCTAACAAGGGTTTGAAACAGTGTGACCGTGAGGAGAAGTCCTCAGTGAAGGATCCAATCTCTATTTAGGGTCATAACAACGCTGAGCTCTCTCAGCCTATTAGCAGCTGTCTAATCATTTGTATGTTTTTGTTTTTTATTTGCCTGCTGCCTGGCTACTCCCTCCCTGGGCCTCTGCGTCCCCCTGTCTGGCTTTCGAGCTGAATTGGTGCTTTTTAGCACCCACCATGTGCCGCTGAAGATTTATTTTACAGTATGTGCAGCATGTATGATCTCCAGCTACGATCTCATGCACACGGGACTGCACATTGGATTGGATGTCATAAACATGCTATTTGGCCTGAATTCACAGCCAGATCCACCAGAATCGGGTGAAAAATGCATGGAGGCCTTTACACACTCATATTTAAGCTAAACCGTGCCATTGCATTGCGGTAGTCCTTTAATCCAGTGTCAATATTTATTTTTAGTACATAAAGCGTTTGCAGCTTGTACACCAAAACATTGCAATTTGTTTTAATTCAATATTTTGATCCTCAATCTGCTGATCTTATATACAATCTGCTGGAAAATATTCACAGTAGTTTTGCACATTTAAAAGGACATTGGGATTTGAATGGCAACCATCAGAATATAGTCTACAGTGATAATTTTTTAAATAATGTGAATTTAAATGGACAAGAGGTCATAAGAATTGAAAGTGTCTGCAAGTGCAGAATAGCAGTACCAAATAATCATTAGAGATAGCCAAGGTTCAATTAAATAAAAATCTAGTATTGTTTCCGATTTTTTTTAAAGTTATAGAGTGCACAAATATGTAGGAAATAAAACCATGTAGAGGAATACTTAAAGATGGATTTTCAGATATCTATCCGTCATCCCATCAATGCTGTAAAACAACTATTTTGTTTATGCATTTTTAATATTTATAAGACAGTAAGAAAATATGTCCCAGGGTGTGCCAACTACAGTTGAAATTGGAGAGTGACTTCCATTTGTCACACCATTCCTACTGGTTGTCACTCTACATATAAAGTAACCTGGTCTTGGGAGTGGTGCTACAGTATAGGAGACAAGACGAGGCAAGGGAATTTGAGAATGGTGTAAATTGTGGTCTGACAAATGGAGTTGTATAATTAGAGTGGTATGTCAGACCCCAACTGCTTGTCTACAGTAATGATTACAGCATACACACTTCATCAGATGCCTGGTAAAATGTCAGTAGCAGTTACATTATTGCTGGCCTTTATATCATTCGTACCCCTTGATTAGGCTTTTAATTTAGGAGTACCCCCTCCAATTAATTTTAAATATCCACAGTGCTTTACGAGTTGAGTGGAAGTGAGTGCTATCCGTGTCCTTATGCGTATCCTAATATTAAGGAGTAGAGGAGGAGTAGTGTGTGGTCAGGAATCTGTCTGTCTCTGGGATTGCCGCATAGCCTGAAGAATTAATGCTGCTGCTTCCTCCACCCGTGTCAGTGCGGGGAAGACGATTGCTGATGTCTGAAGGCAGCACAGGTAGCTCCCAGTGGATTGCTAGTCGGGCAAAAGCACGAGGAGCCGTTGATGACGCTGCAGATGGAACTGGAAGTGACGCAACTTGATTTGTCTTCATGGCAATGGGAAACTTCTTCTGCCATAGAGAGACTTCTTATTCAGGCATTACCAATATTAATTTCAAGCACCCCCAACCAGTCTGCAGAGTACCACAGGTTTGGAACCGCTGGTATAGTGTATGCTCATCTTAACAAGGTTCTACAATGTGTGTGGGCCTAGAATGTAATTGAATCTGCCCCTAAGGGCTTGTTGCAATGTTGTATTGTGCTACAAAAGGAACACAGTTTCAGAAAACCGCAGTATAAATGTAAATAATCTACTCCAGCAGTTCTCAAACTGTGGGTCCTGACCCCAAAGTGGGTCCCGGCCTTCTCAGCATAGGGTCGCGACTCCATGTTGCTGACCATCAGGCTGATGACTTTTTTTTAATATCAGTCAGTGATTCAAGGACTCTGAAAAATATGTTGAATTGTCTGTTACTTCAGACCCCTCCCATTAGTTTGTGCCTCCACAGTGCTGCCATGTATTTGCTGTCTGCTGCCTACACCTGTAATGTGATGACCTTCTGCAGTAACTTGCTGGGGTCCCGTAATTATTTTTATTGTCTAATGGGGTCGCAGAGCAAAATAGTTTGAGGACCCCTGATCTAATCTATATGCCATATACACAGAAGACAGCGAAATATACAACATTTCCCTTCATTCATGTTAGTATAATAAATTTCACTGCAATCCACTTGCATGCACTAATTCTCATATGGGGCTTATTCTGCATAGATCGCTAATTAGAGATTTTTTAAACGGTGTGATTATTGAATGACTGTGCATGTGTACCAAACGCATTGCATGTGCATCGCAAATGCCATGGAGCAGCAAGATGGCTTTTTTTGTGTGTGTGTGTGTGTGTGGGGGGGGGGGGGGACCTGACATTTTCTGGGTGTTTGAAGAAACAGTTGCATTTCCAGACATTTTTTCCAGCCTGTCTCAGTCGCAGATTAGTGGGAGCCTCAGACCTACTCATATTTGCACAGGCGGCAAAGTCTATTTGAAGTTTCGGCAATTGCAAATGGATTTTCTATTTGCGAATGAATCGTGGTTAGTGATTCATTTGCAATTAGGCCCTTGGTTAACTCGTGTCATGTTCCATTTGCCTGGATGAGGCCTCAGTAGTATCGATACAATGGTTTTACAGGGTGCTACACCCACTTTATACTACCCTGTTCAGCGGTCACAATCAAAGTATCAATATGCTTACTTTACTGGGACAGTCTCAATAACAGAGATCCCTTCTGTCAATAAGAGGAGCAGTGTAGTTTGGACAGTGAGAACACAGCAGAGTGGGTAGATGGGAAAGTGCAGACATGCATTCTTAGACATAATAATGTGCGTCCAGAAAGTAGTGGCCAATATCTGCAAGAGACTTTAAATTTTATTTCTGTATACAGACAGATTTTACTGCCTCTGCCCAGCTACTTCCTAATGCCACCAGGCTGGCAAAATGTTCTGGAGAAAACACGGAATAACATATTTATAAACTCATCACCCTGTACTTAAAAGGGCCTCATACTGTACATGGGATGTAGTCAGGATGCTGGTGATCAGGATGCCGACAGTTGAAATACCGGCACTGGAATCCCGAACTGCGGCCACAACACCAGCATCGGAATCTTGAAATCGTTGGAAGTGCTGGTACCAGAATCCTGACAGCCAGCATCCCAAACGGAGGGTTAGGAGGGTAGGGTAAGTAAATAAACCTATCCTCTATTGGGAAATTCATTATCGGGCTGCCGCTCTTGGTCTTCTGACCACCGTCATTCCGACCGATGGTCACGTATATGTTTTCCCTCATATGCATGGGTACCAGTAAGGCACAAAGCAACATTGCTATTCAGCAAAAGACTGTCCCCATTCCATGACCATGCATGCAGACAGAGGACGCAGAAGAGTATTCACTGGGGTTTAAGGCATCACGATTTCTTGAGCTTTCACAGCATAAAGAAATCGTCATTGCCAGACAATTCCTGTGTGCACAAGTCAGAAATACAGAGTGATTTTGGTATAATTAGCCCCCAATACAAACATGTTGTATTACTTCTCTGTGAAGACTATGGATAAACCGAAGAGTTGCATTAGACAACTCTCTGTCATGTTTGTAGACTTTTCCAGACCAAGTTATCTCCCAACAATACCTTACCCAGAAAATAGGGGAGGCATTAAAAACATATATACAGGTACACATGTTGCAGTCAATCATTGGTATCTACCTGGTGCACGCAGACATTGCATTTATCACAGAAAACCATCTCATTTCCATCCTCCCCTTCTGGAGATCGGCAAACGTCACAGACGACATCTTCATCATATTCAATTCCCAGCCCTTCCTCCGTGTCAATGGCAACGCTCATGTTCTCGAAGCAGAGCATCTCTAATTCTTCCAGGACCTTCTCTAAAGTGAGCTCGTCCAACAGTGGCATCTCTGTACACAGATAGGTGGAAGACAGCATAGAGTCAGGAGCCAATACAAAGTACATTCACGTAAACAACCCAAGGTCACATTTTCACATTGGGAACGGAGTCCTTGTGGATGCTGGAAGCATGGCGAGTGAAGCCAGGGGACGCAGTACACTAATTTGGGGTCCATTACATGAAATCTAAAAATTTACACCAAAAAACATGAAAAACTCTTGAAAAAAAGAGGAAAAAATCTCTTCAGCTCAGCTAATGCAGATAATTAGGTATGACAGATTAAATGTTCAAGAAGGCAACTTCTGCAGGAGATGTTTTCAGAAGAGGAATAATAGGTTTGTCAATAGGAGGTTTTTTGTTTACCATAATAACTGCTCAGAACATGACTAATACCCCTTTTACACCAAAATCCCTGATCGGACCCTGGCCTTTGAGCACAGGAGTTTCCAGGGTTGGACCCAGCTTAATACCCCATTTACACAGCACTGTGTCCCAGGGTCTGCGCCTTTTACACTGAACCTGGGTCAGCCCTGCTTTTCCCTATGGATGACATTAAAAATGTCCATTTTAGGTCTGATAAACTGCCATCCACCCTTCCCTCGATGATTTTAAATAAAAATTAAAAGACATGAAAAGTTAGCATTGAAAAATGTTGGTTTGTTTATTTTGTTAAATATTTTTCAAAAAGTTTTATTTAGTTCTCAAGCACACATAGCGGTATAAAAGTGCAGCATCACCCATGTGCTCTCCCCAGCCCCTTCCCCTGCAGCAGCAGACCGAATCTCCCATGTGCTCCCCCCAGCCACCTCCCCCCCCCCCCCCAAAAAAAAAAATATAAATGATACTGTATCCAATTATGATTTCTGTGTGCACTGCCCGTATCCTTCCTGGCTGCTGTCTTTTGCCACTGTAGCGCACTACCCTGATGTCCCAACCTGGGACCATTTACACCACCCCCGACCCAGGTCCAACCAGTGTTCAACCCTGGTCAGGACCTGGGTAGGAGACCAGTGTTACTGGACCTGGGTTGGCTTCTTTTACACCAACGCTGACCTGGGTCCAACCTGGGTTATGCCTAGGTGTAAAAGGGGTATTTACTACCCACACCCCCCCCCTACCCCGGGCCTTGAATCACATCATCACATGCACAGCTCCCAGCTATACAGTGCCTGGTTTTCGGCACTGTATAGCATGAGCAGAGCCACAAGGATGCAACCTTCCTGTCTGGCCACAATCTCTAAGTGCCAACCAGAGGAGAGGGCAGCAAAGTAGGTAATTATGTATAAAACTAAATTCGCACCTCACAGAGAACACTTGAAATACTTGTTTGAAATGACCATACATAGAGAAAAGCCATATGAGCACTTTGTAATTACAGATAGAAACTAGAGACTGCCGAGATATATCTGCCATATAAAACAAGTTGTACTGTGTAATACATACCTCCCAACTGTCACGATTACAGCGGGACAGTCCCGATTTTCGGGTCCTGTCCCGCTGTCCCACCCGCGGCAGGCATTGTCCCGCTGCGGGGGGTGGCAGTTGGGAGACCCCCCAATCTAATAGAATAGACGCTGTGCGCACAGCGTCTATTCTCGTATGAAAATGAGGTTGCGGCTAATTAGCATAAGCCGCACCCTAATTTGCATACGCCCCGCCCCCTTTTCGGACACTCGCTCTGCTTCCTCGCGCGAGTGTCCCTATTTAGTCATCACAGAAGTTGGGAGGTATGGTAATAAAAAACAGCTAGTAAACAAAAAAAGAGAATTGTTGCTCCTTAGATCTACGTGTATATACACTGGCAATGAGGACAGTGCACAGATGATGGTGAGGTATCCCTTTGCTCTTTATGGTTTACAACAAATATTTCCCCATATTAAAAATATGTGTCCAATAATAGTGCAGCAGTAGTAGTGCCCCTTATATATTATGCCCACAGTAGTAGTGCCCCTTATATTTAATGCCCACAGTAGAAGTGCTGCACATAACTCCCACAGTATAACTCACACTGTAGTAGTGGCCCTTACACATAACACCCACAGTAGTAGTGCCCCTTATATATAATGCCCACAGTAAAAGTGCGGCACATAACTCCCACAGTATAACTCCCACAGTAGTAGTGCCCCTTACACAACACCCACAGTAGTTGTGCCCCCTTAAATATAATGCCTACAGTAGAAGTGTGGCACATAACGCCCACAGTATAACTCCGTCTGTAGTGATGCGCCTTACACATAACACCCACAGTAGTAGTTCCACACATAACATCCAGAGTAGAAGTTCTGCACATAATGCCCACAGTAGTATTTCTGCACACAACGCCCACAGTAGCAATGCCGCACATAGCGCCCACAGTAGTAGCTCCACCCATAGCACACATAGTTGTAATGCCACACATAGCACCCACAGAAGTAGTGCCGCACATAACGCCCACATTAGTAATGTTGCATATAACGCCCATATTAGTAATGTTGCATATAACGCCCACATTAGTAATGCTGCACATATTGAAACAATAATACTAAAACTATATAAGCTGCAAGTACAGTACCTAGTGCCAGAGCGGGCACCCAGTCCTTGTCAACAGTGACAGCATCAGGACAGGTGTACAGGGACAATGGTCCTCTTCCCTGTATTGGCTGATCAGAAGATGCCAATTGCTGATAGCTTGGCACCACTATCATTCATCAAAAAATGAGGGGGCTGGATTTCTTGGCAGGTGATTGGTTGCCGCTGCTGTCATTCAGGCTCACTGGGTGGGAGGAGCAGCTGTCAAGCTGACTGCAGAACTGTGATTGGGAGGTAAGAAGCAGAGCCATATGGATGTAATCATAACAGGCTGTGCTGTCGAGGTTACAGCGCATATGGCCACAAAAAACTGCTTAATGCTACTACTTTGTGCTTCCGGCACTTCTGCCAGTCTTACAGCTTCATAGGTACAGCAGCAGCAGGGATGCAGAGCAGTTAGTCTGCTCCTAGCCAATCCAGAAGAGTAGGCAAGGATGCTTGTTAGTGTGCCCTGAGGACTGAATTTGAAAATGCCTGACTTAATGCAATGATAGAGCGGGATGCAGTCATTTGGTCTACAGCATGATGGTAGACAGTCATTAGGTCGACACCATTAGGTCGACATGGGAAAAGGTCGACATGGGAAAAGGCTGACATGGTTTTAGGCCGAAAGGTCATTAGTTCGGCAGTGTCTAGGTCGACAGTCAAAAGGTCGACATGGGGTTTTTCAGTGTTTTTTGAGCCGACAGGCGGTATTTCATGCCCTACCATCCACTAGGGCGTGGTGGGAGAATAAAATAGTGTGCCTGACGCATTGCAAGTGCAGCGAGGAATGCAAGGGGATGCGGTGCACTTTAAACTGTGTCCATGTCGACTGTGTTGACATTCAGGTAAAAAGTGAAAAAAAAACCCAACCCATGTCGACCTTTTCACATTTGACCTAGACATTTTCGAACTAATGACCTGTCGAACTAATGACCTTTTGACCTAGAACCATGTCGAACTAATGGTGTCGACCGAATGACTGTCGACCATCATGCTGTAGAACAAATGATCCCAACCCGATAGAGCATTGTAGTCAGGAGAGAAAAAGTCTGGACAAAAAGATCACACATTAGTAATATGTTTGGTTCAGTTGGCTGATAAATATGCCAAATATGTGTAAAATACATGGCCATAAGTGGCTGAAAGGTTGGGCCTGGTCCTCAGACATAAAGATAAAATATAACCTACATCTTACAAACTGTCAGCACTGATCTGTTATAGGAAGAGATCATTTGGAGTAGCACTTTTTAGAACATTGGGCCTAATGTATTAAGACTTAACTGATAAAGTAGACAGTAATAAGGAGTGAGTCTTGGCCAGTCAGCCCCTAACTGGCATTTATCAAACACATCATGTATACAGAATGAACTAAAATGAAACAGAGAAGTATCATGAAATCTCAGACCTAAAGTATGTAAGGTACAAGTGACATCATAAACATGTCTCCAGAAGCAAATGCTCTTATCCTCTGGCCAAAGGCATGGGCATGGGTACCATCTTCAGACACGAACTGGCGCAGAGGTGTCTGATTCTTCCTATAACCAAGTTGTTTAAATAACAGTGTTTGTTTCAAAATGATATACAGTATGAAAGCAAATCACAAAAAAACTCCAACCACAAAAGCAATTATATGGAATTATCCAATTTGCTGCAATTTCTTGGCCAAAAGAAATGGGCTGACGGTGTGACTTTTGACCAATGGTCATTATCAAGCTATCCAATTTTTTGGAATCGAGGATTAAGTATCTAGACTAATATGTTATTGAAGCTCTGAGGGTTGGTTATTGGGGATGCTTAGCATGCCATAAGTGCTGGCTATCAGGGTAATTGGATAGCCCATGGGGAATCCATTAAGCAAGGTAATTTACTGCAGCTAATTGGATACCCATCTATGAATAATTATATCAAGTGAAACTATATTTCTTTCTTTCTCTCTCACTCATTTTCTACCTTACTAGTTTTCGAAGCATTTGCTTTGAGTGGGCTTAATAGTATAGAGAGAGCAAAAGGGGGTGAAAACAGCACCTCCTACTGTAGTATTTATAATTCAAATGGATCTCCACCAGATAATAAAAACACCCTAAAAAAATGCAGGTGTACCCGGAAAAGTGGTTCCCAACCACTAGTAATTTGCATATGTATGACTCCAACAGCCATGCACTGATTGCTCTTTTAGTTTGGCATACTGGTATTTATATCCATGGTCCAGGTAAGATAATGCATATGGGAAAAAAAGGGCAATAGTGTAATATTGTACACACATATATTAATGAAGTAATAAAAGAAATACAACTAAATTAAAAATGAACAGCTTACTGTATCTGCCAGTGCTGCATCCTGCTAGCACGATGTGGTGTCACAATGGGCCTTATTTTGATTCATTCTTTCTGACAAAATCCTTCTTAGATGGGCAAAACCATGTGCACTGCAGGTGGGGCAGATGTAACATGTGCAGAGAGAATTAGATTTGGGTGGGGTTTTACTTCAAAGTGAGATCTATATTGCAGTGTAAAAATAAAGCAGTCAGTATTTTCCCTGCACAGAAACAAAATTACTCACCCAAATCTACTTCTCTCTGCACATGTTACATCTGCCCCCCCTGCAGTGCACATGGTTTTGTCCATCTAAGAAGGATTTTTTCAGAAAGAATGAACCAAAATAAGGCCCAATGTCCGCAGAAAACACTCTACGCGTTTCGTCCTTCTGCCTGTGCTGGACTTCTTTAGGAATGTTTCATTTGTGTCTACTGCAGGGTTTCCCATACTCAAGATTGTTCAGCAGAGGCAGAAGGATGAAACGCGTAGAGTATGCACGTACCAGTATCACAGCGGCTGGGCAGCGTCTCCCTGCCCGTCTCTGCTTCAGGAAGACACTGCCCATCTCAGATCTCATCCAGGGAATCTGATGGAGAGCCAGAGAGATTGGAAACGGGGCCCCGTATACATACTTCCCAGCTGGACCTTTGGAAACTTCAGATTTCCTGAAGATGAGTAACCTAGCTCACTTTTTAATTCTTATATTTACGGTACTCTACAATAAAGGATCCATTTTACTTTATTCCAGTGGATATCTGCCTTCATTTTATTGGATAAGGAGTTTAAGAACTCCTAAGATACGCTACATATCAAGTTTTCATTTTCAGGTTTACATGACCTGTTTGATACTTGTCGACATGCTGTGTTTAAGTTGATAAGAGTGAGTACCCTGAAAGGGGGATCCCCCGACCCTACTGATTATTGGTGAAATATTAGGTCCATCTAATCAGTTATTTATTTTTTGCTGACACGTACATAGATCAGAATTATACGAGGGCAAAGCTCTTTTGTTTTTCATATTCTAAAAAAATACTGCAAGACGCTCGCACTGGATACATCCCCAATAAGAGGGAAGTAATTTTAGTGCTTTTTTGAGGTGAAGGGCTTTCTCTCTATATGGAGAAATGAGTGAGGATAGAGGGAGAGATCAGGGAAAGAGCGGTAGATTTCGATTGAAGTCGAGTGAGCAAATGAGCTCACCCAGAGAGGACATGTAGAGATAGAGAAGAAGAGGACCAAGAATAAAATGTTGGGGGGACACCTACTATCAAAGGAAGTGCAGGAGAAGTGAAGTCATTAAAGGTACAGCTGTGCATTTTCAAAGATGAATATATTTCTAACACACAGCTGTGTTGTCAATGAACAATCAGAGGGGAACACAATGTGGATGTCAGATTCATTGGAGCATTACGCAACAGTTGCATGTGCACATGCAGTAAGTATTAGAAATTGTGGATACACAAAGTATTTATTTGAACAGGGGTGACACGTAATGAGCATGGGGAGGAATGGGGGATGGTCTAAAAATGTCAGACATGTCTGGATCATTTTCTGGGTGTACTCTAATAAGATACTGTAATTTAACAGGAGTGGGCCCACCACCTAGGTAATATGCTCATTCTGAGACAGCATAGGATTGCTTAGAGGTCTGATTATGTGACTGGTGTGTATTTGATGTTTTTGTACAAAAGAGGCGGCTGTGAGAGAGCAGCAGTGGGCATCTATGTGCGCAAGGTGGCAGCTGAGTCATTAGCATATTTTCAGAAGTCCGCTGTGAACGAAATTACAGCTGAGCATGCAAATGAGTGCACCAATGTTACCATCAGGCACATTGACAACACTGCTACTGTCGGAAAGTGGAGTACTAACACAATTTCACAGTCATATGTGGTTTATGTTCAATAAACACCTTACAACAGTTTGTGACTATGTTTATTCATATAATACCACCAGTCACAGTAAAAAAAAAAAAGTGAAAAACTACTGTCAACCTTCTGCGTGTTGACCATGCCGACCTATGGTTTGTCGATCCTTTCTAGGTGTCCACCTAGTCATTGTCGACCATTAGAGGTTAACCTAGTGACTGTCGACCTAAACATGGTCTCCGCTGGGTCTGCATACCGAGCTTCAAAGGGTACATGGAAAATGCTGCTGCAAATGTTAGGGAGGATGGCAGTGTGTCGGTCGCACTGAGGAAGGACCAATTTGCCATACTGTACCTCTGTCCCCCGGTGCTGCCCTTAGCTGACCGGAACACAAACACTGAACCAAGTGCTGTGAGGCAGCAATGCTAACTACTGTCTTTTATTGGTAACTTATATACTTAATTTGAAAAATGAATATCAACATAAAGACACATTTTTTACATTACAGCTATATTACCACCTATGGATGATCATACTACTCCCATGATTACATGAGGGAGACATTTTACTCTTGTTTCCATTGTCCATTTCAAAGCCCAGATGAAAACTGTAGGGGGAGTGGTGTGGGGTAGAGACACATATTGGAAATCTACGTGAGCATGGCCACTGGTGTGTATAGTTACATTAGGTTGTGCACCGCCAGAATAAAAAAAAAATATCTAGAAATCTCTGGAGACCCCATATTCAACCCCTCACCCTTTCCCTTGACACCCAACCTGATAACATAACAGCGGTCGGAGAGAAACCTCTTGTCAGTACATCTGCGGCCAGGGAAGCCCCCACACCCCAATACACAGCATCCAACATGCCCTCCCCCTCGCTCCACACATACCAGCCGGGAACCAACACCCCCACTCCACACACACCAGACAGGGGATCCACCACCCCCCCCCCCCCCACACGGACAGTCGCTATCCCCCTGGCAGACACACTGCGGGGACTAGCACCTCTACCCCTCTCTCACCTCCAGCAGCCGTCTGCCTGCCCTGCAGCACTCACACACTGTAGTAGCTTTTATGTAGTAGTACCTATTTTTATGTGCCACCCCAATGTTAATCTGGATTTGCCACCACCTATGGGCAGGATTTACTGATGGAGCTGCGCTTATCCATCCGGAAAGCGAGAAGAATGGGACATGCGTGCGTGTGAGATGCTCTCCCCCCCCCTCTTGCGGCAATGTGATGTGGAAGCTCGCTCACCAGTGTGCCGATATGGATCACTCAGGTGCGTTGGTGGCCTGAACATCTGTAGGAGGCCCCACAATTGGCTTTCAGCCTTTATACAGTAAATGCTGCATAGCCGATAGGACACTTCAGGTGCATATCTACTTCCTGACTTAATGCCCCTAAACTCATGTTGTGATGCCACACCACTGCAACCCCGCTTCTTACTGGTCCTTGCAGTCCCACCCCATCTTTATGATGTCATGATGTCACATTTGCACAATTGTCCCAGTTAGCATTAGCACCCTAGGCAGGGGCGTAACTACCATAGGTGTAGGGGGTGCAGCTGCTATGGGGCCCAGAGCTGAAGGGGGCCCATCTTTGCTGTCAAACTAATATGTTTTGCATACATTTATCACCATCAGTTGCTAAATAGGGGGCCCTTACAAACTTTTGCTATGGGGCCTACGAATATCTAGTTACGCCTCTGAGAGCTCAGATTCATCCCTAGAAGGGTTGATTCTGCAAATATAATAAACCTACTCTGATCATTGACCCCTAAAAAGTTCATAAAAGCCCATTTATCCTCACAGAAAAATATCTCAAATGTGCAAAGTGATGCTACTTGCTTAGCCATTTAAAATGAAACAAAATTGAGGCGATTAAACTAGACAACTTTCTCCTACAGAATATGGCATTTGAAACACCAATTCATTTTACATATACTGTAGTACAATTTTACATCTTTATTAAACAGTTTCTGCCATTGGTAATGACAGCTGTAAGTGGATTAACCAGTTTTGAGATAATTCCATCAAACAACAGGGTTTAAAAACACAGCTCAGTTAGAAACTGATGTACAGTTTAGTACTTCGGTCTAATGCCCTCATTTATACATACCTAGCTTTTTGAACTCCGTGTTAACAAGTTCCAACCAGCAGGTGTCCACCTCATCCAGGTCATATCTACAGGATCTCTGCAGTGTGGTCTGGAAGTTCCCTGAACGCTGTGATCCAGGTAATGAGTTCTTTGTTACCAGTAGGGGGTTTTCCTCCGATGCTTCAACCAACCTAAGTACAGAGAAAAGTGTAATAAGTGCAGACTCTTAATCAGATTCCAAATTATATTAATATAGCCAAAACAGAACGCAAAATAGGTCTTCCATCTTTTATATATAAACTGTCTGCCTGAGGAAGGGGAGTTTTGGTCCCCAAAACCGTTGCACATTAAATTGCTTTTTTTTTTAGTTTTCACAAGACCTAGAGTGCCATGCCAGTGATTTCTCTCCACGGAGTTAGGATCACCATCAGCATTTGTATACATCTGCAGGGGCACACAGGCCATTGCCAGTAACCGGAGTGCCAGGTCGCCACCCCTCTCTCTCTCTCTCTATATCTATATATATATATATATATATATATATATATATATATATATATATATATATATATATATATATATATACAGTGACTGGAGAAGAAGGGCACTCAGGGACTCGCAGAGCAGGTGAAGGAAGGACAAATTTATTGCCTGAAAGTCTACGTTTGTCCTGACGACGGAGGAGACCCCGAAACGTAGACTTTCAGGCAATAAATTTGTCCTTCCTTCACCTGCTCTGCGAGTCCCTGAGTGCCCTTCTTCTCCAGTCACTGCATACTAGGAGCTGCAAGGCTCCATTGGGTGGCACCAGGGCAAGCTATTTTCATTTTGGGCTATACCAAAGTCCTGAGTGCCGGTCCTTCTCCTTGGATATATAAATATATATCAGATCAAGCTCGTCTGTCTGTTTTATTCATTGAAGTCCCCAGTGCCGCGGCCATCCACTGCCTAAATATATATATATATATATATATATATATATATATATATATATATATATATATATATATACGTGGCACAGTACATAGATCTAGGTATTTGTGACACAAATACAAATTTATTGAGGAAAATCTCATCTAGAATACGAATTACAGTTTCTACAAAGGGTGGTATTTTATACAGCAGCTGTAATGTCTTCAAGATGAAGAAATATGTAGGAAGACAGGTAATCCAGAATTTGACACTGAAACATCTGTAGTAGTTCACAGATTCCATACATACTGTAGTCCCTTTATCCAATGCAAAAAAGTAATATCTTATGACCCATTTCAGAGTACATTACTAATCTTCAAGTTGGCAGATGACTGTGAGGGGTAATCCGCCACCCAGACAGGAAATATCGCAATCAGCTATCCTGTCGCACATCCATACTCAATTCACTCACCATTGATTGATTTTTCCAGTCTGTGCAAATAAGTCTGACCGTTCTACAAATCTGTGACAGACACAGGCTGATCGACACCAGCACTGGCATCACAGACCTTCCCACTTGGAACACCTGCGTTCTTTTCAGAAAACGATAGGTTAACACCCCCCAAAATGGCAACTTCTTGTATAGTGAAGGGATTGCGATTAGATATCTCAGCTATATTTTGTCCCTATTTGGCCTTGTGCATGCACGTAGCGTAGATCTGTAGACATGCACAGTTGTTAGATAATTGATAGGATTGCGAATTTGTACTATAGCATCCAACTCTGAATAACCCTCTAAATGTACAATATTTTCCAATGTTTAATCCCTTTACTGTGAGAGCAATTTTGACACTTTAAGTCATCACATTCCAACTGCAATACCTGTAATTTTATTGCGATCACACACCTTGGGGTTGTTTTTGCCTTTTAAATGATTGCTACTTCATAACATCGGGCTATATCTCGCTGATGCCTGCAAGATGCATGGTGTTACGCCCCCCCCTTCACAAAATGCAACTGGTTTATCTTACAGCCCGAATGTGCAACTCAAGTTGTGCAATGGGGGAAAATAAAAAAATTTTCTTTAATAATATATGAATCTGTACAGATCATTACAGCACTACAAGATAAACCAGTTTCTTAACTCTCCTGCAATGTGTAGGACAGTCACAAATGTTATCATTTCAGCAGAAGCCAGGAGGGGAGCTGGGAGCGATGCGCAGACAGGTAAATCTGCAAGTCCTGGCCCGCAGCACAGACGCGGCAGCGGCATTACAATAGCCCCGCAGACCCCCAGCGCCCACACTTACACAGCGCCTCCCCGCTACCACGGGGTCTGCGGGACTATTGTTACACCACTGGTCCCAGTTGTTAGCATTAGCACATTAGAGTTCTGATTCTGAGGGTTGATTTTGCAAATATATTAAAGCTACTCTAACAATTGACCCATAAAAAAGTTAATAAAAGCCCATTTATCCTCACAGAAAAATATCTCAAACGTGGAAAGTGATGCTACATTGCTTGCATTCAGCACTTACTGTGATGCTTGCTTTCAGCACTTACTGTGATGCTTGCATTCAGCACTTACTGTGATGCTTGCATTCAGCACTTACTGTGATGCTTGCATTCAGCACTTACTGTGATGCTTGCATTCAGCACTTACTGTGATGCTTGCTTTCAGCACTTACTGTGATGCTTGCATTCAGCACTTACTGTGATGCTTGCATTCAGCACTTACTGTGATGCTTGCATTCAGCACTTACTGTGATGCTTGCATTCAGCACTTACTGTGATGCTTGCATTCAGCACTTACTGTGATGCTTGCATTCAGCACTTACTGTGATGCTTGCATTCAGCACTTACAAGATAAACCAGTATCTTAACTCTCCTGCAATGTGTAGGAGAGTCACAAATGTTGTGGGGATTTCCTGGACTGATGTTAGATATAGTCACTTTAGTTGTGGCAAATCAGTGGTGCCCGCAGCACAGCTCATTTGCACATGCGCTCATCTTCTGGGTCCAGTGCTCATGTACAACAAATAACAAGTTTTAAATTGGTATGGATATACTATGCAATATTTATCCATACACTGGACTCCTAAAAGAGAGATGTTATAGGTGGCATGGGCAAACGTAGGCTGTGCAAGGGCCTGTTATACACTCTAACCTTCAGAGGCAGCAGGTCTTGGTGGTGCCAGGTAAATCCAATCATTAGGCACTGCCCCCTCATTACATAATGCTGTGAATTTTTTTTTTAAATATATAATTTTATAATCACATCAGAGGACTGACCTGAAAGGGGCTTACTTCACATTTACATCATGGTTGCCGACTTTCTGGCTGCTCTCTCCGGGAGAGAGAGCAGCCAGCTCAGTATGGCAGGGGGGCGGGCCCAAAGCCGGGAGGGAAAAGGGGCGGAGCCATGGCTGTGATGAGCCATTTAGGGGCATGACTAAAGCAATCGCGTCATTTTAGCCACGCCCCCGCCGTGCAATGGCGGTATTTTATGCATTGCACTGCGGGGAGCGGGGTTTAAATGACGTGATCGCGTCATTTCACCCACGGAACCCCTCTTCGCCGGAGAGGCAGGACAATGCGGGAGGGTTGCCATCCTTTCCGTGGGGCCGGGAGGGGGACCCGATTTCTGGGACCCTCCCGGACATTCCGGGAGGGTAGGCAACCCTGATTTACATATATTATTTAATCTAAATTATACACAGTAAATGGGCCTCGATTGGATACTTGGACAAAACTTTGCACTTTTTTCTTACTTTAACAAACAGTATTCTTGCATAGTTTACAGGGGATGCAGTTAAAGTCCCGGCGGTCGGGATCCCGGCGTTCAGAATCCCGACGCCGAAATCCCGACACTTTCTCCCTCCGTGGGTGTCCACGACACCCCTGGAGGGAGAATAAATTAGCGTGCCGAGCGTAGCGTAGCGAGGCACCGGGCCCGCTGCGTGGCGAGCGCAGCGAGCCCGCAAGGTGGGGGGGGGGGGGGGGGGGCGATCCACGTCCCCCCCCCTTGTCTGGATTTCGGCAGTCGGGATTCCGGCATCGGGATTTTGAACGCCGGGATCCCGACCGCCGGGATTTCATACTGAATCCGTTTACAGATGTGTCCTCCTACATCATTGCTGCAAATATGTTAACAAGCTCTTCTCGTGGCTCAACACTTTGGCATTGAGCATCTTTATGAACATTACTTTCTGTTTAAATGTCTTTTTCGCATCGCTATGCAAATAGAACGCATAAACAGCTACTGCTGAATAAAATGAAAAACACTATAGCATAGTATTTCAGATGCAGATACAGCCACAGTCGCACATCAAATATAGGCATGCTGCATATCATTTCAATCAGAGGAAGCTGCTTGAGCATGCTAGTCACATAAAACACACCCAACATTAGCTGCCCGGTAACTGTACCCCACCAAGCATCTCATAGTGCATGGCATATTGAAACAAGATGTAGGATGACACATCTGTATTCTACAATGATGAACTCCACTGTATTTACCTGAGTGAGAGTTAACCCTTCTGAACACTCCAGGAAAGGCTGACAGTGATGTGAAGCATACAGGAAGTATGTACAGGCCAATTAAAGCATGTTTAATAACACATATTAATCCGTTAAAACAAAAGTACTGTGAACAAGGACATATCATTTTAAAATACTGTATAATACTGTATACTGTAAGCGTTAGATTAATCTGACAAAGTGGATGTAAACATAACACATAAGATGACGACATATGAGTCATGCTCCAACGTATGAGAACACAGTGGGAAACTGCTACTTATGAAAAAGTAATGATTTTCCTGATGTGAGAGCTAAATTACGTAATGAAAGGTCATCTATTGTTAATACAGGTCTGTATGAAAATGCATTAATTGTTAATAGACATCTGTTTATGATTCATCCCGAAGTCGCAAACACCATCTCTTTTGTACTGTAGATGTATAAAATGACGACAATAACAACACAAAGTATTTTGATCATATTTCTTACTGTAAAGTACTGTATTTTAGCATGTTCATGATCAGGGGCAGATTGGCCCCGGCGGGAAACTGGGACATTTCCCGTTGGGCTGGTGTTATTCCAAAATAGACAGGATGAGCTGACAGACCAGAGCCAGAGGAGGTGAGCGGCCTGTCAGCTCGGCGTGGGGGTGAGATGCAGCTTGAAGAGCTGACATGCTGCTCAACTCAGAGCAGTGTGTAAGCTATTCCAGCCACATCCCGCCTCCCGTCGCGTAGACAGGAACTGCAGCCGCCATTTTGGGACATAAAAAATATAAGCGGTGGGCGCATCTTCAACACTGCGCTGCCTCATCCCGCTCATACTAGAATAGAAGATCCATCCAGTGGCCGGCACTGATAAGCGTCGGACACCTAGCTACCGAGGGGTAGTGACTGAGGGGAGGGGGGATTTTTTGTGCACTTGAGATAGGTGTTGGGGGTTTGAGTGAGCTATTATTGGGGAAGGGTGGGGCTAGGTGCTGTGTGTGAGAGAGGTGGTGTTGGTGGGGGGGTTTGGTGCTGTGTGTGTGAGAGAGGTGTCAGGGGGTGGGGGTTTGGTGCTATGTGGGAGAGAGGTGTCATTGGTGTTTGTGTGTGTGAGGGGGGGGGGGGGTGGGGGGTTGGTGCTAAGTGCCGGAGAGGTGTCATTAGGGGGGGGGGGGGGGATTGGTGCTGTGTGTGTGTGAGAGGTGGGTTGGTGCTATGTGTTAGGGGTGTCAGTGGGTGGGTTGGTGCTTTGTGTGAGGGGTGTCAATGGTGGTGGGTGCTGTGTGTGAGAGAGGTGTCAGTGTGGGGGGGGTTGGTGGTGCTGTGTGTGAGTGGTGGTTGGGGCTGTGTGAGAGAGCTGTTGGTGCAGAAGGGAGATGGTGCTGTGTGTGTGAGAAGTGTCAGTGTGGGGGGGTGCTTTGTGTGTGTGAGAGAGGAATCAGGATGGCTCTGGGTTGACTGCGGTGCATGCGCTGCTACCCGCAGCTCCTCCCATGCACCTTTACAGAGCAGAGCACTTGATCAACAGCACACAGCTCTGCCTCAGATCCCCCTGACTGCTTGTAGGCCAGGCAGCAGTGTGCGTGTGGCTACGCTGCATAAATTGTAAACAATATCGGCAGCTGTTTTTTTAACAGTAATTGTGGGTCCCAGCATCTTCTGGAGCTAATGTGGATTAGGAAGTTTAAGAGGGTGTGAAGGCTGCATGAGGAGGATCCAGGGAACCAGAATTCCCTGCTGGAGGTATCCAGAGAATAAGTGTGGTAACATGAGGTGAATAATGTCCGGTGCGTCTCCTTTAATCAGCTCAACCACAGTAGAGCCAGGTTAGTAGCCACCATACACCCCCTTGAAGCCTAACCCTATCTCCACACACACAGCCGTAGACTAACCTTATCCATACACATACACCCCGTCGCAGCCTAATCCTATCCATATACACTCACAGCCGTAGCCTAACCCTATCCACACACACACACACACACCTGTAGCCTAACCTTATCCATAAACACACACAACCCTTCGCAGCCTAGCCCTATCCATATACACTCACAGCCACAGCCTAACCCTATCCATACACAGCTGCAGCCTAACCCTATCCATACACACACACACAAACAGCCTAACTCTATCCATACACACACACACCGAGCCCGCGAGGGGCGGCGGTGCGCGTCCTCCGACCTTTTCATACCCCTACTATCTACGGCGGCGTGGAGTTGAGAATATAAAGTGTGGCGAGCGCAGCGAGCCACCGAGCCCGAGGCGTGGCAAGCGCAGTGAGCCCCGCGTATACCTGTGAAGTTATACGCGTCCGCTCGCCAAGCTTCGGGCTCGGTGGCTCGCTGCGCTCGCCACACTTTATATTCTCAACTCCACACCGACGTGGATAGTAGGGGTATGAAAAGGTCGTAGGACGCGCACCACCGCCCCTCGCGGGCTCGCTGTGCTCGCCACGCTTCGGGTTGGCGTCAATTATGGGGTGGCGGCGTTGAGGGGGTAAAATTGGGGGTCTGGGGAATATTTTACATTGAATCCAATGTAAAATTGGGTCCCAGGGACCCTATTCACATTTGATTGAATGTAAAAATCGGGTCGGTCGCGTCGCATGCGATGCGACCGACGCAATTTTTAAGACACGACCACCCCGATGCAAATCGGGGTGGCCGTGCTAGGAAACAAGTACGGAACACCTACGTCACGACGGAACACCTACGTTGCCGTACTTCTGTTTCCCTAGCAACGTGGGCGGGCGGCAACGTAAGTGTTCCGTCGTGACCGGAAGTACTATGCTAAGTCCCGGCGTGACCGGAAGCGCTGCCAGCGTGCTGAGCCCGGCGCGAGCTACGGGGAAGGGAGACGCATCTGAGGATGGTATATAGGTAAGCACTGTTATTCTTTTTTTGCACTTTCTGATGAAGGATTGAAATAAATCCGAAAGCTTAAATTTATCGACCCTTGGTGTGGGCTGTTTATATGCTGTTTGAAATCCGCTGAGTGCCGCTACTGTACCCTGCTATATATATATATATATATATATATATATATATATATATAAACAAGGGGGGGTACCCCAATCTGCGCCTTGATATCCTGAAGCAGCAACCCTGTTGGATCCCGTTAGAAGGGACACGAAATTTAGAGATGAACACAGAGAGGGTACAGAGTGCGCTTATGATATACTAATATGCATATCATATAAAAGATATTTATTTATAACAGGTTTTACCTTTATAATATTTTGTATACAAAAGATAAAAACAAACAAATACAATTCAGTTGGTATCCTGTATGTGGTTCATTCACAGCATGTGATCAAAACATATGAATCTGACCCAACGCATTTCGTCAGCTAGGTGACTTCATCAGGGGTGAATAGTAGTTTCAAATTGAATGATACTAGTAAGATGTCAATATGGATGTAACCATAAGGGTAGGTAGGAGCATCTCCTTCTTAGGAGTTAGTTAAACAAGAATCCAATATGAAATTCAAAACAGATCGATGATCATCAAAACAATGAATTCCTTCATACAATCAGGAACAGATTAAACAGCCCAGCGGTAGGTTCTTAAAGGTTCAGACAACCACAAGGGAATTTACAATGGTCTCAGGTAGGTGTGTTAGCTCTGAAGCCCAAAGCTGGGATAGATATATATATATATATATATATATATATATATATATATATATATATATATTTATTCTGTTTAGAGAGCACTCACCAGTCTTCCGAATTTAATGCAAGTAAAAATTTAATACATCAATTTTTACTTGCATCATATTCGGAAGCTCTCTGAACAGACTATATATTTGGCTGTACCCCTAGGACTGCGGCCTGTGTTTGGCCCCCCAGCAGGTGGAATTGTGATTTGTGTGTGCCGGTTCTATGCCACTATATATATATATATATATATATATATATATATATATATATAGAGAGAGAGAGAGAGAGAGAGAAAGAGAGAGCATAATGGTATACAGCATAAAGTATATATATATATATTACTAGGTGATTCATCGCGCCCTACGGGCGCTCTTCACACCGTCGTAAGGGGCTGCGCCCCCTTAATTTGTGAATGTTTGTATATGAGAAATATGGTTAGAATTGTATGAAAGATGCCCTGTATTGCAACTTAGGTGTCCGCGATTCGCGGGAGGGGGGGTCGCGGAGGGTGCCGCGAATTGCAGGAGGGGGGGTCGCGGGGGGTGCCGCGAATTGCAGGAGGGGGGGTTGTGGGGGGGTGGATGCTGCAAATCGCGGGAGGGGAGGGATTGCAGAGAATCGCGGGAGGGGGGTCGCGGGGAGGGTTGCCGCAAATCGCGGGAGGGGGGTTACGGGGGCGGGGGTTGCGGCGAATCATGGTAGGGGGGGTCGCGGGGGGTGTGCCGTGAATCACGGGAGGGGGGGTCACGGGGTGGGGTGCCGAGAATCGCGGGGGTGTGTGTGTGTGCCGTGAATCGCGGGAGTGGGGGTTGCGGGGGGGGTGGGGGGGTGTGACGCGAATCGCCACAAGAAAAAATCAAGACAGAAAGGTCAACACATGTAAATGTTGACATAAGTGTGGCACTTCATTGGTGTCCATGTCGACACATGAGAATGAATATGAAAACATTCAAAAAATGAAAAAAAAAACTTCAAAAACTCATGTCAACCTTTTTCATTGTCGACCATAGCCATGTCAGTGTTTTCCATGTGCAATTTAATTCTGGAGCTGCCGCGAATCGCGGGGGGGGGGGGGGGGGGTGCCGCGAATTGCGGGAGGGGGGGTCGCGGGGGTGGGTGCCGCGAATCGCGGGAGGGTGGGTTACGGTGCGGGGGTTGCGGCGAATCATGGGAGGGGGGGTCGCGGGGGTGTGCCGTGAATCACGGGAGGGGGGGTCACGGGGTGGGGTGCCGAGAATCGCGGGGGAGGTGTGTGTGTGTGTGCCGTGAATCGCGGGAGTGGGGGTTGTGGGGGGGGGTGTGACACAAATCGCCACAAGAAAAAATCAACACAGAAAGGTCAACATATGTAAATGTTGACATAAGTGTGGCACTTCATTGGTGTCCATGTCGACACATGAGAATGAATATGAAAACATTCAAAAAATGAAATAAATCTTCAAAAACTCATGTCAACCTTTTTCATTGTCGACCATAGCCGTGCCAGTGTTTTGCATGTGCCATTTAATCCTGGGGCTGCCGCGAATCGCGGGAGGGTGGGTTACGGGGCGGGGGGTGCCGCGAATCGCAGGAGGGCGGGGTTCACAGGGGTTCCGGTGGGGGGTTGCCGCGAATTGCGGGAGGTGGGGGGTCACGGGGGGTGCCGCGAATCGCGGGAGGGGGGGTTGCGGGGGGGGTGTGACGCGAATCGCCACAAGAAAAAATCAACACAGAAAGGTCAACACATGTAAATGTTGACATAAGTGTGCCACTTCATTGGTGTCCATGTTGACACATGACAATGAATATGAAAACATTCAAAAAATGAAATAAATCTTCAAAAACTCATGTCAACCTTTTTCATTGTCGACCATAGCCGTGCCAGTGTTTTGCATGTGCCATTTAATCCTGGGGCTGCCGCGAATCGCGGGGGGTGCCGCGATTTGCGGGAGGGGGGGGTTGCGGGGGGTGGGTGCCGCGAATCGCGGGAGAGCGGGGTTCATGGGGGTTCTGGTGGGGGGTTGCCGCGAATTGCGGGAGGGGGGGGGTCGCGGGGGGTGACGGGGTGCCGCGAATCGCCGGAGGGGGGGGGTTGCGGGGGGTGTGACGCGAATCGCCACAAGAAAAAAATCAACACAGAAAGGTCAACACATGTAAATGTTGACATAAGTGTGGCACTTCATTGGTGTCCATGTCGACACATGAGAATGAATATGAAAATATTCAAAAAATTACAAAAAAACTTCAAAAACTCATGTCAACCTTTTTCATTGTCGACCATAGCCATGTCAGTGTTTTCCATGTGCAATTTAATTCTGGAGCTGCAGCGAATCACGGGGGGGTGCCGTGAATTGCGGGAGGGGGGGTCGCGGGGGTGGGTGCCGCGAATCGCGGGGGGGCGGGGTTCACAGGGGTTCCGGTGGGGGGTTGTCGCGAATTGCGGGAGGTGGGGGGTCACGGGGGGTGCCGCGAATCGCGGGAGGGGGGGTTGCGGGGGGATGTGACGCGAATCGCCACAAGTAAAAATCAACACAGAAAGGTCAACACATGTAAATGTTGACATAAGTGTGCCACTTCATTGGTGTCCATGTCGACACATGACAATGAATATGAAAAAATTAAAAAAATTAAAAATAAATCTTCAAAAACTCATGTCAACCTTTTTCATTGTCGACCATAGCCATGTCAGTGTTTTGCATGTGCCATTTAATCCTGGGGCTGCTGTGAATTGCGGGGGGGGGGGGTGCCGCGAATCGCGGGAGGGGGGTCGCAGGGGGGGTGCCGCCAATCGTGCAAGGGGGGGTCGCGGGGGGGTTCTTTTTGCCGCGAATCGCGGGAGGGAGGTCGCGGGGGGGGGGTGTTTTTTCTGCGAATCGGGGGGGGGGGGTCACGGGGGAGGGTTTGCCGCGATTCGCGGGAGGGGGGGGTCGCGGGGTGGTGGTTATGCCGCGAATTGCGGGAGGGGTCGTGGGGGGGTTCTTTTTGCAGCGAATCGCGGGAGGGGGGGTCGCGGGGGTGTTTTTGCTGCGAATCGCGGTAGGGGGGGTCGCGGGGGAGCGGGTGTTTTTGCCGCGAATCGCGGGAGGGGGGGGGCGCGCGGGGGGGAGGTTTTGCCGCAAATCGCTGGAGGGGGGCGCTCACCTGGTGGCTGTGGAGTAGCAGTGCTGGGCAACATGGGAAGGCAGTGGGTGTCTGGCACTGTCTGTGGGCTCACTGGGCTGGTTCTCTGTCACATACCTCCCAACATGACCCTCTCCAGGAGGGACACAATGCTCTGTTTCTAGACTTCCCCTTAATGAATGATTGCCATCACCTGTTTTAAACAGGTTAATTTCTCAGAAAGGTGTTCAGCACAGATGAAGGCAATCACACATTAAGAGGAAAGTCCAGGAACAGAGCGTTATAGACACAGACACCCAGTTTGAGTGACAGATGTAGCCAAATATATAGGAGATTGTTTTTCACCATTGAGAATGGCAGTAAGAAGTAGTAAGTACGTTTTATTTATATAGCGCACTTTCTCCAACAGGACTCAAGCCGCTTTACAGATATTAAAAATAACAATGCACATACTGTAATACAAAGGGTTATCAGTACAAGGAACAAGCAACAATGGCAGTACAGATATACATCACACGTACAGATATGTACTAGACGCATTCTAATAAGGGACACGGACATGTGGAACATATTTACCGAGCTGTGCAGTACCCAGGCAGCCATTCAGCGGCGCCACATGGTGATTGCACAGCCAGATAGGTAGCCAGTAAACAAAGTACAGCAAACATTGTACAGATCTATTCTTTCCATTTTTTCAAGAGAAATCAGGGTTATCCAAATGAAAATGGGACTGTTAGGGTTCACTCTTTCATTTGGAATTCAATGGACTAATAGGTCACTCACACAGGTGGAAAACTTTTGACCACTGATATCATTAACAGTGTTAACAGGCAGTGTTGTTAACGATGCGCAAGAGCGTGCATTGTTAGCGTTATTGAGCATACACACTACCAGTTGCTGTTTTTTAAAGATAATTCTCATGTCCCCTTCTTAGCAATATCTTTTAAAAGATTGGGAAGTGTGTATGAAGCTTTACTTATTAACTGGACAAAGCAGCACAGTATGAAAATTTCAAGAGAGAAAAACTACCAGGTGGAGCAGCCTGGGCGCTCATTGGAGTGGTTTTTCTAAAGCCCCGTACACACGGGGGAGATATATTGCTCAGCCATATATTGCTAGCAATATATGGCTGAGCAATATATTGCTCAGTTTCTCCTTTTCATCAGCGACCAGAGATGGTCGCTGATGAAAGGGAACCTCTGCCAGGCGGTGCCGCAGAGGTAATCAGCTGGTCGCAGGAGCTTGCGATTAAAACGGGGCTGAAAACAGGAGCACGCACCCGGCGATTTATCGCTGGGGCACACTCCCATCACTGGCAATATGGTCGCCTGTGACCATATTTCCAGCGATTTCAGCCCATATCGCCCCCGTGTGTACACAGCTTAAGAGCATCTGCTGGAAAGGGAGGGATTGTCAGTCCCAACAATGTACAGCAGGCAAAACCAGGAGAGGATAACTAGCTGTGCTAAGGTGGGATTGTATCCTCATATTTAATGACTAAAATAAACAATTAAAAATGGCAATTAAAATGGTACATAAATGGTACAATAAATTAGCCACATATTACCACGTGAAAAGCATAGTGGCTTGTTCCTATAGGGTCCTTGGCTTGTAATTTCTAGACATGTAGAAGGCAGTGGTAAGGCTGATCAAGGACCAAGCCTGTTCTGCGAATCAGGATGCAGGAGGCCCGAGCAGGGTTGACATTTATAGCTGCCTGGCGGTGTAGGGGATGTATGGGTCATAGGTTCGACTATAGGAAGGACCACTATTGGTCAACATGGCTTATATTGACAGGGTCGAAAGGTCGACACAAGCAATAGGTCAATGTGAAAACGTGAGTTTTTCACGGCTTTTGGTGTCTATGTTGACTTTCATTGACATGGACACCTTTTTAAGTGTACTGCTTCGCTCGCCATGCTTCAGGCACAGTGCCTTGCTATGCTCAGCACACTGTTATATTGTCACGCTACATCCACTTGGGGGCTCGATACCCACCATGGTCCTAACTGTGCAGAGTTTGTCAATTCTCCCCGTGCTTGCGTGGGTTTACTCCGGGTACTCCGGTTTCCTCCCACAATCCAAAAATATACTGGTAGGTCAATTGGCTTCTAATAAAAATTAACCCTAGAATATCTGTGTGTGCGTGAACATGTGGTAGGGAATATAGATTGTAAGCTCCACTGGGGCAGGGACTGATGTAAATGTTCAACTATTCCCTGTAAAGCGCTGCGGTATATGTGTGTGCTATGTAAGAAACTGTTAATAAATAATAGTAAAAGTATGAAAAAACACCTGTTCTAAAAAAACAGTGAAAAATTTTTGTCCACTTTTTTAACATGTCGACCTAAGGTATGTCAACATCCTTTATGTGTCGACTTATGGCCTGTTGACCAATAGTGGTCGACCTATTGAATGCCAATCTGCTGATAGCATCCCACCCTGGGAAAGGCTGATAGGGTGAATGACAGTCAGAAGCCTCATCTTGGTGGCTGACGTATTGTTGCACCATAAATAGAACGACAGGGAAAGCATGGCTTGGTGCACCCCCAACTGCCTATGAATGTTGCATATTATTTGCATAATCATAGACTAAAAAGAAAATATTTTGATTTCACCGGATCACCATGTATTGTGTGTATTGGCAGAGCAATTTATGGAATCTTTACCACTGTGTCATTCTCCAGCTGTAACGTAGTAATATATGATTATAAGCAGACTGTAAACTAAGTGAGTTTTATTTGTCCTTTGTGGCATGACATTGAAGACTGCATCTGGGAAGGGCCCTAGAAACCTAGACTTGACCTCAAATCTTAAGTAACTGGTCTGTTTTGCTAGCAGACAGATTTTAAGCAGGCCCCGAGCACTCACCAACAAATGCCAACAAAGTAATTTAATAGTACAATGCAATACTGTTCAGATCAAAAGCACTCAGCCTGCCACTATTTATTTCAAATCAAGCCAGATAAAGAAATTGAAATCCCCCTCTGCATTTAGCAAAGCTTTAGGGTAGTTATCCTTCCCTTGTACCTCTAACTGACAATGTATTATAGTGGCAAAAATTGCAGGCTGTTCAATCAATTACAGGCTGCTTTTCTCTGAACATCTCACCTCTATGTATAGTTGCATTTTTAGAAAGCATAGCAGGGATTCCAGCCAAAACAGCACAGCTATGTTATAAATCACGTTAAACAATGCAGATAATTGCATTCTAATTTGCATGCAAAGATTATAACAATTCCAGTGATTATGAACTCTGTCTGAACTAAACTAAATCACACTTCCCAAATTCTCACTCTGGAAATAGATGGAACAGTCGCAGATTTAAAGGAGAACGCCACAAATAATTGTCTAATAAATACCATTGCATTACCTTCCAACATGACCACCTCCAGGAGGGACACATTGCTCTGCTCCTGGACTTTCCTCTTAATGCAGGATAGCCTTCATCTGTGTTGAACAGGTTAATGGAACAGAAAGGTGCTTCACCACAGGTGATGGCAATCATACAATAAGAGGGAAGTGCAGGAGCAGAGCAATGTGTCCCTCCTGGAGAGGGTCATGTTGGGAGGTATGCCACTGAACTATAACGGTCAGGTTCCAATGTTGGGGATCCCTGTAGTTGCTAAAAAACTTATCCCTGCCTCTGGCAAAAAATAATCATTGCTGCACATACACTGGAGAATCTTTTAACCAATGCAAACGTATCCATAATGCATCTGTTCAATCAGCATTGCGCATTGGCAGTGAGTGGTTATGTCAGCTGGGAGGATTTAAGCAAAAGTAAACAAAAGGAAAAAAATAGAATTCAATTTCTCATTACGTACTCCCGTGGATTCAGTATGCGTGACCGTCAGAGGGGATGCTGCCGTTCAGAAGACCGACAGCAGCGTCCCGCTGAAGAGAATCGAGGAAGGGGCTGGGTGAGTATTCTTACCTGCTCCCACTATCCCGTAACCTTCACTACCTGCAGCCTTATAGTGTGTACACACGGTCCGATTTATTTTCCGATGTTGACGATATAGTCAACATCGGATATAAATCGGATGTAGGTTGTATGTTTTTTAGGGCTTCAGGCTCCGATTTGAGGGTGATGCACGCTCCCGTGTTCTCTGAAATCGGATCGTAAATAGAGAGGGCAGGCAAGACTTTTTAGTGGAAATCTGAAGGAGATCGCATGCATAGTATGCGCCTTGCGATGTCCTTCAGATCCGATGTCCGAACTGATAGTAAATCACATAGTAAATCTTATTGTAAAAAGTGAAAATCTTAAAGCAGATCTGACAGGAGTAGAGAAAAAAAAAAAGGGGGAAAAGTAAAAATCTAACTAAACATCGAATCGAACATCGAATCGGAAGGCACATCTGACCGAGTGTACACACCATTACTGCCCACCTTCAGCCTAACCCTAAACGTTCTCATAATTGCCTATCCCTAATACATACCTCCCAACATGACCCTCTCCAGGAGGGACACAATGCTCTGTTCCTGGACTTCCCTGGTAATGTAGGACTGCTGTCACCTGTGCCAAACAGGTTAATTGATAAGTAGAGATGTGCACCGGCCACTTTTCGGGTTTTGGGTTCTGATTACCTTGAGGTTTTGGGTTCTAATGGGTTTTGGCAAAACACCTCTTAAGTGTTTTGTGTTTGGATTTCTTGGGTTTTGGGTTCTGATTTTTTTGTTAAAAAAGCATATAAACTGCTAAAATCGCAGAATTTGGGTGTTTTTTTTGCTCCTACACTATATTAACCTCAATAACATTCATTTCCACTCATTCCCAGTCTATTCTGAACAGCTCACACCTTACAATATTGTTTTTAGGGCAAAAGGTTGCACCGAGGTAGCTGGATAACTATGCTAAGCCACACAAGTGTGCGGCACAAACACGTGGCTCATGTAAGAGTGGCACTGCAGCGGAGTTATGTCACAAAACAGCGCCACTGGAGTGCAATTAATATATGTCAGTGGGTATGCACCAGCAGGCAGTTATACAGATACAGCAGTATTAGGCAGTGAGCCCCAGACCACACAGGTAGATATACAGCAGTATTTATTAGGCAGTGAGCCCCAGACCAGACGGTAGATACGGCAGTATTAGCCAGTGAGCCACAGACCAGACAGGTACGGCAGTATTAGGCAGTGAGCCCCAGACCAGACAGGTACGGCAGTATTAGGCAGAGAGCCCCAGACCACAAAGGTAGATATATGGCAGTATTTATTAGGCAGTGAGCCCCAGACCACACAGGTACGCCAGTATTAGGCAGAGAGCCCCAGACCAGACAGGTACGGCAGTATTAGGCAGAGAGCCCCAGACCACAAAGGTAGATATACGGCAGTATTTATTAGGCAGTGAGCCCCAGACCAGATGGGAGATATGGCAGTACTAAGCACCAGACAGGTAGATAAGGCAGTACTACTAGGCACAAGACAGGTAGATAGATACGTCAGCAATACTACTATTGTGCACCAGCAGAATTTATAATAATTATTAGGTACTGCTTGGCAGTGGCACACGTCAGTGCACCAGCAGCATGTAATTATTTTTTACAGTCCCACACAGCACAAGTATTATTTTTTTATTAAATTAGATTTACCTGTAGCAGCCTAGTATGTACTAGGTGGGTACACTAGTAGGCAGTAGCACTGCCAGTGGCAACAGTGGACTGAGTAACTAAATAATACTGGCAGATTAAGTGCAGGCAGCACCAGTGGACTATATATATGATTTAATAGAATTAATTATTAATATATAATAAATGGCACAGCACAGCACCAGAGGTAGGCCCCAGCACAGAGGAGACAGTAGTACTACAGGCAGGTACACAGTTAGACTGTTCTCCTAAGCAGAGGAGAACAGAGTACACAGCAGCACTGAGGGAGAAAGCCCCAGCAAATAAAATAATTAATTACAGCACAGCACACCAGAGGTAGGCCACACAGAGGAGACAGAAGTACTACAAGTACACAGTTAGACTGTTCTCCTAAGCAGAGGAGAACAGACTACACAGCAGCACTTAGAGACAGCACCATTGATTGCAAAAGCTCAAGGTCAACCTCAAGTTTAAGCCCCAGCAGCAGCACCAACACACCCTCTCCCAACCCACTACTTGACTGGAGTGAAGATGGCGGGCGCGGCAGCCGCTTATAAAGCCTTGCAAAATCCGACGCCGGGAGATGACGTTCTAATCACGCGGACGGACCGAGTCAGGCAGGAATCTCCGAGCGCTGCTCGGAATCGGGCTCGGAATGATGACGTCTGTGGGGGCTCGGATCTCTGAAATCCGAGCCCGCACATCTCTATTGATAAGAAAGGTGTTTCACCACAGGTAATGGCAATCACACATTAGAGGGAAGTCCAGAAACAGAGATTTTGTCCCTCCTGGCATGGGTCATGTTGGGAGGTATGCCTAATAGCACAACCCTAATACTACCAGTTAGCCCTTCCATCAAGCTGTCTAACTCTTAAGCTGTGTACACACAGGGGCAATTTCAGTACATATCACTGGCAATATGGTCGCTGAGCGACCATATTGCCAGTGATTTCATGTGCTGTGGGAGATAAATCACCGGGAGCGTGCTCCCGCTGCCAGCACTTCATGGTTGCTGGTCGCTGGAGCATGCTCCTCCGATTATGACTAAAAATTGCTGGTTGCTGGTGCACAATGCACTGTGCACCAGCAACCAGCGATTTCTAGTCAAATGAGGTAGAGACAGAATGAGACAGAATAGCTTGAAATTTTCAGCCAAAATCGCTAGTCACTGTTGAAAAAAATACACTGAGCAATATATTGCTGAGATATATTGCAAGTACACTGAGCAATGTATTGCTGAGTGATTTTAAGCCAAAATCACTCAGCGACCAAATCGCACTGTGTGTACCCCAGGAGTAGCAAGAGCTACCAACAGTTCACGTTTTCCAGTTCACCTCACAGGTACGCAGGTGCACTCATTACTGACTGACACATTTTAAAAGATCCACTGGTGGACCTGGAAAACATGCACTGTTGGTGGCTCTCGAGGACTGGAGTTGGCTACCCCTGGTGTACACAGCTTAACCTCCCCACTTAGTGCTCAATCCTAACCCCCCCCCCCCCCTTTTTTTTTAGTCCCTAAACTTACCAAAGTGCAGCCAGCTAAGGGGCCGATGTACTAAGCCTGGCGAAGAAATAAAGTGGGAGAAGATAATGCACTAGCCAATCAACTCCCAACTGTCATATTTCAAACACAGCTGATTGGCTGATGCGTTATCTCCTTCAGAGGCAGTGTGACTTCCTGTCACAATCTCTTCTTCTGTGTGTCTATTTTTTTATATAATGCCTTTTTTTTATAAATATTTTGATATTCCAATAACTCATGTCATTTTATTGGTTATAGTGCTGCTCCACCTTTTGTCGTGTCATTTTACAGGACTAACCATCCTGTTTAACAGCAGCCCATTTCCTCTTTTTATTGTTGTTAAACTTGTCTAGTTAATTGGGGTTTTATTTGCAAGTTTTGAATTTGAGGGAGAAAAATCCTTCTGAATGGTTCTTCCACCATTACAATGCACCTGTCCACAGAGAGCTGAGCCTTAAGCATTTTTTTCACCAAAAACAACATTACACCTTTGCCTCACCCACCAAATTCACCCGATCTTACCCCGTGCTTCTATTTTTTCAATTCCTCAGATTAAAAGAAACCTTTAAGGAAACCGTTTTACTGAAATTGAAGCGGTGAATTAAAAAAATGTCAAAAGTACTAAAAGTCATCAACAAAGAGGAGTTAAAGATGTTTTGAGCAACGTAAAATTTGTTTGGACAATTTTATTGATTCATGTGGAGTACTGATGACTGAAGTTTTTAAAATGAACAAATAAACTATTTTTGATAAATGTATTCCTGTTTTTGGGTACCCCCTTGTATGCCAGATCTTATATATAAATGTACACACTTGTAGGGTTTTGCAATAAATGACACACCCACGCTTCCAGGTGCCACGTCTACAATCTCTTTTCACAATCTGTCCATATATGGAACTAGACACGCCCCACTGCTGTACCCAGCCTTCTACACTGACTGGATAAATCCTGTGTGCAGAGCTTGTTAGAGCCTGGTGAGGGAGCAGGAAATAGAGATGAGCTGTCATGGTGACTGAGGGGTAGAGTTATTAAGCTTGATGAAGTGATAAACTGTCTGTTTTTATCACCATCCAATCAGCTCCTACCTGTCATGTTTCACACCAAGCCTGTAACTTCACAGGTAGGAGCTCATTGGGGCAGCCACTAAATGCCAGCCACTAAGTGCCAGGAGGAGACCCAGTTAGCACTGGAACATTTTTTTTTCGGTACTTGTTTCCTAGCACGGCCACAATCGCATTGATCTTGTGCCCTTAATAGTGGTATGCGATGGCCCCCGACGCGATGGACCCGTTTTCCCATTGAAATGCATTGAAAAGTAAAAAAATCGCGTCGGTCGCGTCGCATGCGGCTAAATAAGCATTAAATGGTCCCGACGCGATGCCCCCGATTTCCCATAGGGAACAATGTTAAATGGCTCAATTTACCCAAATCAACAGGGAACAATGTTAAATGGTCCAGAAACCCCCCAAAACACCCCTGAACAGTGAAATGGCCCCCCAAAATTAGTTAACGCCACCCCACGATCAACGGATTGCACATGCGCATTTCTGCGCATGTGCATCCCAACAGCGAATGGCGGCGAGTTACACACTCGGTTCGCGTGGAGGGAGTGCCAGGGGTGGACGGTGGCATGGACGGGGATCGCCCAGCATTTTATGGGCATCCCCATGAAAAAGCTGGTCGTTCCCATGGGTACGCGGGCGGGCCGATGCCTGCCGAGGGCGGCTCATGTCACAGGATATCAAGCACACGCAAGGCTCATGCAAATAAAAGTTAGCTCAGACGGCGACCGTCGAATGATCTCTCATGGTTTGCGAGGGGAAATGGCAGCGAGGGGGGTGAGTATTTGGCGTTCGGGAAGTTGTGATCTTCAAAGCTTACCGGGCCAACCAGACTCAGGCCCAATGTGTACAGAGCTATATAGGTAGAGCCATAGATTTGCAAATATACACAGCAAAAAAATCATGTTAGTTACATTTCATATAGTGTCCAGAATATCAGATTTCTAAATTAAGCTGAAAGAAGTAGCTGCAAATATAGCAACACAACAATATAATTGTAATTTTTATTCCATCCAGATTTGTCGGTTGATCTTGGCAGAACATTACACTCTGTTAATTAGTAGAGATGACACTGGTGAGATACATAGAGAAAAGCGGTCATGAAATACTGTACACTCTGTGCTGTGTGTAGAATAAGTGGGTTGGCTGAGCCACCTGTCTATTAAGGCTAGACATTTATGACCACTGACAACAGCAGAGGGCAGTTCCAATGTGTTCAGAATTAAATGAACACAAGCGAACAGCAGGCAATAATGCTATTTAACAACTATTAAGGAGTGTTAATTGGATACCACAGAAACAGTTTAGCATATCTTCTGATTTTAAGAACAGAACCTGTGCATGCAAATGAGAGCAGTAACAACAATCAACTGTCTGACCAACAGGTTTAAACCATTTTGCTTGTGTACAATGACAGAATACATGCACACTCTTATTTATATACAGATAGATACTGTGTACAGTATGTATACATAACATATATCTATATATATTGTTGGATGGAGCGAGACATGATGTCCCAGATGTTCTCAATTGGATTCAGGTCTGGGGAACGGGCGGGCCAGTCCATAGCATCAATGCCTTCATCTTGCAGGAGCTGCTGACACACTCCAGCCACATGAGGTCTAGCATTGTCGCATTTTGAGGAACCCAGGGCCAACCGCACCAGCATATGGTCTCACAAGGGGTCTGAGGATCTCATGGCAGTCAGGCTGCCTCTGGTGAGCACATGGAGGGCTGTGCGTCCCCCAAAGAAATGCTACCACACACCATTACTGACCCACTGCCAAACCGGTCATGCTGGAGGATGTTGCAGGCAGCAGAGCGTTCTACTTGGCGTCTCCAAACTCTGTCACGTCTGTCACATGTTATCAGTGTGAAACTGCTTTCATCTGTGAAGAGCACATGGCGCCAGTGGTGAATTTGCCAATCTTGGTGTTCTCTGGCAAATGCCAAATGTCCTGCATGGTGTTGGGCTGTAAGCACATTGTGGACGTTGGGCCCTCATACCACCTTCATGGAGTCTGTTTCTGACCCTTTGAGTGGACACATGCACATTTGTGGCCTGCTGGAGGTAATTTTGCAGGGCACTGGCAGTGCTCCTCCTGTGCACAGGTGGAGGTCCTGCAGCTGGTTTGTTGCACTCCTACGGCCTCCTCCACGTCTCCTGATGTACTGGCCTGTCTCCTGGTAGCACCTTCATGCACTGGACACTACGCTGACAGACACAGCAAACCTTCTTGCCACAGCTCGCATTGATGTGCCATTCCAGGATGAGCTGCACTACCTGAGCCACTTGTGTGGGTTGTAGACTCCGTCTCATGCTACCACTAGAGTGAAAGCACTACCATCTTTCAAAAGTGACCAAAACATCAGCCAGAAAGCATAGGAGCTGAGAAGTGGTCTGTGGTCACCACCTGCAGAACAACTCCTTTATTGGGGGTGTCTTGCTAATTTCCTATAATGTCCACTTGTTGTTTATTCCATTTGCACAACAGCATATGAAATTGATTGTCAATCAGTGTTGCTTCCTAATTGGACAGTTTGATTTCACAGAAGTGTGATTGACTTGGAATTGTGTTGTTTAAGTGTTCCTATTAATTTTTTGAGCAGTGTATATGCAGTAGTTTCATGAAAAAGTATGTGGAGCCTGTAGTCTTACCTGGATTTACTTAGAGGCTGCTAGCATGGTTGGCTCCATGGAGACTAGGGTGACCAACTCATCCCTTTAATGCGGGATACATATTAATTACACAGGTTCTGTGGCAGTTTAAAAGGTGAAATGGAGTCTTGAGGTGTGGCAGTTTAAAAGCAGGTTAAAGCCAGCCACAGAACCTGTGTAATTAATATGTGTCCCGGATTAAAGGGATGAGTTGGTCACCCTAATGGAGATGCATAGCTCAGCCCTGATTGGCTGAAAGAGTCTACATGGAGACGCATAGAGCCAACCACGCTAGTTGCCTCTATAGCGCTGTGACAGTGCTATAGAAGAGGTTAGCAGCGACGGAGGAAGCCGGCTCACCCCGCTGTCAGTGCAAGGTGACCAGGCAGTGGAGGAGGGAGTCAGCTCTGGACCCCGGTGCTGTAAGTAAATTGGTGTAAAATTGAGAGGTGTGTGTGTATGTGTAATAAAGTTGTACTTTTCTGTGTGTGTGTTTTATTTTAACATTTTTACAGGTGGACTACAAGTCCCATTAATGCCCCGCATGCTGGGACTTGTGGTTCACCAAGGCACTTGTAGCACAGCCCACGGACGCCAGTGACAGCCCTATGCTTCAGCCCTGGGCTTCAGCCGTGGATGGGTGAAGCCTAGGGGGGGGGACCCCAGGTACCCCGTCCAAGGCTGACCAGCCACGGTGCTCATGGTACAGCCGGGGGACCTTATGTAAAAAGCCTCCCCTGGCTGTGGCATAACACCGCGGGCTGTTGGAGCCCGGTGCGGGTTTCAAAATACGGGGGGACCCCCAGATTTTTTTGTCCCCCGTATTTTTGGAACCAGGACCAGTCCAAGAGTCCGGGGCTGGTTTCAGAAATACGGGGGACCCATACATTTTGTCCCCCATATTTTTGGAACCAGGTCCGGCTCAATGAGCCTGGGGTTGGTTATGCACAGGAGGGGGGACCCCACACCGTTTAAAAAAAAATATGCACATTTTCAGGAGTAAAAATCACAAATTATCGCACTTTATCACACTTTTTTGGAGCAAATTCGAATATCGCGGCAAAAATTGCGATTTTAAAAAGTGTGATATGGTGCGATTTCGGAAAGTGAAATAAAATCGCACCCTATTACATTTCGCCCCTGGAGTGTCACAAAGTCTTACAGAAATTACTGGCACATGCTAACATCTCTGTTGACGAATCTACGATACGTTCATGGGAGGACACCACAGAGGAACCCACTGCTGTTCACGAAAAACATTGCTGCAAGTTTAAAGTTTGAAAAAATAGCACCTGGATGTTCCACAGCGCTACTGGCAAAATATTCTGTGGACAGATAAAACCAAAGTTGAGTTGTTTGAAAGAAACACACAACACTACTGTAGTTTAAGCACACTGTGTTTATCTATTGTTGTGACTTGGCTGAAGATCAGAACACATTTTATAACCAATTTATGAAGAAATTCACATAATTTCAAAGGGTTCACATATTTTCTTGCAACTGTATAAATACACACACACACATCTCTTATATATTTGGCTACATCTGTCACTCATCCCCAGAGTGTGTCTATAACGCTGGGCGGGGTCACACACCACCCAGTGACCCAGCCTTATAGACACACGCCAAATAGCCAAATATATATGAGAAAAAACCCTATACGCCATACACTTAACCCCTGCAAAACAACATCACGCTCCCAGACTCGATATGACACACATTAGGCTTAGGCAAATGATACATTAGGCAAATTCAGCCTGATACGCTCCCGGACAGTCTGCCCCGGCTCCGGCGCTCAGGGCAGCCTCGCGTCATCACAAGTCTCGCGGGACACAGACTGTGCCGTGACAGACGTGCGCCGGCTGCCTTCTGCTCCACAAACTCTGTGCTTAGCCCCGCAACGCCGCTTTGAGCCTGCACACGCTGCCTCACACCCCTGCCTGCCTGCGCCCGCAGCCTGCCACCCCCGCTAGCCTGCGGACGCTGCCTGCCACACCATCCGGACCCACAACGAATGTGGCTGATGCCTGCCACCACCTGCCGCCTGCACCCGCTGACTGACACCCCCTCCTGCCGCAAAACTACTCTGCCCGATGCCTGCCACCACAGCCCGCCTCAGCACGCCACCATTGCCCGCTGTGGACACCAACAGGCCACTCCCCTCTAAGCACCATGTCTGCCGACACCAACCCAGCACTATAACAACAACGGATAAAAGGTACTGTCGACACACAATTGTAACACCCCTTCATGCACACACTACACACACACACACACACACTTTCTTGCCACCACTATAACACCAACCCATGCACTTTACACCTACCTACACTTACAACACAGCAACCAACATCCATAACACAACATACCCCCACCCCACAACACCACCACCCCCGCTCCCATTAGCGCCCACAATTGCTTTGTAAACAAAAAATTTGGCGCACCTATGCATACCCGCATGGACAGGGCTCCTAAAGGAGCCTCTCCTTGCTATATACGGAGCATGGAGGTGTGTGAATGCACCGTTACGCTGTGAGCCACACCACTTCCACAAAACACCCTCACCGCACTGCCCCTCGCCCACTGCCATGTGTACCCAGAGCCTACAATTGCCTATCCCCATCCCAGAATGACCATAGGCCCCGCCTGCTACGCCTCGAATTGCATTGTAAAATGCACACATTCTGCAACAATGTATAACCTGCTGGACGCAGGGACACGGCTCCTAAAGGATCTTGTCCGTGCAATGGACGGAGCCTCACTTTCGGAACATGCGCCCTTATGCGCTGACCCACCTACCTCCCCCAAACCCACTCACCGCACTGCCCCTCACCTACTTACATGTGTACCCATAGCCTCAAAGCTATCTTTCAACCACTATAGCAACAACAGTCAGAGCTGCCTCCATCATGTCCGGCCCACTGGCTACAGCTGCCCAAGTGTCCCCATTGTGCGCACTGCTGCGCCCTCCCTCAGCCGTGTCCTGCTGCGTGACCGGGTCTCTCTGCTCTCTCCCTGCCCGGCGGTGACTGCGGAGGAGGAGGATAAGCAGCACAGTGTCCGGCCTACCCATGGCCGCCACCACCGCTATTGCCGCTGCGCTGGTTATGCTGATGCCACCTGCCTGCATCAACCCTCTCCCAGCCCGCCCGTCACAGCTGATGCTGCAGTGGAGGAGCGCAGACTCCTGGCTGACAATGCCGTGACAAGTGTCAGAGATACAGGGGGGCAGCCACAGTATGCACAGTATCCACCCATGTGCCACTACCCCACCCACAATACCACCAAGCACACTACCCCACACACAACAACCCACACGCCCCCTCTACCACACGCGGCATACTCAGGCCTGCCCATGCACCACCCACACCCCACCAGACTCACCCCGTTCGACATCACACCCACACCTTGACTGTCACCAACGCACACCACACAACCCCCACTCCTACGCCCTTCCCCAACCCACACACAACCATTCCCCACCCAACTAAACCACCATCGCACCCACCCCTCCATCTCCAAAAGCACCAAACCAAAACAAGACCACACACAGGGCCCACCTCCGCTCCTGCAACTCTACTACTCGCACCACACCCACACCCCCCCTCACGCACCAATAACAAACACTCTCCCCCACCTGCTGCAAGCCCACACCTGCCAATAACCCCCACCTGTGGTACTAAAGCTCACACCCATGGCACCCCGAAGCAAGTCCTCCTCAACCTGCAGTACCCCCCTACCCAGCTGCACCAACACCGCATCCCCCACATGCAGTACCCATGCATCCATTCCTCCCCATACACACCACCCCCGCTCCCACACCCACAGCACGCCCCCGCACCTGCTATTCCACCACACACAGAGTATCCCGCACCTCCACTCCCCCACCACCCCCAAGCACCCTTGCACCCGACCCTCACCCACCCACCGCACCCCCACCTGTAACAACACCGCCCCTACCCCTCCACTACCCACAGAACCCCCGCATCCACGTGCGGCAACACCGCACCCGCCCCTCTCTATCCTACAGTACACCCACACCCTCCCCTACAAAAAGGGCCTCACGGGTTAAGGGGGCGGAGCCCTTTACGACGGTGTGAAGAGCGCCCGTAGGGCGCGATGAATCACCTAGTAATATATATATATATATATATATATATATATATATATTCCAAACCAGGACATAAACGGCACTCGGAGTCAAAGAATTCAGATAAAGTAGTGTATTAAATAATACAGGGTAGGTGTATATATATATATATATATATATATATATATATATATATATATATATATAGATAGATAGATAGATAGATAGATAGATAGATAGATAGATAGATATAGTCCGGGAGAGACGCGGCACTCAGGACTTCAAAGGACAAAATCAACACGTAGCCAGTTGCATATGTTGACGTTTCAGTCTTTACTTAGACTTTTTTCAAAACAGCTTATGTCTAAGTAAAGTCTAACAGCAACAGCGTGCGGCACTCTAGACACTTCTTCAAATAATGATGACAGACACAGTACCGTAACTTCAACGTTTGAATTCTTTATAGAAATTTCGTCAGGATAATTTCAGGAGCAGTAGCATACAGCAGGGGTTCACCACAGTTAATCTTTGTTGCTCTGAATATTAGGATTGTTCCGGACAGATATTGAAATACTCGTCTCCGGATACCCTTATATAGAACACACATAGTTATTGTCAGTTGCATTCTTTGCCCCTGATGAAGTCATGACATGACGAAACGCGTTGGAGTCCTCATTTGGACTGAATTGACCAACTGAACTGAGTTTTACTTGCTTACCATTGCGATTGTTCACCACTTGTGTATATATGATACCCTGACATGGGTTTTTACATGTTTGTACATTTTATTAAATATTAATGTCAATTTAAAGTGATTGATTTACTATCTGAAGTAGTGTTCCCACTAGGCTGTTTTAGCGGGGCGCTGCGCCCTGCCCGATTTTTAAAGTGAAAAATGCGCCCTGCCCCTCTGGCAGCGCCCCGCTAAACCAGCCTGCCTTTGTCCCCGCTGTTTTGACCGGGGAAGCCCGGCGCCGCTGTACATACCGATGCCCGGCACTTCCCCGGCAGTGTACAGCCTACCGGGTGGCCGGGTCCGCCCCCTGTGCATGACGCCGCCGGCCGCGCCCACCCCTTTGCGTGACGCCGCCGGCTGTGCCCACTCCTCTGCGTGATTCCGCCGGCCGGGCACGCCCCTTTGCTCCTTTTGTGACGTTGGCGGCCCGGGCACGCCCAAAATAGTGACGTCGGCATGCCCGGTCCGACTCCCCCGCCCTGCCCGCCCTAGTTCCTAGAAGGAACACTATGAAGCGCATACTGAAACCCCCCTTTCTTTCTATCTATCTATCTATATATATATATATATATATATATATATATACATGAAAAAGGAATGGGGTTTCAAAGGGCGCTAGAGTAACGCACCAATTTAGATAAATGAATGGTATTTAATACAAAAAAAAAACAATTAACAATTAGCATAAAAGTCACCCTATTGGGGGTGTAGCAAATACAAACAATCACAACAATATACAACTCTGGTGGATTGATAGATTTGTTCAAAGCAAATAATCACAAATAGATCGACAACACTGGTGGGTTGATCAATTCAGAATGGAAAGTCCAACGCGTTTCGTCATTCATCAGGGGCAATGGAGCAACTGATACAACTATGTTAATCTGAATCAAAAGTATCCAGAGTGAATTTCTCATTGATACCAAGATAAGGAAATGTCCACAGTAGCCAAAGAACGTGCTTTTCTCCAGAAAAAGAAGGTAATGGGCTCAACGAAAAAACGGCCCACACAATAATAGAATCCAGGGGGGATGTGCCAACTGCATGGATCCACCACAGTGAATCTGTCCAGGATATGCTCCTGATGCGTTTCCCTGCATCTAAGTGCAGCTTTGTTATTAAATGGTATATTTTACATGTTCATTGGTGTAATAGCGCTACTTCATTTTCCTTTTTCGTATTGTGGGAACAGGCAGCAAACTAATAATTTTTCAGAATTTAGTGCGAAAAAGAAGGGGTTTGGTTGATATATATATATATGTGTGAAAGGGAAAAGGCTTTGTGCTAATGTATTGTGCATTGTGTATTGGTACTCCTTTGTGCTCTGCTGAAGCACTGATCTCACCACTACAGTGGTCCCAGCTGGCGCTGCAAGAGTGGCTGCCTGTTACAGCATATTGAACCTTGCTGTAACAATGGTAAATTTCTCCATTGTGAGACGAATAAAGGAATTCTATTCTATTCTATTCTATGCACATTATATATATATATATATATATATATATATATATATATATATATATAGTTGCTAGCTTGCGAGCAGGGCCCTCCTACCTTTTGACTGTGTAAATACCCTGTTTGTTGTATCACTGTCTCCTTTCATAAAGCGCAACGGAATATGCTGAGCTATATAAGAAACTGTTTATAAATAAATAAATGCATTCATTTCCACATGCAAACGCACACCAATCACATATTGAAATTTGCATAGAAATGTAATGGTGCAAGATGGAGGCCTCAGAGATCACGGCCAGTCTGAGCATTTATTTTAAACCAGCAATCATTTATAAGGCAAAACCAACTTTGTTTTGCCTTTTATAAAAAGAGCAAATGTTTTCGGAGCTCATCAGTGGATGCATCTCGCAGACTACTACACTTCCCATAAACTACTATCTCTGATAAAAAGTCACATTACACGGTCTACATCAGGGGTGAGGAACCTTTTTTGTACCAAGGGCCGTTTGTATTGGGAAAAAATCCTTTGGGGGCCATATGTCAAAATTTATCTTACAAATTGTCCTGCTGCAGCCATTTGACGCTCTGGCGGCTGCCACTGAATAGGAGTGACAGTCTCTGGCTGCTGTTAATTAAGAGGAATCTCGCAAGAACTACCTACTTCTTGCGAGAATTTCCCTGTACTTGACTCCTGGGAACGGGTGGGAGGGCCACTCAAACCGGCTACGGGGGCCGCATACGGCCCCAGGGCCTGAGGTTCCCCACCCCTGTTCTACATTCTCAGTGTTGACATTCTTACTACTGACAAATCATACATGTATTTTGACAAGTACTTGTTTTAAGCAAACATATCGCCAGTGGCTAACGGTCCTCGGTTACACTTAATCTGCAGATAAATTAAATAAATGTATGATCAAGATTTTAGTGGCAGAAAGAGCTTAGTGTCTCCTGCCCTTGGCTGTGATCACTGAGAAGTTTTCAAGAAGTGCTGGTGAGTCATCATCAGCGAATCAGGAGGTCAGCAACTTGTGTTATCAGTGACATCAGGATCCTGTTTGATAACCAGGTGCATTGACTCATTTTCTTAAGAAATGTAATAGACATATTATACTTACACTAATTCATAGAGAATAGCCAAGGATCCAATACAATTCATAATCATTTTTTGTATGAAGTAATAACCCCTTTCCACTAGCAACCTGGGTCAGAGCCAGTAATTTGTCCCCGGGTCAGTGCTGGGTTGGCCCTGGGTTTAAGACACAGTGCTACCCGGTAAATTGCCAGATCAGCGCTGTTTACACTTAACCCGTGTAAGGCCTGTTTTTTTCCTATAGATTACATAAGAAAAGGCCTTTTTAAAAGGGCTTTACCAAGGGAGATGTCACAAAACAGGGCATAGGCAAACGCGGGGGGGGGGGGGGGGGGGGGATTCTGGTTACCCGGAAACCACCCTCCTTGTGACAAGTGCCTTAAATTTTGATGGCAAAAGTACTGGTATATACTATGGCAGGTATTCAATGCTGTTTGCGAGTGGTGACAGTGAGCAGGTCTTCCTGCTCGCTGTCACCACTCACCCTGACAGCATTCAACACAGCCTCCGCATCCGCCAATTCCCCCTCGCTCCGTTTTTTGAGCGAGGGGGAATTGGCGGATGCGGCTCCAGAAGCGGGTCTCGCTGATTTGGGGAATTCTCTCCGTCCTGTGACGGCGAGGATTTCCCCAGAACGTTGAATAGAGCGAGCGGCTGGCGCGGGGGTTAAACAGCGAGGATCGCTGGTTTTCAGCAATCCTCGCTGTTTAACCCCCTTGCCGGCCGCTCGCTGCGGCATTGAATACCCCTGTATGAGTTGCCACCACATCATATATGAGCTGACACCACATCAGAGCTGCGGCAACTGCACAGTGTACTACTTTCTTCTACCACATTTACTGTATGTTTGGATCTGAAATCAAACATTGCAATAGACCAGAAAGTAGCTGCCAGGAGGAAAAGACAGGAGCCCTACCATGAAGTGGGAGATTATTAATTTAGAAATGGCAGTACTGGTTCTGTTATGTTTGTGTATTTATTTATTTAGTATATGTTTATCCTTTTCCTGACCAATTATTTAATTTACATTTTTGAAATTGCCTACACTATAGACCAGTGATTTTCAACCTTTTTACCTTGCGGCACACTATATAAGATTTTAAAATTGCCAAGGCACACCATGAGATCCCCACATGGCAAAACACATTGGCCCCCACAGGAAAAAAACAAACCTATTGCCCCCATATAAAAAAACAATCACACTGGTCCCCACAGGTAACACAAATAAAATACATTGGCTCTTTAAATGAAAAGAAGAGACCAGTAAATAACACTTGAACTGGTGGTGGCTGTAAACTACTTTGGGCATCTCTAGATCTGGAGGCACACTTGAGAACAGCTCAAGGCGCACTAGTGTGCCACAGCACAGTGGTTGAAAAACACTGTTTAATATTAATACTGTATTCCATACAGTATCCAGTGTATAAAAGGACCTATTTTCAGGGCTGTTACCGCTCCACCAGACTCCTCCACTGACTCCAGTGCACTGCAGAATGGGAGATTCTGGATTACATTTCTAAAAATCCTGCGTTTGTCACTGCAGGGCCACCAATACATAAAAGGGCCACCATTTAAAAAAACATTACCATATTAAAGAAGACACCACGATTTTTTATTTGAATTTTTTTTATTATTTTAAAATATTTAATCTGAAAACATATAAAAGTGTCTTCACACAAGACATGTAAAACTTGCCATGTACTGTACCTGAGATTTTGGTGTACATAAACATGTTCAAAGTGCACTGAACAAGTGCACATAAAATTGTAAAAAGTAGTGTTAACCAAACTGTCCACAAGGCAGCTGAGCAGACCAGGGGCTGGATTTAAAAGCAGCATCAGAGTTCAGCAGCCATGTGGGATGCAGGCCAAAGTTGGACGTTTTTGGAAAGGGGCATTCATGTACAAGGCATGGTTTGGCCTTGTAAATGGTTGCCCCATTCCTTGAAAACTCCACAAGTCTGCCCAGCATACTGGACGGCTGATGAATTCAGACACTATTACACTGGGCTCCAGGTGATCAAGAAATACCAGCTACCTATCTTACTGTACCTGGTCTAGAAACCAAAGAATTTCTTATGACAAAGAAAGTAGGCTCGGTGTTGACTCTGCTGGGGGGAGGGGGGTTTGGCCCTCTATACTCAATGGCTTCTGGGCTTAGTGGGGCACTGGTAGCAGTGTGCTGCATATACTGGGGCCTGTGAAGCATGTGCCAGATAAAGTGGATAATGCAGATGTCTGTCCTGCATGTCTTTTAATTGTTCCAAAAAAAGAGTGCTGCATCTCTCTTTAATTCTCTTAGAACTTCTTCACCCGAGCATCCTACTTGGCCTGCATGTCAGAGTTCATTTCCCGCAGCTGATCTATTACAATGGGTGAGAAATCTCTTGCTGCATGCTTGGGATGGATTTGTGTTTTCTTGCTTGGTGTCACATTGTAAACTGCAAGTGGGGCAAACAAAAAAGACAATCAATAAAAAGCCTAGATAAAAGTAGCAGAGGCGTTTGCATACATGTGCTTGTGGCTCTATCCCTCCTGCACACTTACGGCACCCTGCAACATATACCGTTTGGATTACTGGGGAAATGTTTGATGCTATTTAGACTTTATTACTTACTATTTGACTGCAGTTGTGGCATTTGCCTTCTGGGCGACTGCTTTGTGGTTGCTTCGGACCACCATGGACTGTGCGTGTCGGACAAGAGAGACCTATCGAGTCCACTGCACTCTTCACCACCATCATCCGAAATCAGGAGCAGAAAAGTTGGCCGGCACTGCCATGGGTCAGGTGGCTCCTGGCTACTTTCCATCTGTCCGGCCAATGAGGATGACAGTGCCACAGGATTACTCAGAACTGTGTTGCCAAATCCAGCATTCGGCTTGCTTAGCATTACACATTTCAGTTCTGTCATGCTGTAATTAGTCTTTGAGGCACATTCTAACAATTGAAAAGTGTTTGTTCCATTTAAACACTTCAATTTAAAATCTAGGAAAAATAATTGTATCATAAATACATGTGAAAGTGGTCATTGGTTCACATAAAGCTTGTCAGAATAAGGATGCATAAACTCTAGTTTTACGCATTTCATGGACACACCTCCTCAGACTCTTTTATGCCAGTTTGTGAAAAGAGTTTACTTTTAATCTTCAAATGACAAAATTGTACCGGTTAATGCTTGTCTGTATTTAGCTGACACGGATTACAAGGAGAAAATCTACGGTTAATTCAGCCACTGATCTGCGCAGTGAAAATGGTGTGGGTAACCAGTATTGAACATTTTCTTATTTACCAAGACTCAACATTGAGTCATAATTTTGTCTATTTCATGCAATTTGTGTATAGGTGTACACTACCATTCCAAAGTTTGGGGTCACCAAGACAATTTGCACTTTACATGAAAACTGACTTATTTATCAAATGAGTTGCAAAATGAATAGAACATATAGTCAAGACATTGGCAAGGTTAGAAATAATTTTTATTTGAAATAATAATTTTGTCCTTCAAACTTTGCTTTCGTCAAGTTCTGTCAAATTTCATAAAATTTTGCCGCAATTACAGCATTGCAGACCTTTGGCATTCTAGGTGTTAATTTGTTCAGGTAATCTGAAAATATTTCACCCGACGCTTCCTGAAGCAACTTCCACAAGTTGGATTGGCTTGATGGGCACTACTTGCGTACCATACGGTCAAGCTGCTCCCACAACAGCTCAGTGGGGTTGAGATCTGGTGACTACGCCGGCCACTCCATTACAGATAGAATACCAGCTGCTTGCTTCTTTCATAAATAGTTCTTGCATAATTTGGAGGTGTGCTTTGGGTCATTGTCCTGTTGGAAGATGAAATTGGCTCCAATCAAGTGCTGTCCACAAAGTATGGCATGGCGTTGCAAATGGAGTGATAGCATTCCTTATTCAAAATCCCATTGATCTTACACAAATCTCCAACTTGACCAGCACCCAAAGCAGCCTCAGATCATCAAATTACCTCCACCATGCTTGACAGACAGGAACAATCATTCTTTCAACATCTGTTCACTGTACGATCCAAACACCTCAAACTTCGATTCGTCTGTCCATAGCACTTTTTTTTTATCTTCCTCTGTCCAACATCTGTGTTCTTATGCCCATATTAATATTTTCCTTTTATTGGCCAGTCTCAGATATGGCTTTTTCTTTGCCACTCTACCTAGAAGGCCAGCATCCCGGAGTCACCTCTTCACGGTAGACATTGACACTGGCGTTTTGCCGGTACCATTTAATGAATCTACCAGTTGAGAACCTGTGAGGCATCTATTTCTCAAACTAGACACTCTAATGCAGTGAAAACTTTCTTGAGCAGGGTGCCACAGAATATCAGCATTTGTTCAAAACACCCTTAGTCAAAAAGTTTCTTATAAATAAATAGTATAAATTGTAAAAAAAAAAAAAAAAATCTACTCTGATTAGAGCCTTTTTGTGCTGTTCTCTGAAGGTAGTAGTACACACCATTGTATGAAATGCTCAGTTTCTTGGCAATTTCTCACATGGAATAGCCTTCATGACAAAGAACAAGAAGTCAAGAATAGACTTGAGTTTCACATGAAAGTTCTCTTTTTCTGGCCATTTTGAGCGTATAATCGAACCCACAAATGTGATGCGCCAAATACTCAACTAGCTCAAAGCAAGGCCAATTTTATAGCTGTGCGAAGATAATTGCACAAGGGTTTTCTAATCATCCATTATTCTTCTAACGCTATTAGCAAACACAATGTACCATTAGAACACTGGAGTGATGGTTGCTGTAAATGGGCCTCTATACACCTATGTAGATATTCATTTAAAAACCAGATCTTTGCAGCTAGTATTGTCATTTACCCCATTAACAGTATATTTCTAAATCATTTCATGTTATTTTCATTGAAAAAACTGTGCTTTTTTTTTAAAAAAATAAGGAAATTTCTAAGTGTCCCATTGGTAGTGTATGTTGTCTTTCATTCCTCTGCGTTGCAGTGTATTGCGGCTACTCTCTCCAAAGCTTAGTAAAGGGACCCTTTAGAGGTCTATGTGCTAGCTAGGCCATGGTGAGAGATATGCTACCAGCCAATCAGCTCCAAAATGCCATGTTACATGCTGTGTTTGAAAAATCCCTCACGAGAATCTTGTTTTTCCATAAAACCAGTATGTTTTGCCATAAACAGGAATTTAAAAAGATGGCAGCCAGGAATATGTTTTGCACATAGTTACAGAAGAGCATTATTGCTGAAAGTAGGAAGATGCTGCTTCAGCGCAGAGATCATAAGCAGAGAGCTGACAGCTATTACTGTAATTCAGTTTGATGGCCATCAAAAAGACGAGAAACAGTAAAAGCCCCATCATTCCTAATTTTGAAAGCTAGTGGCCAAATAATCTGCTACTCCGGTACATCTCTCTGACAAGGAGCTGACAAATGTGTACATGATGCTACATACCAGAGAGGATATAAACTGTGTGGGTGGGGTCACATTTACCATATTTACCTAAACTAACCACAGGAATGATGCATATCTCCTAAAAGCTTTGCTTTCAGCCTCATGACTTTTGTAGTCCCTCATTTATTTATGGATCCTGACAACGATGTCTATTAAAAAATTATTAAATATAGCTTTTTATTGTTTCACATACATTTAACTTCAAAAAGAGTGCATGCACCTTTAGCCATGGTCCTAAATGTTTCCATAAAAAATATAAATGTCTAAAAAGGACAGAATTATTTTAATGCTAAAATGTTTTTGTTACATTTCAGCCTTGCTGGACACTAGAATATATTATAATGGGTTCATGTGTGGTCTTTGAATATCAGCACATGTTCTTACATTTGTAGTCTCAAATATGGCAACAGGTAGATCCAAGACTGTCAAGTCATTAACCTTTTATAGTTGTACAAAGGATAGCTAGAGTAACTACTTTGGGGCTTGCATGGATACAAAATGCTAAATAATGGAAATGTGAGACTCCGCACTGACATGATCTGGAAGGATCTATTCACTATAATTACAAAGTTTCCTATTTAGATGTTGTATTATTTTTCTATTTTATACTGTATATCCTTCAAGCTATTATTATACACTTGTTAATTTACATGTTTTTAATGCATATCAATAAAAAATAATGGTTTGATAAAATTATCAGTCAGCAGTGCTCCAAGCAAAAAAAGATTCATCTTGGTCTTTTAGTTTTTAATGGATACAAAACGGGTGTGTTTCATCAAGTCGACACAAAAGGATGACATGCACAAATCACACTGGAAACGGGCTGACACAGAAAAGGCCCACGTGATTTTTTTTTAAATTTTTCATAAGTATGTAGATCCCTATATAGTGTACTGTTCCGCTCAAAAATGCTTCAGACCACATTACCATTTTCAATCAACACGTAATCAATACAAAATGCTTCAGACCACATTACCATTTTCAATCAACACGTAATCAATACAAAAAGAAAAAAAAACACAGAAAAAATCCCCAACATTTCATGTTGATAATCCTGCTGCCCACAACCTAACCCCCTCCCCATGCAGCTTAAACCTTTACCGTATCGGTCCTTTTATTCAATAATGTACCCAAAATTGTCCCCTGAATAACAAATAGTCCCAAAAGTAGTCTTTTTTTGTAATGCCTTTGTCCTCTTTTTTGTAATGCCTTTGTCCTCTTAATGACCTAATCTTTTTTGCATTGGTCAACTCACGCTTTCTAGCATGTGCACGCCAAAGACAATATACCCTGAAGTGAACACTAAGGGGTATTCAATGTCAGGGAAACGGCTGTCGAGCAAGCTGTGCCCCTGTTCCGCTCTCGCTTTGCTCGACTTGATCTCGGCGGTCATGATTCAATGTCCCAGCCGCCGAGCGGCGAGAAAGGGGCCTGCCCGCGAGTTGAGAACAGAAATAGACGAGCTACGGCCGGGTGCTCACTTATTTCAGGCTTTTCTCGGCAGAAAGAACCCGACAGCTTGTGATGTCAGGCTCGTTCTGCGGAGAACCCCTGTTCAATGCTGTCGAGGAAGACAGCATTGAATAGGGCCCCGCAGCCATTTCCCCCGTCGCGAGATGGCTGCGGGAGCATGACACAGATTGCATACCCCCCTAAATCTCTTCATGACAACCATTTGCTTGTGTTTTCAGGAGCAAGTACAGCGGATTTGCATTCAACTGTGATAAAAAAAAAAAAAAAAAATCAAAGCAACCCAAATGATTAGCACTACTGCCTCACAGCACGGAGGTCATTGGTTCCATTCCCACCATGGCCCTTACTGTGAGGAGTTTGTATATTCTCCCCGTGCTTGTGTGGGCTTCCTTCCACATTCCAAAAATATACTGGTAGGTTATTTGGTCCGTGTACACGTGGTAGGGAATATAGATTGTAAGCTCCACTGGGGCAGGGACTTATGTTAATTTTTCAAATATCCTCTGTAAAGCGCTGCGGAATATGTATGTAAATAAAAATAAATAGTTCTCTGTCCGTGGTACTAAGAAGTACACCGAAATCCAATAACCCCCTATCTCACGATTCAGCAATTCTGGCATATGACATGAGCAATAAGTCAGCATCTATAAGCATCTCGGCGTGCTCATTGAGAGGGAAGCTTGCATTACTAAAGTGAAGCTTGATTACTTAAGTGAGTTGGAAACTGAAGCAGGTGAGTTAGAATACTGAAAAAGGTGAGTTTGAACACAGTCTAAATTTTCATATTCTGTTTTATTGTAATATATTCATCTTCTTTCTATCCTATTGTAACCTGTTGCTCAATTTTGACATTTAAATTCATTGTGTCTATATTTTTCCAACATTGTATGTCATTTTTACTCATTCACTATTACTTTCTCTTATCTTTGCCACACATTTATCGCACCCTGTTTCCCTCTTCACGCCTGCTCACATTTGCCTCACTTCTGACCTTCTCTGTTCCCTTCATCCTCTCACTTGTTGTTGTTTCATACTTAATTGGATTACTCAATCAACCTGATTTTACCCACTGGTCTCCTCTCTGACAGTAGTTCCTTGCCTGTTACCTTCTCTCTCACTCTGTTTTCTACCAAATTTACTACAGACGCTGGCTGTCCTCCCAAATCCCTCTGTCTGCTTTCACTAACCTACCCTCTCACCTTCGGTTCCTCATGGCTGTTAATCTCTCAACTTCACTTTCTCCAACTGCTCCTCCCCCCTCCCATCCCATACCTATCCTGACCACTCGCCCCCGCACCCCCACCCTCCCAATGACCCCCCCTCGCTTCTGCAATCCCAAAAACCTTATCCACATAAATACACAACCCACCCCCCCTCTTTCCTGTGCACTATGGAACGCCAGATCCATCTGCAACAAACTCCCTGCCATCCATGACCTATTCATCTCTAGAGCATTCCACCTCCTTGCTATCACTGAGACCTGGCTCTCCACCTCTGATTCTGTCTCTCCAGCTGCTCTCTCCCACGGTGGCCTCTCTTTCTCTCACACTCCCAGGCCTGATGGTCGCCAAGGTGGCGGTGTGGGTTCTCTCCTCTCAGCCTCATGCACCCACAGTGTCATTCACCCTGAACCCTCTCTCCTTTTCTCCTCCTTTGAGTCTCACTCTATCCGTCTATACCACCCCTACCACCTCCGTGTCGCTGTAATCTACCGCCCCCCTGGCCCTATCTCCCAATTTCTTGACAACTTTGCCGCCTGGCTTCCACACTTCCTCTCCTCTGACCTGCCATCTGTCATTCTTGGTGACTTTAACATCCCCTTGGATAACCCCGCTGATCCTGGCACCTCCAAACTCCTCTCTCTCTGCTCCTCTCTTGGCCTATCTCAGTGGACTACCTCTCCCACCCACATCCAAGGACACTCCCTCGATCTCGTCTTCTCTCGCTCTTGTTCCCTTACTGACTACACTATCTCAGCTTTTCCTCTTTCTGACCATCACCTCATCTCCTTCTCCCTCACTGCTTCCCCCTCTCCCACCCCCCCTCCCAAGCGTATTGTCTCACGGCATAACGTCAACACACTTGATCTTGCTGCCTTCTCAAACACGCTGTGTCCTCTTCTCGCCCCAATCGCCCTCATGTCCTGCCCGAACCTCGCTGCCTCCCTCTATAATGACACCCTATCTTCGGCATTGAACTCTGCCTGCCCTCCCTCTTCTATCCCCCTTCGATGCTCCAACCCCCAACCGTGGCACTCACCTATCACCCGATTCCTTAAAAAGTGCTCTCGCACTGCTGAGCGCTTCTGGAAGAAATCACGCTCCCTTGCGGATTATCTCCATTTCAAATTCATTCTTTCCTCCTTCAGCTCTGCCCTTGCTCTGGCCAAGGAATCCTACTTTAAGTCCCTCATCCTTTCCCAATCATCCAATCCCCGCAGGCTCTTCGCCACCTTCAACTCCTTGCTCTCCCCCCCTCCTCCAGCTCTTCCGTCCTCCATCGTAGCCGCTGATTTTGCTACCTACTTTTCAACCAAAATCTCCTCTCTCAGGACTGCCATCACTGCTGCCATGACCTCACCCTCTCCCTCCTCCCCTCCTACATCTCCACTCCCCTCCTTCCAACCCCTGTCCTCATTTTACCCCACCACTGCTGCTGAAGTCCACTCTATCCTTCAATCCGCTTCTCCCTCCACCTGCCCGCTTGATCCTATCCCCTTCAATATTATCCGTCGTCTCAGTCCATCAGTCTGCTCTCACCTGGCTCACCTCTTTAATCTTTCCCTATCCTCTGGGATCTTCCCTTCCTCCTTCAAACACGCTCTTGTCTCCCCAATTCTCAAAAAAACAAATCTGGACCCCAACTCTCCATCCAACTACAGGCCCATCTCCCTCCTCCCTTTTGCCTCCAAACTCCTAGAACGTCTGACCTATAATCGTCTCCTAAGCCACCTTACTGCTAACTCCATTCTAGACCCCCTCCAATCCGGGTTCCGCCCTTTACATTCCACTGAAACTGCCCTGACCAAAGTCACTAACGATCTACTATCGGCTAAATCCAAAGGCCTCTTCTCTATCCTCATCCAGCTTGATCTGTCGGCTGCCTTTGACACTGTTGACCACCCTCTCCTGCTCAACACCCTCCGCTCCTTTGGCATCACTGGCACGGTCTTCTCCTGGTTCACCTCATACCTCTCCGATCGCTCCTTCTCCATCTCCACTCCGAGCTCCTCCTCTCCTACTACCCCCCAGCCAGTCGGTGTTCCCCAAGGGTCAGTCCTTGGCCCTCTCCTCTTCTCCCTCTACATCACCTCTCTGGGCACCCTCATCAGCTCCTATGGTTTTCATTACCACCTTTATGCTGATGATACCCTAATCTATCTCTCCTCCCCCGACTTATCCCCATCACTTCTGTCCAAGGTCTCCGAATGCCTCACGGCCATCTCAGCCTGGATGACCCAACGCTTCCTGAAACTAAACATGGCTAAAACTGAACTTCTAATCTTCCATCCCCCGAACATCCCCTCTTCTCCCACTATCTCCATCAGCATTGGTGAAACCGAGATCACGTCCACCGACCAAACGCGCTGCCTCGGTGTCATCATTGACTCCTCCCTCTCTTTCACCCCCCACATTCGTGCTCTCTCACAGTCTTGCCGCTTTCACCTACGCAACATCTCACGCATCAGACCATTCCTCTCCACTGACGCGACCAAAATTCTCATTCACTCTCTTGTCATCTCCCGCCTTGACTACTGCAACATCCTTCTCTCTGGGCTACCTCTCACCCGCCTCGCACCTCTCCAATCCATTCTTAACGCTGCTGCTAGGCTCATCTTCCTCTCCCGCCGCTCTACCTCCGCCTCCCCCCTCTGTTTATCTCTTCACTGGCTCCCCATTCCTTTCCGAGTTCTCTTTAAACTCCTCACCACCACCTACAAGGCTCTCTCCTCCTCCACAGCTCCCTACCTCTCTTCACTGATCTCTATCCACACTCCCTCCCGTCCTCTTCGCTCCATCGCTGACCGCCGACTGACCTCTCACCTAATCACCTCCTCCCACTCCCGTGTCCAAGATTTCTCTCGCGCTGCCCCCCTGCACTGGAACAACCTCCCGCCACCCATCAGGCTATCTGATTCCCTTACCTCCTTCAAGCGCTCCCTCAAAACCCACTTTTTTCGACTAGCCTATCCCTCCTCCTAACCTCTTTTGATCCTCCTATCCTGCCTCCGTTCCCCTCCGTTCCTACTTATCCTATTGTATTTCGTTCGTCCACCCACCTATTTTTAGTATGTTAACTCTTATGAGCAGGGCCCTCCTTCCTCACGTACTCACCCTACCTCATTACCTCACCTGTGCTCCTGTCCTGTTCTTCCCTTCCTCTACTTCATCTTCGGTCTCCTTGACTATTTTGACACCTACTTCTGAACTGATGCTGATTTTAGTTCTACCAGCTATACCCCTATTCATACTGTATCTTTCTACACACCCTGTACGTTACCTTGTAATTTTTTTTTGGTTTTTTTTTTTGCTATGTACGGCGCTGCGGACACTTTGTGGCGCCTTATAAATAAACGTACTACTACTACTATAACACTACTTATACATCATAGATTGTTAGAGCTGCTCAAGTGATGGTTCACCAAAGTTTTCCTATTACCCTGGGTTCCCAAGAAGCTTTAAGATATGTGCCATATCTATACCACTATTCCATATCGAAATGGAAAGGAAAATAGTTAATTTCAGTTGCTTTAGCATCTAATTGACATAGTAAATTAATTTAAAACTGGCTTACTAAGATACACGAGTAACATGGTTGCACCATTAATATTCCAGTATGTTCAGCCATTTGTTCTCTTAAATCTATTGTCCGATGTTCTTAGGGATTACTGGTGTTTTGCTATTCTGACTTTTGGAAGACTGAAGAAGATCCAATTAAAAACAGATGCTAAAAGAGGACATGGGATGATTAATTGTAGAATTATTTAAAGGATACTTGTCATTCTCACTTACAAAGTCAACCCAGTATTCAAAATACTAAGATTGATAGCTTTCAATTTGGCATTAAGTTTTTTATTTATTTCTTTTTGGGGACAGAAAAAAGAAGTGTAGTATTTGCCAACAAAATCAGTTCTGAGTTTAAGATAAAAACTATCGGTACTTGTTTCCTAGCACGGCCACAACGATTTAGATCGTTGTGGTCGTAAGATAAAAAATCGGATCGATCGCATCGCATGCGATTTGGTCGCATGCGATGCGACCGATCCGACCGACCGATTTTTCACCCGATTTTTTTTTTTTTTTCACTTGATTATTTTCAATTGCCCCCCCAAATGTTACTAAGTGGGCTAGACCCCACGATAGACGTCAACCCGAAGCGTGGCGAGCGCAGCGAGCCCGCGAGGGGCGGCGGTGCGCGTCCTCCGACCTTTTCATTCCCCTACTATCCACTAGGGCGTGGAGTGAGAATAGAATAGTGTGGCGAGCGCAGCGAGCCACCGAGCCCGAAGCGTGGCGAGCGCAGCGAGCCCCGCGAGGGGACGCGTATAACTTCACAGGTATACGCGTCCCCTCGCGGGGCTCGCTGCGCTCGCCACGCTTCGGGCTCGCCACACTATTCTATTCTCACTCCACGCCCTAGTGGATAGTAGGGGAATGAAAAGGTCGGAGGACGCGCACCGCCGCCCCTCGCGGGCTCGCTGCGCTCGCCACGCTTCGGGTTGACGTCTATCGTGGGGTCATGGCGGGCACATAAAAAATGTGAAATGGGTCATATTGGCCCATTTCACCTTTTTTATCATTTTTCCCTATGTGAGATGGACTTAATCAAGTCCATCTCATCTTGTGCCATTATAATGGCACAAGACCGACAAGATCCTCCCGATTTCAATGTTAAAAGATTTTTTAACATTGAAGTCTATGGAAAAATCGGGTCAATCGGTCGGTCGCATCGCGGCCGATTTTAATTGGTCGCGACCGACCGATTGACCCGATTTCTGTCAATCAAAGGGAAAAAATTGTTAAAAATCGGCCACATCATGAGGATCGTGTCCCTTAATTAAGAGCCACGATCACTCACGATTGTGGCCGTTCTAGGAAACAAGTACCAAACTATCTTGTTATAAACCTGTAATTATATGAAAACAGAATCTTTATTATAAATTCTGTTTTTAAAGACAAAAGCAATCTTGTTCGATGAATAATGCAGGATGTGTGTGGCGTTAGGAAACAGTGTGTACTACAAGTCAGGTCAAATGTATTAAGAGGTCAATTCCTCAAATGAGCACCACAATATATACAATTTCCTCAATATACTGGCAGTCAGCAGTGGTGGCTCTTACCATTTTGGAGGAGGGGGGCTGCCGAAATGCGCCCCCTCCTCTACTGCTGCAGCCGCCACCGCACTACCCACATTTTCTGTCCCAGCCGCCGGTCCCCTGCATGGGGCCAATGCATGCGCAGTATCTTCATACATACTGTGCATGCGCTTGCCCAAGCCTCCATGGGCGCACAGAGAGGCATCCCGAAGGGACCGAACACCTCACAATGGGACTGCCTTGAGTGACTGGCAGGTCAGACTTCCAAAAGGAAGTCACTGCCAGTCACATTGAAGCCAGAGCAGTCTCACAGACTGCATCTGGCTTCACTTTAGGCAGAGACAGTGGCGGATTTTACCCAGGGGGGCTGCAGCCCTGCAGCCCATAGGTAAAAACCACCACTGGCAGACAGACATGCCCACATGTGTTTTGGGTCATTATGGAGGAATTAATGCACAATGTGCCCAAAATTACCTGTGATCACCAGACAATACCTGCTAAAGGGCCATGGGCGGGATGTTGTAACATCTGCTGCCCATTATCGCCGGGCATCGCATTATTAATAACCACATATGCTCTAACATATGCGGTTATTAACGCAAGGGACAGCTATTGCGATAAGAGCTGTCCCGTGCGATGCGGTGCTGGACTTCCGGGTCTGTGACCCGGGAGTCTATCTGCGCATGCGCAGAGCGCCGGAGCCTGCCGCAGGGCATGCTGGGCGGGATCCGTGACGGATCCCTCACACAGCGCTGCGGTAACAAGCCCATAAGCTTCTGTAGGGAATCGCCAGCTTTTGCTGGCAATTCCCTCCACAGCGGTGACACTGCGGAGAGGGGGGTTAGAGCATACAGAAATGCGTTAAAAACCCAGATAACAGGGTTTTTACCGCATTTCTGTGTTAGAGAATCGCTCCCCATATCTTTCTTAAGCAGCACATACACGCTGCGATGCGGGCTGTCCTGATGTGTGCTTTGAGGTGCGCGCTCCCGCGGCACCTCGTCGCACAGTACAAAAAGTATGTGCTTGCACATACTTTTTGTACTTTGTTTTCATCACATTGCATCGCATTGCATGCACAACGCATGCACAGGCAGTGCAATGCATTGTGATCCGTGCTTGTTAAGCACGGAACACACACCCGTATCGGGGAGTGTATGGGCAGCTTTAGACGGGCAACTCTTAATTGCTAGATCTTCCCCATCCCATGACTCTATGATGTTATACTACATAAAAATTATGGCTACCATTAGGCAGTAAGTAAGTGTACAAACACTGCAAGCGCTCAATGTATTAAGGGCTCCCTCCCCCAAAACCACAGACTGATGCTCAGACATGATGTAAAATAACACAGTCACAGCGCATTCACTGTACAGGCGTTTATACTGAGCCAATGCACCCAGTCACTTATATGTCTGATGGTTTTAGATGTGGGGAAAGCGATGCCCAGGAAATCCAAACACTCTGCCAGGATCTGTCAGCCAGCTCAGCTCCGCTGCAAGCGTTCCGAATGGCGCCAAAACAGAGTGAGGGAAGAGACCAAGTCCCTGCTGCTGCGGGGTCCGTGACTTTTGGCGCCAACCACCCCCAGACAGCCGCTCTCATTGCAGGATCTCCTAGTTCCAGTATCTCCCCCTCAGCTGGGGACCACTTGGAACATGCCTGTAACACACTGCTGTCCTCTCATACAGGAGCTCAGTGTGTAAGCTCCGCGGAAAATGGCCACCGCCATCATGGAGCGCCTGTCCCCCATGATCCCCACCTAGCGTGGAGCTGGTTTCAGAGCGCTCCGGAGCCCAGGCAGCTTCTTAAAAGAAGCTGTAAGCGCTGCACAGGGAGGCCAGACAGCGTCTCCCCTGTGCACAGCGAGCCGACAGGACGCGCTTCTGTCAGCTCCTTCTGCGCTGTCAGTGTGAGGATTCAGTGAGAATCCTCACACTGTGCCTACCTAGCTAGTGTAAAAGTTAATAAAATAATAAAAACCCTAACTAACTCTAATCCTTCGGCTGCTCCGGCAGCCCTTTAGAATAGCACCCACTCCAGTGGGCACCTAACACGAACTGAGGAGTCTGGGATGCAGAAGGGAGGAGCCTACCCTCCAAAAGCTTTAGGATAGGTGCCTGGCTCCTACGGACCCTCCTACATCCCAATGTTGAGCTGTGTCACCAGGACCATTGAAAGAGAAATTTACAGTTGTATGCTTTATCACAAAAAAACCTGTATCTGTGAGGCAATTCAGCATACACATTTAGGTTTCATTCTGTTAGAAGACTACATGTAAAGAATGTTAGTAAATGAAATGTTTAAATAAAAATACAGTACACTATATTTTCCATTAAAGAAAAAAGGATGTGTGCTAATGGAAGTAGAAGTGAATGAATAACCACATTTAATCAAATTAATTTGTTGTGGCTGCCTCCCTAAGCATTTCTGTCTGTCTACATAGGACAAAGCAATGATGCAAGTAAACAAGGACCTGTGATGATTATGATTGTCTGTTATGGGATAACAGCTGCAACAAGTGAAATGTCCATATTGTTCAGTATAAAGTATTACATTTATAATATTAAATTCAATTGCACAGTCTGGGCCTGATCACTTTATAAGGTGGTGACCAAACAGGCGGTTGGACCCACCAGGGGTTTCTCCATGCCACTGTGGGCCAGTCCGATCCTCATGCGGTTCTATTATTAAATTGTTTTATAATGGAGCCTACAAATGGGGCGATTTGAGGTAATTTTCTAAACGATCTCCCAGGTCTTTTAAAAAAATGCCCCTATATCACTCCGTGTGTAGGGGCCATAGCGATAGCAATGTGCAGCCCTGTGCGTCACTATCACCCAGCGATTAATATCCATTATAAATCTATAATCACTGGTGTCATGGCCAGTGTTCTCACCGGAGAACACTGGCCCTGACTGATTGCTGGCACATTAAGGGCTGTTTCACACAGTACGGTTCCTGCCGCACGGTGAAATCCCGTACGGTCAGGGAGCCGCGCCGCACTCAGAATTTTATAATGGCAGGAATGGCCACAGCCCGGCAGCCGTCCCTTCCAGTGGGGGGATCCGGCTGCAGCCGTGCGGCCGGGCCGTGGCCGTCCCGTGTGAATGGACACAATAGTGTCCATTCACAACTGCTGAGTGCGGCACGGCTCCCTGGCCGTACGGGATTTCACCGTGCGGCAGGAACCGTACTGTGTGAAACAGCCCTAATGAGTGCTGAGCGATCTTGCTGAGAAATCACTCAGAACGCTAAGCAAATCTCCCCGTGTGTAGGCCCCTTTACACGTAATGTTGCAGTTTGGTTAAAAAATCATTCAGAGATTTAGTTCTCTGCAAATGAAAAAAGAAAGACAACTTTCCATAAATTGCTCTACGCAACATATGCAACAGTATATAGAAATGCAATGCTATATAGAAAGCAGAACACGGAGAGAGAGAGAAAAAAATACCCAAAAAGAGAACGTGGTGGGGTGGAGACAATGCCTGTGATGGCTGTAACATAATAATCTGATATACAAGCAGATCTTTCTGGTTTTTTAGATACAGAATATATATATATAGTGGAGACATTTTTTCAAGTACTGTGCCTCAGCACATTAGCAGTTGGTCCACCTGTCAGAGGTTATGAGCAGACTACTATAACACTTCTTGAAAGTCATTATGGGCCTATTCTAAGTTCACTCTTTCTGACAAAATCCTTCTTAGATGGACAAAACCATGTGCACTGCAGGTGGGGCAGATGTTACTTGTGCAGAGAGAATTAGATTTGGGTGGGGTTTTACTTCAAAGTGAGATCTATATTGCAGTGTAAAAATAAAGCAGCCAGTATTTACTCTGCACAGAAACAAAATAACTCACCCAAATCTAATTCTCTCTGCACATTTTACATCTGCACCCCCTGCAGTGCACATGGTTTTATCCATCTAAGAAGGATTTTGTCAGAGAGAGTGAACTAGAATAAGGCCCTATATCACATGTGATCTACTTATGGGATTTTGGCCAACCCTCCAGTAGAGAATAACCTTTCGGATTGAGGTGGAGAAATTGGAGTCTAGGAGCAGTGATCTCTCCGTATTGTATGTAGCACTATGCATTTTACACAGTCTGGAAGATCTGGGAGGGCCTTGGAAACCCAGTATTTCTAAAGGGAAATTTATATTGTATAGCTTGGCTTCCATTACAACTCAAATTGTCACTCAATAAATAACAAAGCTAAATGGGGATCACTATACATAAAACAATTATGCTCAACCATTGTGGATTGCAGAAAGCTATAATGCAATAAATATTAGAACATGTTAACTGTGTAGAAAAGCCCAACAGAATGTAACATAAAAAGACACTAAGAAACATCTCACATGTTTATTATAACATAGTAGGTCAATTTTTAATGTTTTACTTGCTGTCTGGCAAAAGAACCAATGACAGAGAATAGTGAATCACTTTTTTACAAAGAGATGACATATGCGTCACTATTCCAGTAATCAGAGTATACAGCTGATTTACAAGCCATAAATCTCAAGAATAAACCACACTCAGGAACTGCACAATTAATTATTTGTGGTTACAGATAATGCATTTTGCTGTACTAGTATACAAAGAACTGTGTGTTACATGAATGATTGTGGTATGTAATTCATCTAGGAGTAGAATTGGGATATTAGTTGCTGTACAATGTATCCTTATCTTTGTAATGTTCTGGCACAAAGAAGGTGACAAACACATTACCACAGCTGCCCCTTGCCCATCCAACTGAATGATCAATTTCCCTTCTCCCAATCTCTTTATCATTACTTATCGCTCTGATGTTGAATACACAAGAACAGAAAGATGGATTATTAAGGGAATTGGAAGTTGCCACAATTCCTTAAATCAGTTTACTTCATGTTTAAAACATTTATACAACAAGTATTCTTTTAAATCTTCTTACAACATAATGGGTGTGGTATAACACACTGACAGTCAGGATTCCGACAGTCATTACTCCGACGTCGGAATCCCGACTGCACAGCGGTGGGAGCGCAATAAAGCCCCTTTTGGGGGTCGTGGACCCCCATGAGGGAGCAGTCAGGATTCCGACTTCGGAGTTATGACTGTCGGAATCCCGACTGTCTGTGAACCGTCCGGCACCCATGGGTATGTGGCTATTAAGTTGTTTGACATGGAAATAAAACAATACACTGAAGATAAAATATACAAATATATTCTTTTGGATTGGGTCCCAGTGGAAATAATCTATATAAAAGTGAGCTCCGGCCTGCACTGTCTCTGACATGCACAGTGGGAGCTGGGGTAGGCACCTCAGGAACCAGCGGTACCCACTGCAGTTACAGTATGGGATGGAGTGGGAAGGGGGCAGGATGGACAGAAATGGGAGGCATACAGTAAAGGTGCTCATACATTGAATACCCCCCTCTGTCTGTTTTTATCCAATTTGGATGGATCTCCCTGATATAATCGGATGAAAAATGGCCAAATCGGACCTGTTTGACATATAATAAGACCCGATGCGTTTTCCTGTGCGCATCGGATGCTGTAGATTTATTGGTCTCCAACCTTTTTTTGGGACAAGAGCTACTTGAGAACAAAATAAACCGCCTGAAGAGCTACTAAAAAAAAAAAAAAAAGAAATGCATAATAATCGCAAAATGCTCTTTACACATTATACCACACACTGCTATGCCCCTGACACATTATGCCACATACAGCAATGCCCCCAGACACAATATGCCACACACTGCAATGTCCAATATACTCCATACATACCTCCCAACAGTTATGTATGCAAACACACACCATCCTGAGGAAGCCTTGCTGGCATAACTAGCCGATGATTGTGGTGATCCCGCCAACGCCATTTGCGCATATATACGGCACTGACAGGAAGTCTGCCGGCAGACCCAATGCACCTTGTAAAATAGGTTCCTATTAACTATGAAATACTGCATAAGCAAAGAATCTTTTATCCTCACTTACATCGCATTGGTACTGGACCTTTATATATTTTTGTCTTGTGACCCCCAGTCCATATGTGTATGTATACCGGTATTAGCTATTATTTATTTACATTATAGCCAAATTAAATTTTCTACTATAGCCTACTCTTATTTATTTTATGTAATTTTTTATACTGATTATTCTTATTTTGTTTATTTGTACCAAACCACTGTGTATGTAAAAATTGATATTTGAGAAGTGAAGCGCAGGGTGCACACCCCCACTTGTTCTCTGTGTGGATACATGTTATGGTATATGTAAAAACACTGCAATATGAACATGCCAATTAAAGCCTTAACTCTACTGGCAATGTCACAATGAGCAGTCCAGATGATGTTTAGCTGCATCTTCTGATTGTCCATGTTGCAGAAATCAGAAGATGCAGGTAAAGATCTGTGGGACTCTGTAATTCGGTGGCGCTCAAGTGCATTTGTGCAGTTGGGTTTTCTGGCACTCGGGTACCTCCGAGTGCACGGTTATTAAGGCGGGTTTGGGCAATCGATATGTTTGTGACGCTCAGGTGTTCAAGCACTCTGGTATTTGAGCGCATTCGTGCACTCAGGTGTTTGGGAGCATTTGGGTATTCGAACACGGTGGTGCTCTCGAGTGTTTGGGCACACATGTATTCAGGAGCTCAGGTACCCGGACAATCGGAGGGAGGAAGCAGTGGTGGGCGGGTGATAAGATGAGCGACAGGGTGGATTAGGGTGAGCGACAGGGGGGATTTGGGTGTGCGACATGTGTGTGTGTGTGTGTGTGTGTGTGTGTGGAGGGTAGCAACAACGGACGCAAACCTACATGTCGGTGGCATGCCAAAGTAAGAGCATCTAAGTGATGATAAAGGTAAATTACGTAGTGTCTGGTCTGAGCGGAAATTACATAGACCCCAAAATGTGCAAAACATACATACTGTATAACATATGCATCACGTAAAAGTTAATATATTATATATATTATTTTTAGAAAGTGATTTTTGGTGACAACGCGTCACATCCGGCTGCAGAGCCCGGAGCTCCATGCACCTGCAGAAGGATCAATGCACTCGGACCTCACTAAAAGCTGGAGAACTGGCCGCCTGCGCCACCTCACTGCTTACAAAGCTGCACCTGGGGACTAAGATTTGGGCATACAAAAGCAGAATGAAGAAAGGATGCTTACTTTCTGGCCTCTATACATTAGCCTTGATACGATCTTTCCTGTTTCTGCATCAGTATGGGGTCCAAGTCACACAGAGAACCGGACCCCATTTGTACTTCAGTCAACTATTAGTTGATTTCTGTAACCAGGACAATTATAAATATTAAAGAATCTGGTCATACATTGCTTGAGCTTTTAGAACTCTTGGTGATAGCTAATATTTTACTTATATTTTAGCAAAACATTGGTTCTTCTTTAGAATGGCAGAAATATTTATGTTCTTATAGATATATATATATATATATATATATATATACACACACACACACACACACACACACACACACACGAAGATCCCAAATTATCCATTCATGCAGCTAACAGGATTTCATATGATCTATCAATGTTTGGCAACGTTTAACAAGTCTCACATTCATCAAGACATAAATAACTTATATAAGAATTAGTGATTTACTTCCTAGAATAGTTTAAATTACCATTTGTCACCTTTACATAGTACCAGAGAGGAAACGGAGCATCGATTTATAGGCATTTTAAATTGAATGGTTAATGCTGGAATCGCCCAGCCTGTCTTTTACTTAAAGAATTGCTGTCAGATTCTTAACACTCTCCTGGAATTTCCCAGCCTGTCTTTTACTTAAAGAATTGCTGTCAGATTCCTAACACTCTATTCACTCTTGGTTTTAAATGAAGCTCAAAGGCTGATTAGTGCTATTCTAACTCCACAGAAAGAAAAAAATATTATTACAGCCATGGACAACAAAATTATGTTTCCAAGTCATCAAATGTGCCAATATATAATTTTTGTTTTCTCTATATAATGGTGTTTATTTCTTATGTGTAATGCATTTATTTTTAATTGCTTTCATTTCCAATGCTCCTAATGCGGCCCTTCAATTCTTTAAGTTCATTACTATGATTTACGGAACTAATCTTTAGTTGCTACCTCACATTTTCAGAGAGGATTATCAAGTGAAGCATAATGAATTAAGATGGCAAGACAAAATTATCTGAATATCTGGTAGAAGCAGGGAAGCTTAACTGAAACATTCTAAAACATCAACAATCAATCAGTCCATCTCCTGAGGAAGATGTGGGTACATGTTGAAATGTGTTGAGCATTTATACCCATTTGGGCACTTTATTTGAGCATCCATATCCCCATCTGGGCACTTCATATTGCCATACTGTGTGCCCTCCAGCATTCAGCACCAGTTCTTTCCTGCCAAAGAGGATTTCCACAAAATCAGTTATCAGCATAGCCGCCAAGCAAGGTATACTTTACCATCAGCGACTACCTGAAGACCTGCACATTGCTTCTGAGTAAATAGGATCCTCCCTGGGCAATATTCCAGGACTTAAAACTCACTTCCATCTTGGCCTAATAAGTGCTAGAATGAACACTATAGACTAGTGGTTCCCAAGCTCGGTCCTCAAGGACACCTAACATTTCACATTTTCCAGGTGACCCAGCTGGTGCACTGTGTCACTGTCACATATAAAACAATAACAGGTTACCTGGAAAATAAGACCTGTTAGGGGTCCTTGAGGACTGAGTTTGGGAATCACATTGCTCCTCATACTCTATATAACACTAGCTACCTGGAGAATAACCCTGCTGGACCACTTAGCTTCAATGGATTCTTTTTCACTCTTATAATCTTACCCCACTCTAGTCTCCAAGTCTTCTCCATGGAATTTCTTGCCTCTCTTCCATAACCTACAATCATTACTACATAGCCATCAAAACCACCACTAAGTTTTATCAATGAACACATCTCTTGGGAACTAATGTATTCTGCTAATGTGTCCTCCAGCATCATCTCTAGGTTGCTGACACCAAAATCTACTTCCCTTGCCCAATACCTTCTTTAAAGACTCTTAAGTGACCAACTTTCTATAGGCCTTCCTCAGAGGTAGATGCATCGCTGTTTTTTGTGCAGGTTAGCTCAGTGTTTTTGTACTGAGTACTGTAAAGTAAATCACACTGCGCACATTAAGCAACTGATTAGCAATGAACGATGAAGTAAGGAGTTATTTTTAAAGAGAGTAAAAGGAAGTGACTGTTTATGGGACGTAACAGTGGAGGGACTTCAAAAACTCAAGCGTGTAGCAACCATTTCATGGACTTGTCTGTTTCTGCGACTTTTGCATCTAAATAACCCTTTGAGTGCCAAGTCAATTTGTCAAAAGAGGTGTCAAAATTTGGAAACAAAATTTTTATCCATTATGATGACCTGTAATATTTACCTTATATAGGATATAGTATATAATCTTTTTTTTTTAATTTATTTGAATTTCTGTGAGCGACGATATTGGCACTCATAGGGTCAATATGCCGCCATAGTGTGACTACACCATCAAAGCCACATAAGTACACTGTACATATTTTTGCAACACAGTGGCCCTGTACACAATTTTAAATCAACAAAGCGAATGATTAATTACAAGGCATTATACATCACAGAATAAAACGATATACTTTTTCATGACACTGACATTTAAAATTTCAATAGGCCTGGTAAAGTATATAGAACATACTGTATGATGTTTTGTCACAGGTTAAATCCTCTTACCATATGGCAGTAAATGTAGAATAAGTGCACAAATACAGATAGTATTGGAAATTCATGGTATCCAAGGTAACATGAATGTTATAAGGACAATTATAGCCAGATACATAGAAAGACTTGTGTTATCATTTTTATACCAAAAGTTTAAGAAGAAATTGGAGGCAATATAAAATACAGTAAAATCAGAAATAACTTGTGTGAATCACAGGGTAGACTGTAATTAGGTCGAACCCAAAAGGTTAACATGCAAAATGTCAACAAATGAAAAAGTGTACATGAGTTTTATACTATTTTGGTGCCAATTTGAAGATTTCAGCATGTTGGCCATCAATTAGTATACTGCTTTGCACGCCATGATTCAGGTCAGGTGCCTTGCTCCACTATGGTTATGCTTGGCACACTTTACGGTTCCCAAATGTAGTACTTGTGCAAGGTAATGTATGAAAAAGTTTCAAAAATGTAAAAAATTTAGAAAAACTCATGTTGACATTTTGCTTGTGTCGACCTATTGCCCATATCGACATAAAGCATATAGATCAATATCAGACCTATTGCCCTAAAGCATGTCAATCCAAAGTCTGGATCTCTTCCACAATAAACAGGTCAGTGCTGTTAGTATATAAATAGCACAGATAAACATCTCCTAATGTTATACTACTGTACTACTAGTTTAAGGCCTAAAGTTATTTAAAGTGAATGAACCCTTATAGGTTTTTAACCCATTCGGTGGTAAGCCCGAAAATTTCTCAGGCTGAGCTGCGCTGCAGAAGCGAGCTCTCCTGAGAAATTTCCGGGCATGCCATTGCAAAGAAAGGGTGCACCACCATCCCCCCTGTCGCTGATTCCCTCCCCCCCCCCCCCCGTACCTGATCCTCCCTGTTGCTGCTCGGGGAGGATCAGGGCCGCTGTGTGTTAGGGTGACCAAACACAGGAATGCCCGAACAGATAAATGGCTGAGCGCTTTAACACTGGAGGCCCCTCCTGAGCCCCCCCCAATAGGCCCCAAACTTCTCAAAGCGGCACAAAACAGCCAAAGCCAGCAGCAGCAGCCAAAGGGGAGCAGAGGGGGCTAAAGGGTCCACACTTAAGGGAGCCTGTTTATTGTGTTGTATTCAGTGCTGCCGAGAGGGGGGTGGGTACTTTTTACCCAGGCCTGGGTCTTTTGGAGGGGCCTGTGCCCCCTCCCCCGCTGCACAGACTGGGCAGTGGGAATAGAGAGCAGAGGATGCTGCAGCAGCACGGCCTCTCTCCCCCACTCAGCACACGCTGCTCAATGACGTGTCCTGAGCGGGGGAAAGAGGCAGCTGCATCAGCAGCCAGTCATACGTTTTCCAACGACATATCACAATGCATGAAAACAACAGTAATAAAATAGATCCTTATGACAGCACCCTTAAGGGGTCGTCCGAACGTAGATTGTCCCTTAAGATGATAACGTAGTGTGCAAAGTTTGAAGACAAAAGCGTTATCATGGAACGTCCATACGCACAAACCATCAATTATACTTATGTAGATAGGCTGTAGTAGTGTAAAATAAATATGCTATCCCATTTTTTTGTCTGGTTGATAAAAATAACCATGGTATGTGCCAAAATAATGTGAGTAAGTAATAATAATAAAAGCAATTACTCATAAAAACCTATTTTCCATATGTCACGCTGGAAATGTAACAGTTATTTGTGCAAAGCTTAAATTGTGGATTTATTTTGCTTGCCAAAAGCACATTGTTTTTTATTTTAATTAATATATTCCAAGATTTGCTTTTAAGTATGATTTAATAGGCTTATTTGCTTATTTAAATAAAGTGAGACCATATGATGGCATACTGTATAAAGTATAATTTACACAAAACCTATTATCTACTGTTGTGGAATCCTACCAGTTGGTTGAAGCACTACTGGTGCTTGGGAATTGCTAGTCTGTATTCACATGAATAATGGTTCAGCCCTAAAATGGACTGTTCCGCTGTGTTATTAACAGGTACAATATAACATGCATAAATCGAATATATTGTATAGTGGGGATTATTCTAATTCACTCGGTTCCCCTTGCGAACCAATGTTTTTCTTCTGCGCATGTGCTGATGCCTGGTCCATGCGGCCACAGCAACAAAGTGTTCGCACGCACCCACCCAAGATTGCGGGCAGGGGGTGTGGTGGCAGCAGGCCGGGGGATTCACCCATGGGAATGCCCAGCATTTCGTGGGCCTTGTCATGAGGGCGTTCCCATGGAAATCACCAGATGTCAGCTGCCCGCTCATTTCCTGTTGAGCGTGTATGCAAATCTAAGTGACCTGAGTCACTTAGATATGCGTGCACCCTCCACATCATTTGATGTTAAACTTCCATTCGAAGACGTGTGCGCAAACCCGCCGTGGGAGGGCGGCTTAGGCAATACCAACAAGCGGCGACTGTGGGACGCTGTGAATTCGCAGACTTGCGAGTCAGCCAATATAAGGTCCTATAAGTAGCACAGTATTAAAATGTATGTCTGTGGAACTACGGGTGACATTCTATGGGATGCGATTATCGTTTTTTTGCGGTAATTAGACCACAAAATGGCGACATCGCATTTTCCCATGAAATCGTTTATTTAATGGGATGCGCACAGGGGCTGAAATCGCATATTATGTGCGTTAAGGTCTGGTGAATAAAAATGCGAGATTAATTCGCATTTTTATCGCATCCAGATGTTTTCGCACAGAAAAGTATACAAGTCGCTTATTTAATGCTATGCGCATTTGCACATCGCATTTTTTAAGTGACTAATTATCGCACTTATTTCAGACCTGGGTCTGTTAGGCGAATTAGCCAGAACCCTGCACAGATCGCAATGTTCCGTGCAGGGTTCTGCTGTAAAAACTAATAGAAATGGTTAAAAAATAAAAAAAACGAGCGCGGGGTCCCCCGCCCGAGTATAACCAGCCCCGGGCTCACTGAGCCGGTGCTGGTGACATAAAATCAGGGTCCCCGACAAATAGGGGTCCCCTTGATTTTATGAAACCAGCACCGGGCTCAAGGTCCGTCGCTGGTTCCCAAAATACGGGGGACAAAGTGACTAGGGGTCCCCCGTATTTTAAGAACCAGCACCGGACACAACCAGCCAGCAGGGTAATGCCACAGCCGGGGGGAGACTTTTTATACAAGTCCCCCCGGCCAAAGCATTAACCCCCTGGCTGGTCAGCATGGGCAGGGGTCCTGGGGAAGTGGGGCCCCCGCCAATGAAGGGGTCCCCCCCCTCCAGGACTTACCAGCCCATGCTGATAGTCAGGGGCTGTCCCCGATGCCCCTGGGCGGTGGGCATCGGGCTGATGATTTGTGTAAAAAAAAGAATGAAAACTATTGTTTTACACTGGCGAACTATGAGTCCCAGCAAGCCTACCCCGCATGCTGGGACTTGGGGAACCACAAGTCCCAGCATGCGGGGCATTAAAGGGCCCGCTGGCACTTGTAGTTCTGCAGTGAAAAAAATAGTGCACAAAATCACACTGACACCCTGTAAAATAAAACTTTAATACACACAAAACACACACACACACTGATACTTACCTACCTTGAGCCCGTAGGTCGGTCCCTGGATCCTGGGTCCGTCCTCCGGGGCTCCAGGGTAGAAGAGTCCGGTTCCAGGGCCTTGGTCCTGGTTCCGGGGCTCCTGGCGTGAAGAATCCGGGGTCCGGGATCCGTGGTAGTCCCCAGGGGTACCTAAGGAGGCAAATCCAACTCACCTGCTCCCCGGCGGCGACCTCCGGTGACAGCGCTGCTCCAGACTGGTACCCGGCTTGCAGGACTTTGCCCGGCGCTGAGATGTTTCCTCCTCACCGTCTCTGCACAGAATGATTTCTCGGCCAATCAGGAGCCGACTTTCTCGGCTCCTGATTGGCCGAGAAATCATTCTGTGCAGAGACGGTGAGGAGGAAACATCTCAGCGCCGGGCAAAGTCCTGCAAGCCGGGTACCAGTCTGGAGCAGCGCTGTCACCGGAGGTCGCCGCCGGGGAGCAGGTGAGTTGGATTTGCCTCCTTAGGTACCCCTGGGGACTACCACGGATCCCGGACCCCGGATTCTTCACGCCAGGAGCCCCGGAACCAGGACCAAGGCCCCGGAACCGGACTCTTCTGCCCTGGAGCCCCGGAGGACGGACCCAGGATCCAGGGACCGACCTACGGGCTCAAGGTAGGTAAGTATCAGTGTGTGTGTGTTTTGTGTGTATTAAAGTTTTATTTTACAGGGTGTCAGTGTGATTTTGTGCACTATTTTTTTCACTGCAGAACTACAAGTGCCAGCGGGCCCTTTAATGCCCCGCATGCTGGGACTTGTGGTTCCCCAAGTCCCAGCATGCGGGGTAGGCTTGCTGGGACTCATAGTTCGCCAGTGTAAAACAATAGTTTTCATTCTTTTTTTTACACAAATCATCAGCCCGATGCCCACCGCCCAGGGGCATCGGGGACAGCCCCTGACTATCAGCATGGGCTGGTAAGTCCTGGAGGGGGGGGACCCCTTCATTGGGGGGGTCCCCACTTCCTCAGGACCCCTGCCCATGCTGACCAGCCAGGGGGTTACTGCTTTGGCCGGGGGGACTTGTATAAAAAGTCTCCCCCCGGCTGTGGCATTACCCTGCTGGCTGGTTGTGTCCGGTGCTGGTTCTTAAAATACGGGGGACCCCTAGTCACTTTGTCCCCCGTATTTTGGGAACCAGCGCCAGACCTTGAGCCCGGTGCTGGTTTCATAAAATCAAGGGGACCCCTATTTGTCGGGGACCCTGATTTTATGTCACCAGCACCGGCTCAGTGAGCCCGGGGCTGGTTATGCTCGGGCGGGGGACCCCGCGCTCGTTTTTTTTTTTAAAACTTTGCGCTGTCCTGCAAATGTGCGATTTTCAGACTTGAAAATCGCACATTTTTAGGACTAAATACAGCGCACCACTTCGCTGCAAATCGCCCCTCTTCGCACTTTTCAGCCTCCAATGCGCATCACATTAAATATGCGCATTTTGGCTGAAAAATGCGATTTGCGGCGATATGGTGCGCTAATAAAACATGCGCATTTAGCGCAAACCATAGAATGTCACCCTACATGTCATTTGAACGAAGACTTGAGGTAAAGAATTATCCACAGTTAATTGTTTTTATATAAATTACTGTATGTAAAACACACTTCAAAAACAAGAGTTACTAACTGACTTTCACAAAACAGGGCTAATTCTGAGATGGGAGCAAAGCAAAAAATATTTCTTGTGACAGAAACAGGGAAAGAGTGATGTAAGCATTGCAGATCCCTCATTGCTGAAGCATATTGCAATAAATGAATGCAGTGCTCGTATGGTCCAACCAACTTAGTTGAAGGTATACACCTACTTACTAGTTTATGGTGTATCTTGCAAACACTGGAATGTCGACTAGGTATTTGTGAAAGTAGAAAAATCTGATGAGGTGCACTAAAAAAATACGTAACATCCACAAGCATATCCCATACTTTAAAAATTCCATTTTTATCAAATTAAACTTTTGGATATTCCACCACTTTCTCAAACTCAATATGCCAAAAACAGAACTTATAGTTTTTCTCCCATCCAGAACCCTTACAATTATGCTGCCTCTACCTCTCAATAATCAGAATCTAGAACCATTACTGTTGATAAGAGTAAAATGTCCCCTTGTATTACTGTAATCTTCTCCTGTCTGGTCTTCCTCTGGCTCTCCTCTCCTTACTTTAAGCTATCCTTAATGCAGTCATTCATCTCATTTACCTCTACCACCAATATGTATCTGCCTTTCCCCCTTTGCCAATTTCTTCAAAGCTCTCCATCGATATCAAAATACCCAGCCCAACATCGCTGGCGATACACAATTGCTGATGCCGGGACTGAATCTGGGCACAAGCAGCATGTAATCACTAGTGACATCCCTCATTGGTCCTGCTGCATATCATGGGTACAGGTATTGGGCATCAGATCATCTTTCATAACAGTCAACCAGCCCTTCTTTTAAATCATTATGATCAGGTATTTACCGCCCAGCCAGAGGGAATTCCAGCCCTGGGCATGCCTGTGAATATATTGCGATTAGTTGCAAATCCAGAAGCAAGCGATCACCATCGAACATTTTTTCCAAGACTGTGCAGTCTGTGCGTAACCCAGGACCTACACGGCCAGTGCAATAAAAACAAGCTGATTGGGACCAAAGCTGACGTCACAGGCCATCACTGAATACATTCGGGCACGCCTGTATTACTCCTAGTAAATTTCTGGGTGACACCCACAAACACCGGATTCCTGTCAATCATCTTGCAAATTGTGATTTAAAAAAAAAAAAAAAAAGATGCTAAATTTTATTGCAGGATGGTCTCATGTATGAGTACTGCGAGCTGTACTAATGCGCAATCATTCGATAATTGCCTGGGCTGCAAATTCATAGCCGTGCAATCAGGTCTGAATAACCCCCTCTAACGTTACCACATTCGTGGTGCTTATGTGGATCTATGCAACACGTGTAATTCAAAGAGATTTAAAAAAAATAAACAATTGAAGTCCTTATGCTAAAATAATTCCATCTGTGTAACTCCATCATTAAGGAAACCGTTACATAGTGAACAACATCAGAGCCTGTAGGAGCATCAGACTTGATGCTTTATTGTACTTACCAGTACTATCACTGATTTATAAATCTATAGAGATGAGTCACTCACCCACTGTGAATGTTGGAACTTTATCACCCACATATTACAAAGCTCACCCTCCAAACCATCACTCCGGCCTTTGCTCCCAGGATAATACAAAACAAGAACAATGGTGCAGCACTAGCTTCTCCTCCGGCGCAGCAGGTTTATCAAAGTCCACATTGTACATTTAATCTCCCAAGCTGTCAGTTAACATTGTACTCAGGCTGAGCCGATGAAAGCTTGATATTAATTATAGTTTTGCAGTGTACATTTGGTCTTGTGTTTATTGACCTATCCATTTTCTACTCATTAGTTTCCTCCACGGTCTCACTTTGTGTTCTCTTTAGCTTGGTGAGATTTTATTTCTTTAATGAGCAAGGATAAAAAAAAGGGAAGGTACACACTTCATTATAATCCACGTCTTAAAATTCTATGAAGGAATTGTAGAAAGGCAAGACTCATGCCTGTGTACTTTAATGACAAGATACTAGATAAACCAGTACTTTACTATAGATGCTAAGGTCCTGATGCAAATCAATGGTACAAACTGTGATCACTAAAAAGCCACAATTATGATCATATACAAACTAAATTAGCATTTGTGACTATCGGTAACAGTAGTGTAGGCTCCTGGCGAAATGCCCGGCAAACATTAAGAACATTAATGACCCACTTGTACCCAGGTTTTAAAACTTTTACAAAAGCATTCGCAAATGCATCAGAGGAATTTAAAAAATGTGCTAAGTACACAGAAAAACTCCCCGTCTCATGTATTTGAAAAAAAATCTTTTAAATACACATTTAAAACCTGCTTTAAATACACATACAAAATCTTATTATAATACTGACGGGTGGACAAACAAATCAGCAGTCAGCATAGCTTTCAGGACTAGCCAATAGCTGAGAGCTAGTACTTGCAACTTTCTTCTGATTATCAGCAGCAGCAGCATAGGCATGCCAACACATTTTATTAGGGGGTGCACTGTCGGATGGCTGCGGGGGGGGGGGGGGTAAGGATTGGGTACAAAGCGGGAGATTTAGGCAGTGGGGAGGGCAGGGCCATCTTAACAGCAGTGTGGGCCCCTGGGCAAAGCAATGGACGGGGGCCCTTACCCATTTTCCCCTCCTAGGGCTGGAGGGTGCTATCAACAGCAGCTTTGATGTCCTATGGGTGGCAGGGGGTGCTCTATCTTCCATTCAACATGTAGGACCTGGAGCAGTGGGCTTAATATTCATCATTTTCCGGTGGAAGGGCAGCTTGTTTGACTGCAGATATCGCCATTATCTGGAAATAGATTTCTTAGCCTTCAATAGTATAAAAACCTAGAGTCCCAACTGTCAGGTGGTGCTGGGGACTTGGGGATCAGAGATCAGGAGCCAGAGAAATCCATTGACAAAAATATAAAACTGTACACCAGACGTTTCGAGCTAGAGCAAGGACCGGCTGCTTGAAGGCTGATATCTCTGGTTTTGGGCATGATAGAGACAATCCTCTAGTGTCGGCAGTAAGGGGAGAGTCCCAGCTTTTGGAATATACTCTCAGAAAAACTCTACGTCAGGGAGAACCTGAGAAATATGACTGAGAAGTGCAATTAACAGGTCATATGTGGACTGCTGCTTTGAAGTTGGATATCTCCAGTTCCCCATGGCCGATTTTCAAAATACTGGTATCTCTGGAAAAAGGGGATCCTTCGCTATTAGCTTAGGACCCTTATACACCTGGTACCCCTGGGCAAGTGCCCATTAAGCCCATACGAAAAGACAGCCCTGGGGGAGGGGAGGCTTAGACATCAGTGAGGGAGTGTTAGGGGCGCAGGAATAAGGTAAGTATACTTATCCCATCCCTGTCAGGATTCTTTGCCTCAGGATGCCACTGTCAGCTTCCTGACTGCCGACACCCTGTCTACTGGCCAACTTTGTGTACTGTATTTCTGCCCCACATGTCACTCCGGCTCCTCTTACTTCCGTCTTCCCTTAGATATGTCCCTCTTTAAACCAACATATTTTAATACCTCTATCATTCCTACACATGTCCTTCTCTCCCTCAACCCTTCACCTCTCACTTCCTTTTCTCATCTCCTCCTCTCTCTCAGCCCTGCACCTGTCACTCCCTCCTTCCGGAACTCCATAACCCCTAAACCTCTCCATAAGTTGCTATATAGTACACTCAGTTCACTCAGTGTAGGTTGTTGGACTTGTCTAGTCAACCACAAGATCTGTAAACGCATGTTTATTAGCATATAAAATGAACCAGTTGCTGTGCAAGCTTGAATTTGTATGGTGAGCTAACTAGTATGTCAAATTAGGTAGGGTGCTTTTGGGGTATATTTAAGCGGCGAGGGGGGGGGGTGTGGTATGGCAAGGATGGCTTTTTTGGGGTGAGGAAAAGCCATCCTTGCCTTGTCATCCCCAGTTACCCTTCCCCGACAGAACACCATCCAAGCCGCTGGAACTTTCTGTTTGCTCTCAGATCTGCACTATATAGGTAAGCATGTTTTTTACACATTGTATGTTATTCTGATGAAAAGGACCCAGTGGCCTTGAAACATTGATAAATGACACAATAATGTAGCACTTTTAAACATTGGAAGCCCCTGGAGTGCTGCCCAGTTTTTTCTATGATGAAACACCGCTGTCTATATACTGTTTCTATATTATTAACAGCTACTGCCTTTCCCGCAATAAGGGTTCCTAGGGCAGAGTTCCTGATGGTGGAATAGCTGCCCAAGTGATAGGCCGGGGTGTGGGCTACAGTAGGGACCACTGGAGCTTTCTGAAGTGTTTGTACAATGCTGTGACACCTGTATGCTGCAATGCAGTAACCTTTGTTGCTGTGCTGATTACCTGGTAAGCTGTTCACCTGCTACAAAAATAAAGAACAAGACTTCATCTGATCCAGTGTATCACAGTGTGTCACATTTGGCTCCCAACGTGGGGCATACAGCTGGAATCTACAATACAGCAGAAGAACATCTCAGGTAAAGCCCCTGATATATTTATACATGTTAAGTATGTCTCCCCTTAAATGTCTCTTTTCTAACGTAAATCCCAAATTGTTCAGTCTGTCTTCATAATTCAATGTCTCCAATGCTTTTATTAGCTTTGTTGCTCTTCTTTGGACCATTACCATTATGTGTTTTTTTGTAGTTAGGGGACCAGAATTGTACAGAGTGTATGGTCGGACAGGACAAAAAATTAGACATGAAAATTGTCGTCAAAAACTTTTTAAACAGGTTTTTATATTTTTTTATATTTACACTGTAACACTCCCATTAAGTGTACCGGTTTGCCACACTTCAAACATGGTTGGTTATTATTCCCAATCTACATGCATAGTATAATATGAAAAAAAGCATATTTGGGGGAAATGTTGTGTTAACCATTTCCACGTCAATGTTAACCTCTTGGGTGGTATGCCCGGAAATTTTCCGGGCTCAGCTGCACTGCCGCAGCGGGCTGTCCCGGAAAACTTCCGGGGATATCACTAATGTGGAATCCCCGTGCCTACCGCCTGTGTGATGAATGACAGGCGGCTGGGGCAGCGACGGCAGGGGAGCTCCAGCGTACCAACGCCGGAGCGGAGGTGAGGGGGGGGGCTTCCTATCATCTGCGGTGGGTTTAGCCGGGGCAGGACAAACCTGCCCTGGTACAGTAGGTTTGTCCTGCCCCAGCAAAACCCACCACTCAAGGGGTTAAGGCCGATACACACTGCGTGACTTTGAGCTGAAAGCCGCTCAAACTTGGTGTTTAGAGCAGCTTTCAGCTCAAAGCCGCCCAATGTGTACAGCCCAGCGATGAGCAGTAATGCGCGCACCCGCATCATCGCTTCTGCTGGTATTACCAGCAGATGAGCGGCTTTGAGAACGGCTATGCATAGCACTGCGCTATGCAAAGCCATCTGCCCCCCCTGCTGACAGTGCCGGGCAGGGGGAAAGCCGCCCAATGTGTACAGCCCAGCGATGAGCAGAAATGCGCGCACCCGCATCATCGCCTCTGCTGGTATTACCAGCAGATGAGCGGCTTTGAGAATGGCTATGCATAGCACTGCGCTATATGACAGCATATTCCAGTGTGTATGGACCTTTACACACAGATAATATCTAACTGTTGATCTAATGACCATGTCGACCTTGCACCAGTCATCCGAAAGTGCGCCGACCACATGGGATTGACCTATCACCCGGATGCCGTAAGAGTGTACAATATAATATATAACGTCTCTTTAACTGGCACGTCTTTTTCATTCAGTGAAATGTAATAAAACATTATATTTTTTTAGATTATGCATACTTCCAATCTGTACTGTTTTGCAGCAACTGCAATTCAGTGAATCAATTTCCATTTTGTTATAGCTATTAAGAAAAGCAAAGATGTTCCAACGTATGTTTTGCTCTAAGAGACCAAAAAAAAAGCCCAGAAAAAAACAACAATATGATTTTTTTTCTGTCATGCCAAGATGCTAACACGCAGGCATATGGAATTAATTATTTTATCTCATAATGTTTGCTGAGCCTTTAAAAATGATGGAAACAGATATGCTGTCATTTACAGATATCTGCTAAAAGATTGTTTTCTTTTTTTTTTTTTCTTTCAATGAAGGGCAAGTAGAAAAGACATCTGCTGACACAGTGTGCAATGCAAATCCCAGTACACTGAAACACTGCAGCTGGCAAGAATTCAGATAGATATCTGCAGTACGATGACAAAGGAATCTGCAGGACAGGTCTGCACAGCCTCATAAAGAAGGTACAAAATGTGATTCAGTGTGAATTTATAAGCAGCCTTTGCCTTTTATTTCCACTTGCTAACTCATTATTTAATATACCTGGAAGAAATGTTTTCTCTAAAGCGCTTACTGGAGATGGATGAATATAAAATGGGATTTTATTCTTACTTCTGCTAAATTATAATAGTTAAAAAAAAAAATACAAGTATCGTGTCCTAGTTTCAATCAGAATCAGGCTTTTTTGCCGGGTCGCTGGGGCGGGGAAGGAGACAGTGCTTGGAGCTGATAGCGCTGCCTCCTCCATACTGTGAATGGGACCAGGTCACTCAACTAGGGTTACCCGTTCCCAATGCACTGCAACCCAGGTCAGAGCTGCTTCGACCGGGGTTGAGAGTGCGGTCTATACGTATGTAAGAAGTGGAATAAAGAAGTCCTTCCTCCAATCCGTTTTTTTTTTATAATTGTTTTAGTTCAGTGTCAAACAGTGATGAAAAATAGGAAATGTACCACCCTCCTGTGAAATGCCTGTTTTTGACAGATAAAACCTTGATCTGGACAGATCAAGGAAAGTATAAACTAAAGATGCCCAATCCAATGTCTATCCAATTTCCCTTGAAGTCCAGAACACCCCTGATCATGCCCACACACAGAACAATTGAGTACGAGTTGAGTTATTTAATGATCCATCTAACCTTGCAAATAATATATCACATCATTGCCGCAACGTTCATCATGCATATGCACAGGACAATGTGGCCAAATCTTGCACGACGAGTCGTTCATCTTTTCGTCTGCTGAAGGGATCAGCAGGCTCAATGAACGACCAGAAAAGAAGTGGCGCTGATAACCAAAAAATATGGGCCTCACTAGCCCATTCTCAGTGGTGGCATGGCACTATGCGCCCAAATATTATACCTTTCATTGAAACGTCCCGTAGGCATCTGCAATGAATCATGATCATGCCCACACATGGCAAGTTTCCAAATGATTGTTTGTTAGATCGGTCGGAAATGGCCATATCGTTTAAAAATCTAACTTCAAATATTTTGGCTGTATGTAGCCCACACTCTGGGGTATTTTTATAGCTGCCCAAAGATTGAGAGTCAGGGAGAACAACCGAAAGCTTAGAGGAACCAATGCAAACAATGAAATAGAAAGAATACTCTATCACACACTCAACATGTAAAAGGAGTGTAGAGAAATTTGTGGAGAATCTGTGCATGCTTGACAAATAATAAGAACTGACTGTTACACTGAAAAAGGAGAGGCCTGTTTAAACAAAAGGAGGCATACGCACACTGTACGATCACCAGCACCAAGTTCATACACTTGCCAGTGCCGGTGGGCAACGAGTGATGGTGTGCAGGGGAAGTGTGTGGGGGGGGGGGGCAAAGGAGCATGCATCGGCCGGCCATCGTGGGTGCATACACACTGGGCAATGTACTTAGCAACATCGCTCAGAAAGGCTAAAATTAACGATAACGCTCATTTTATCACCCAGTGTGTAGAGGCCTTCAGGTGGTGGGGAGGAGGCAGATAATACACAGTGAGGTAAATGTATCAAATGTATTAAAAAGAGTAAGCAATGGATAAGCAGGCCATAACAACCAATCCACGTTTACCTACCAATTTATAGACTGTACTTATAAATTCTAGGTAGAAGTCGATTGGTTGCTATGGGCAATTGTCCACTTGCCAAATCTTTAGGAGATTTGATACATGTCCTCTGATGTGAAGGAAGATGCCAGGTGAAGGGGAGTACAATACTGCTGGCCATATTTATGGGCCTTAATATATAATCTATAGAGAGTAATTAATACATTATATCTTGCTTTAAGTTTCACTGTTTATTCAGAGATTCCCTGTTCATAGGGGACAAGCAACCCAATAAATAGATCAAAACACCTTTTGAAAGATTGGTTACATTATTTGGGTCAGACGGAAACAATTTCATTATATATGCCATAATGGAAAAATACATGATTCAATTAATACTTCCATATAAGTACAGGTTGAGTATCTCTTATCCAAAATGCTTGGGATCAGAAGAATTTTGGATAACGGATTATTCCGTATTTCGGAATATTTTTATATTTCACTGATGTATAAACACATCAAACACATGAAATACACACAAATATATTTTATTTGTGCATAAAACAAGGTTTTAACACATGAAAAAAAGTTTGTGTAATATCTCAGATACTGAATTTGAGTGTCAGGCAATCATTTGCTTGCACATATTTAGTGCCAGTTACATATCTTGTGCCCAGTAGTGGCAGTTACATATCTTGTGCCCAGTAGTGCCAGTTACATATCTTGTGCCCAGTAGTGCCAGTTACAGATGTCCCCAGTAGTGCTGTTACAGATGTCCCCAGTAGTGCTTTTAGCAAAAATATTATTTGGATAACGGATATTTGGATAACCTGTATGTAAGTATGTGCAGAGTATAATACCATGCTTACTAGAATTAATGTCATATATGTTGTAGCTAGGAATAAAAAAACTTTGGCAAAAGGGCATACATTTGTGTATAAAGCAGACTGGCTCTTTTAGTGATATCACAGAAAAGAAGAGGTTTTAAATTAGTGATGAAATAATTAGCAAGTTGTCACTTTTTGGCTATCGGTCTGCTGCTGATAAATTGTACAAACCTTCCTTTAACCAGCAGATTAGGTGACATGTCTGAGTAGTGCTTTCTTTTAGAAAAATTATTGGAAGAAAACTATTTTTAGTTCTGTAGGTCAAAAAATAAAGTATTGTGACTCTTTTCTAATATTAACATATTATGCTTGGTTTCAGTGATGTTACATGTAGATGTGGATATTTGTTTAATTATAGAAACTCTAATAAAATTAGTCATTTGTAATAATATTTTGGGGTAAGTCAAGGAGAAAATGAAAACTACCTTAAAAGTGTCAACTCTGGAAATGAATGTTATGTTTGGCAATACTGTTTGTGCTTTAGATTGTGAGTCTTAACAAATCTTGTGGGGTTTAAATACAATATATACATAATAACAATCCACATTCATTCAATAGTGAAATATCGACTTTTTTGTTCTGTCGCACAAGCAATAGATTTCTGCATTTTCATAAGCATCTTAACTCATGTGACAAGAATACCATGAATAACTAGTAAGCCAGCTCGAAGCAAATGCTTCAAAAGCTAGTCTGCTACCTTGTGATTGCCTCTGTGTGAGAGAAAGAGATGTAGTTTCAATATATATATATATATATATATATATGTTTGAAATAACAGGCAGCGGCACTCAGTCAGGAATTTTCAACGTGTATTTCAAAAGTCACAGCATAAGCCAACGTTTCGGGGATTAAGCGCCCCTTTGTCAAGGTGTAGTGATACCTATATATATATATAGATAGATAGATAGATAGATAGATAGATGATACCATAGGACCATGGCCATACAATTAGCTTTTATTGGTTTGGCTATCAAATAACAAGAATGTACTTAAAAAAAAAAAAAAATATTTGGCTACGTTGTCAGCATAGCCATTGCCGGGCGCCCGGCTAATAGGTGTAGCCGGGCGGAAGGGGGAGATGGCGGGCAGGGCGGCCGTCCATGGCGGTGGTGGCTGAAGGGCTGCATAATGGCGGCGGAGAGGGGAGATTCCGGCAGCCACTAGGGGAGCATCACATGGTTTCCCTGCTCCCCCAGCGGCACTACGCTAATAGCGTAGGAAAGAGCAAATGTCATGGCGCCCGCGATGCGGGTATCCGAGTCCCGGAGGCGCCAGGGACTGGTAAGTATAATGACACACACTACACACACACCACCCACTAACACTATCATATGCCCACTATCCATGTCATACCCCCAGGGTCCACATGAGCGTGGAGTTAATCTTAGAAAGTGTGGCGAGCGCAGCGAGCCACTGACCGTGAAGCGTGGCGAGCGCAGTGAGCCCTGTGAGGGGACGCGTATCTGCGTCCGCTCGCCACGCTTCGAGCTTGTTGGCTCACTGCGCTCGCCAAACTTTCTAAGATTAACTCCACGCCCACGTGGACACTGGGGTATGACGTGGATAGTGGGCATATGATCCTTTATGTGTTAGCAGGGCTACAGTTACGTAATTTGCATAACTTACATCATTTGAGTAAGTTACGTAGTTTACATAGCCAGCATAGTGGTGTATTGGTATTCTCAATACACCACTACGCAAACTACGTGCCGGGCGCTCAACTAACATATAAGTACCATAAAACCATATTGCGTGAGTCAAAACGGTTCAAAGAAGTTGTGCTTTTCCCATGCATAATATTGTGCAAAAATGTTTATCTCAAATGTAGACCAATTTGTTAACTTTTTTTGTTACACTTTTAGCTAAATTGAACAAAATGCCCACATAATCTTTCCGGAAGCTAACTAAGGCTTTTAAAACACGTGCACAAGTGCTTAAGTTGAACAAAAGATTTAGGGAGGTATGCAATCACCGGCGAGCATCTCCCGATGGGGAATATGGCCACCGGGCCCTATTCAATGCCCTAATCAAAAATCTTTCAAATTGGCAGCAGACATCAACAAAAAAAAACAGTTTGGCAAGTTTTGCAGTAAGATTTGTCATGATGGTTCCAAGGCCTCTCATTGCTAAGGAGAAAAAAATCTAAAGCACATTTGTACAGATATTTTAAAACAAATTAAAGATAATTCATTAGCTAAAGTTATTTACCTGTGAAGAAATATGGATTTTTCAGTAAGATCTTGTGACAAAACACCAGTCTGTGCACTGGAAAACACCATCATCACCAAGAAGGAAGAAAGCACGTCAACACAAATCCAAAAATAAAGTAATGTTAATTGTTTTATTTTAAACCATGGGTGTAATGGTATCCTGGACTGGCTACCAGAAGGCGCAAAAGTTACAACTACTACAACAACTTTGCAAAAAGGAATCAGAAAGAAGACAAACTTGTTGAATCCTCCATCAGTACAATGTACTACTTCACACAACTCTCTCTCTCTTTCTCTGTTTTTGGCCAAGAAAAGGTTGCAATGATAGAACACCCTCCTTACTTGCTAGATCTAGCACCATGTGACTTCTGTCTTTTCCCTAAAGTCAAATCAATTGATTTTGGAACAAGTAATGAATCATGGAAAATAAGAATGCTAGTGGTCTGTGGATGCAGAAAGGAAATTGAGTTAAAATGTAATTAATATATTTAAATGTACATACATCTTAATAGATCAATGGGAGGACACACAATATAAATCTAATTGCTAAAGTTAGAAATGATTCCTTAAGAAGATGTAGGTTCTGCTTATCCAAAATGGATGCCTATTGTAACTCTGTATCCTATAACAGCCTATAAAATCTGGCTATGTATGGCATGATAATCATAGTAAAATATTTTTAAAAGATTTATTAAAATTGAATATGTATACAATAAAAGAGCATAATTAATACAATATACAATTTAACTGTATCTTATAGTTTTATTTCCTACATTCTTTGTCTCCTCAAAATGTTTTATCAGCAGTTATTCCCTATAATGGTACAACTGCACTAAAGAGATGTATCACAATAAAAATCCACCAAATTAGTTCAAGATGTGTCAGATTCAAGCTCAGACATACTGTTTATTTAAAAGGACATTGCACTGTGACTAAATGTGCAATTGATAGTTGAAATCTTTTGTCGTGCTGGAATGATGGCAATGGGAAAAGTTGGCGGTGTCCACAGAATTAGCGATTTTACCCAAGGGTTTTACATTTAATAATAAAAAACTGATAGGAAAACATTTTCATTTGGTAGGATATTTTCAACTATTTTATCAATGTCTGGTTGAACTTAATTGCATATGGTCTTTCTCCATCAATCCATATGGACAAATTCAATTAACAGCAGTTAAATACCGCAGCCTGCTTGATAGCCCATTCCATTATAACCTGTGGTAGCCTGCAGGCTGCACTGCAGATTTGTGTTCAAGCCTGAAGGAGGCTCAAATGCACTACATGCCCTGATTGCAGGTGCTTCAAACCTGTTAATCCATAGCTCCAGGAATTTATCTCGGACTCTGTGGGCTAACTTGCTGGAATGGGTAATTTACTGCACAAAGAAAAGGATCTGTAAATGGAGTAGTCCTGGATAATAAAGTGCGAGGTTACCACACGTCCTGATGCCACTTTATTTTGGCCCATAGAATAGTAATGTTTTTGTATGGTTAGTGCTGTATAAGTTAGCATTTTGTCTAGCTTAGTGCTCCTCACCCTGTTTTTCTCACAAAAGTGCATGTACATGCTATGATTGCCTTCCCCTCTGCCACAAACAAGTGGCCTATTGTAAAAATGTAAATATATATTATAATGTGATGCGGTCAGCAGTCAAAAGGTCGACACTTGAAAGGGACAACATGCATTAGGTCTACACGGACTTTTTTTTAACCGACTTGTTCATACTTTACTATCCCAGTGGGTATAAAGCACAAAAAGCACCATGCCCGGAGCCTGGCGAGGGGATGCGGTATACTTATACAGTGTTCATGTCAAACTAGATAACATAAAAGTGAAAACCACATGTCAACCTTTTTCATGTCAACTTTTTGACCATGTCATCCTAATGGATGTCAAGCGGTTTGAAGTTCCGGCTTTTTGACTGTCTTCTAATACTGGTCGAACTTTTGACTGTCAACCTAACAACCCATACCCATATTAATATGCACTGCTTATTCATCATTGGTAACTGAAGAAGCAAATTGCCCTTATCTTCATGTTTCATCATTACCAGGAAGAGATTTCTCATAGAGCAGTGAAGAATTTTTACAAGTCTCAGTGATAACAACATCAACAGAATTAAAAGCACTAACGAATTTCTAATGAACCATTGTACAGTAGGAAAAAAGTATTAGTTTCCAATAACTTTCTACCAGGCCGTAGGGCATCATTAATTCAAGGTGATTTATGCTCACTGCACAGCTGCCGAGGGAGCCAATACTGATAGTAGTTAGGTTTTTTATGCCTTTTTTTGAATACTTAAAAATGGCTAACAGAGAGTTATGAGAGCTGACGAGATTACATCCAGCGGTTTAAGCCTTATTTGTCAGCTTTAATATAACAGCAGCAGAATCCGGTAATTGCAAATCACAAGCATCACAGAATTCCCAAATCTTTTTTTGCTAATCGTAAAGGAAGTGTCTAAAGCACTTTTTGGATCAGATTTATTTAATGCAACACAGGAGCAAATAAATGCTATTTATACACGTACATTGGTTTATACCAAAGAAAAATATTATCTTGATCTCAAAAACATGTCAATGAAATCAATAATTACCAAATGTCATCATACAGAGTAAATAGCAGTGCAGCTAACCCCTAACTGCCGTATAAGCTAAATAAAACTACAGTATAGATATTTCTTCTGAAGCTTAGAGGAACAGCAAGGAACCATTTAAACTCTTGTCAATAATACAGAGATCGTTCTATCAATACAGGCAAATTTCTATGGCAGCATGAAATGTGTGTTCCAAAAATAAACCTGTTCACCTGTAAAAGATTTATGGGATCACCATCTATAACGGAATACCCCACCTGCTACCAATGTTACTATATTTAAATGTACACCAATGTTATTCCACTGACCAACAATGTTATACCATATTTCACTGACAACAAATATGTATCCAACTGTCCACTTATATTATTATATGTCACTAATCACCAATGTTATTATATTCCACTGCCCACTAATCCAGGGACTACCAATGTTATTATATTCCAGTGTCTACCACTATTTATTCCACTGCCTACATAATGCCCCTTTCCCACTGCAGCCTTAAAACGGTATATTGCTGATTTTTGAGGGCAAAATACAGTTTAAGGCTGCAGTGGGAAAGCGCCAGAGTTGAAATACCGTTTAAAGTTAAACGGTATTTCAACCCGTTTCCAAAGCAGAGTTTTAAACGGTAATCTACCGTTTAAGAGGCAATGGGAATGCATCTTAAACGGTAGAGATGATGGCTGATTTTTTCAGCCATCATCTCTGTGTGTGTACGCTGCCGGGCTGAAAGATTAACCACTTTCAGCCCGGCGGTACGCCCCGCTGCCACCCCCCGCCCCCCCCCTCCTGTTATACTCACTTGTCCACGCTGCCCCGCTGTGTACGGCTGGCTGCTGCTGCGGCGGCTGGATGCTGAAGAGCCCTGCTACCCCGCCTGTCTCACCCTGCCGTTAGCGACGCTGGTCCGGTCCGCCCCGCAGGTCATCTTTGCTTGTCCTCCCGGGTCCGGCCACATGCCTCGCCTCCCTCCGTCCTGCTCCACACGGAGCAGCACTGGCCACCAATGTTTTATTTTGTAAGCCAGTAATATATAGATTGCTGGCACATGCCAGCAATCTATATATTTCTGGAACCACTGGGCACCAATGACAATCCTAAGCCAGTAATATATAGATTGCTGGCACATGCCAGCAATCTATATATTTCTGGAACCACTGGGCACCAATGACAATCATAAGCCAGTAATATATATATTGCTGGCACATGCCAGCAATCTATATATTTCTGGAACCACTGGGCACCAATGACAATCCTAAACCAGTAATATATAGATTGCTGGCACATGCCAGCAATCTATATATTTCTGGAACCACTGGGCACCAATCACAATCATAAGCCAGTAATATATAGATTGCTGGCACATGCCAGCAATCTATTTATTACAGGCACCACTGGGCACCAATGATTTAGTTATTAGGCAGTAATATATACATAGCTGGCACTGGCCAGCAATGTATATATTACTGTCCACCATGGGTTAAATTGAGCTGACACATAGCACAAATGTTGACGGCTGCGGGATTTGTACGCACCACTGGCCCCTCCCCCTCCTTTTATTATGTGAAAACAACTGTGGGTGTGCACCTTTTTAACCCTGAAAAGCCCATTAAAGTCACAGGCACTCATTTGTGCTGTAAAAACGTTTTGAAGAGCTAAAACGTTTTACCTGCAATGGGAATGGTACTTAAATGATATTTAAAACTGTAATCTGCGGCAGTGGGAATGCTAAATACCGTTTAAGATTACCTGAAACATAGAAACATAGAATTTGACGGCAGATAAGAACCACTTGGCCCATCTAGTCTGCCCCCTTTTTTAAACATGTTACCTCAAACCATATTTGATCCTTATTTTTTTGTAAGGATATCAATATGCTTATCCCAAGCATGTTTAAATTGTACTACTGTATTTGCGTCTACCACCTCTGTTGGAAGGCTATTCCACTACTACTATCTACTACTCTTTCTGTGAAAAAATTCTTCCTCACATTTCCCCTGAATCTTCCTCCCTCTAGTTTCAGTGCATCTCCTCGTGTTCTGTTGCTCCTCTTTCTGTGAAGAATGTCTCCCACCTGTACCTTGTTAAAGCCCTTGATATATTTGAAAGTTTCTATCATGTCCCCCCTTTCCCTTCTCTGTTTTAAAGTATACATATTAAGATCTTTTAGTCTTTCCTGGTACGTTTTGTGATGTAGGCCATGCACCATTTTAGTTGCTCTTCTTTGTACAGTCTCTAATGTATTTATATCCTTCTGGAGATATGGCCTCCAGAACTGAACACAATACTCTAGGTGAGGTCGTACCAATGACCTATACAGTGGCATTTCTGAGACCCAAGTGCATGATTTTGCATTTTTTGGCATTAAACTGTAGTTGCCATTCTCTTGACCATTTCTCTAATCTGCCTAGATCCTCAATCATTTGTTTTACCCCTCCTGGTGTGTCTACGCTGTTGCATACCTTTGTGTCATCTGCAAAAAGGCACATTTTACCCTCAATTCCATTTGCAATATCACCAATAAAGATATTAAAAAGCACAGGTCCAAGTACAGATCCATGGGGTACTCCACTTGTAACCTTTCCCTCCTTTGACTGTACTCCGTTTACTACAACTCTCTGTTTTCTGTCCTGCAACCACGCTCTTATCCATTCAACTATCTTAGAATCCAATCCCAAGCTTTCAAGTTTATTTAACAGTCTGCGATGTGGGACAGTGTCAAAAGCTTTACTAAAGTCTAGATAAGCTACATCTACAGCCCCACCTTGATCTATTACTTTAGTCACCCAGTCAAAAAAGTCAATAATATTTGTTTGACATGATCTTCCCCCAGTAAACCCATGCTGTTTTGGATCCTGTAAATTGCTGGTTTTGAGATATTCTACAACTCTTTGTTTTAAGAGTGTTTCCATCAATTTCCCTACTACTGATGTAAGGCTCACTGGTCGATAGTTGCTTACCTCTTCCTTGCTTCCACTTTTGTGCAGTGGGACTACATTCGCTGTTTTTCAGTCCTCTGGGATTACTCCAGTAGCTAGTGACTGGTTGAATAATTCTGTTATTGGTTTTACCAGCTCCCCTTTAAGCTCTTTTAGTATCCTTGGATGTATCCCATCTGGCCCCATTGATTTATCCACTTTCAGTTTTGAGAGTTCTGTGAGGACTTTCTCCTCTGTAAATGTACTTGCCTCTCCCTCAGTTTTCTGACTATACCTGCAACTTAACTGTGGCCCCTTCCCCTCTCTTTCAGTAGTGAATACTGAGCAGAAATAATTATTAATATTATCTGCTATTACATTGTCCCCCTCAAGAAAACTTCCACTCTCTGTCTTCAGTCTAATTATTCCACTTTTTGTTTTTCTCCTTTCACTTATATACCTAAAAAAAGTTTTCCCCCCTTTACCCACTGACTGGGCCATTTTCTCTTCAGCCTGTGCTTTTGCACATCTGATTACCTTCTTAGCCTCCTTCTGTCTAACAAGATACACCTCTTTGTCCTCATTCTTCTGCGTCTGCTTAAATTTCTTAAAGGCCAACTTTTTTGCTTTCACAATACTTGCTACTTCTTTTGCAAACCACAATGGCTTTCTTTTTCTTGTGTTTTTCCTAACTCTTTTGACACAAAGTTCTGTTGCTTTTAGAATTGCACTTTTTAATTTTTCACACTTATCCTGCACTCCTTCCAAGTTCTTCCACTCTGCCAAAGAATCCCTTACAGAGTTTCCCATCTCTACAAAATCAGCCTTCCTACAATCTAACACCTTTGTTTTTGTGTGCGATGAGTCAGTCTCTGTCTTTATTTTGAACCATACTGCTTGATGGTCACTGGATCCCAGATTTTCACCCACATTTATGTCAGATATTCTGTCACCATTTGTAAGTATTAAGTCTAATATTGCGTCCTTACGAGTGGGCTCCCTCACCAATTGCTGGAGGGATGCTCCTTGCAAGGAATTCAGCATGTCCCTACTTCTGGTGGAACTTGCAACAGGCAGCTCCCAGTTTACATCAGGTAGATTAAAGTCTCCCATGATTATCACCTCTCCTTTTAATGCCATTTTATTGATGTCCTGCAATAGGCTCTTGTCTAGTTCCTCTTCCTGACCTGGTGGTCTGTAGATCACCCCTATACGAAGAATCGCCTTTTCCCCTGTTTCTATGGTCACCCAAAGGGCCTCCGTTTTTTCTTCAATACTTTGTATTAAGGTAGTCTTTATATATTTTTTCAAATATATTGCAACCCCTCCTCCAATTTTTCCCATTCTGTCCTTCCTAAATAAAGTATATCCTGGTATAGCTATGTCCCAGTCATGATTTTCATTGCACCATGTCTCTGTAATAGCCACAATATCCAGTTCATCCCTTGTCATTATTGCAATTAGTTCTGGGATTTTATTTCCTAAGCTCCTAGCATTTGCACACATAGCTCTTAAAATTGTGTTTGTGCTTCTCCTGCTGCTAGCTATGTTCATCTTTCTGCCTATATCTATTCGGTTTTGATCGGCATTATCTTCTGTTGCAGTGGATAGGCTTTCTGTTCCATTTGCCTGCAGAGACAATACCTCTAGGTTGGGGGAGCAGATTTCTTCATTCTTATTTGGTTCACTGCCCCCCTCTGCTAGTTTAAATAGTTGCTTATGAAGCTTCCAAACTTCTCACTTAATATTCTTGTTCCCCTTGAAGATGGGTGCAGGCCATCACTTTTATATAAGGCTCTGTCTTGCCAGGTAGCTTGACTTTGACCTAAATATCCAAATCTCTCCTTGTTGCACCAATTCCTTAGCCAAACATTGAAGTTTCTAATTTTAAGAGTTCTATCTTCCCCTTGGTGTACTGGCAATACTTCTGAAAAAGTTACAGTGGTTGCCACCTGTTTTAGAGCAGTTCCTAACTTTCTAAATTCATCTTTTACAGCCATGACTTCAGCATTAACCAGGTAATTTGTGCCAAGGTGGACGATGACATCCACCTCCCCATCTTTTCTTGCTGCCTTTACAATTCTTAGCATGCGTTCTTTATCTCTTGGAGCTGTGGCTCCAGGTAAGCACCTTACTTGTTTCTCTACTTTAGTAGCATTTCCCAGATTAACTCCTCTAATTATGGAATCTCCCAAAAGAAGTGCAGTCCTTTTTAGAGGTGAAATTTTCCTGGTCCTACAGTTAGAAGAGGTAGAAGTCCTCATATCTTCCTGTTCTTTATTGCCTATGTTGGTCATTACTTCTTTATTGCCTATGTTGGTCAGACTTAAAATGGGTCTGCAGTGGGAAAGCAGCATAACTCTACAATGTTATTATCATTTCTATGACCACTAATGTTATTCAACTGACTACCAATGTTGTTTTATTCCACTAACTATCAATGTTGTTATATTCCACTGACTACCAATGTTGTTAGATTTCACTAATTACCAATGTTGTTATATTCCACTGACTACCAATGTTGTTATATTCCACTAACTATCAATGAGGTTATATTCCACTAACTACTAATGTTGTTATATTGCACTAATTACCAATGTTGTTATATTCCACTGACTACAAATGTTGTTATATTCCACTGACTACGAATGTTATTATATTCCAATGACTACAAATGTTGTTATATTCCACTGACGACCAATAATATTATATTCCACTAACTACCAATATTATTATATTCCACTAACTACCAATGTTATTATATTCCACTGACGACCAATGTTATTATGTTCCACTTACGACCAATGTTATTATATTCCACTGACTACCAATGTTATTATATTCCACAGACAACCAGCATTATAATATTCCACTGACCACCAATGTTATTATATTCCACTGACTACCAATGTTATTATATTCCACAGACCACCAACATTATAATATTCCACTGACCACCAACGTTATTCCATTAACCCCCACGCCAATACTACAAAATGTAGGATAGAATGTAGGGTCCAAGTGACTAGACCTGCGCGCTAAGCTGCTAAGGTACACTTCTGAGAAAATGCAACACCTCACTGTACATTCCTTTATACAAGATCAAACTCAGGGGGTTTTTCTGGTTCACTCGCAAAGGCACAATCACTCTCTAATGGACAAAACCATATGCACTGCAGGTGGGGCTGATATTACATGTGCAGCAATACCCACCTGCTTTTATTGTGTATTTTTGGAATAAAAAACTGTATTACCGATTCTTCTTGGTTTATACTTCTAACGCTGATGGAAGTTGTTAGCTGTTTTACCATTGGTGACGTCATTGTCCCTCCCTATGCGCTACTAGTCTACAATTGTAGTCTACAATTTTGCAGACCACGTTCAACGGTACGGGTCCCCACACCCTTCATACATTGAACAAATATGAACAGTGTAACAATACTATTGCACTTTCTTTTGTTTTCTTTTTGGTATTACTTCATGAGGAGGATGCATGAGGATCAGCGCCACTGAGTTTTGTAGGGTAGAATGCAGGTATAACACACATTTTGTAAAGTGAGGCAAAACAAAGCAGAGCAGAAAAGTACATTGTTCAGAAGGTATGTGCCAAGCCTCACTAGTCACAAAGAAGAACTGAGCAGAGCTTTATATAGCCTAAAGTACTTTATATACCCTCTAGATCAGACGTGGCCAAAAGGTTGATTGCGATCTACCGGTCAATCGCAGAACTACTGACGGTAGATCACAATCAAGTACCGTTGACTGCGTACCATGGAAATAACTGCTGAAGCCTCCCAAGGATGCAATACGCTGGTGCACGTCATGACATCACACACGCACCACAAGTGAGGAGCCATGGCGCCTAGCACAGCGGGGAACAGGCACCCGCTCCCCACACTGGAAAGCCTGCATCCCATGCATAATAGCATAAATAAGCTTTATTATTTTACGACTTAGATTTCACCAATATGGTTTCTTGAATGCTTGTTCTAGTTTCTGCGACAGAAGAAATTATGTCTCTCAAGAGCAGGGCTGGGCAATTGCGGCACTCCAGATGTTAAGGAACTACACATCCCAGCATGCCTTGCATCCGTTTCAGCATGGCCACATAGCAAAACTAATGCAAAGCATCCTGGGATATGTAGTTCCTCAACATCTGGAGGGCCGCAATTGCCCAGCCCTGCTCTAGAGGAAAACAAAGTTGTGACCCAGTATATATGGGGTGGCTCTGATATCTCTACAACTGTTAAAGTAACGTGAAGCAACAAATAAAGATCAGATGCAAATAGAAATTCAGCTTATTTTTAAAAATAAACAGAATAAAATAGATTTTGAATGTTCAGGCTTACAACATATTTATAAAAAATAGCTTTATCCACAGGAAAGTTACTAGGTACAAAGGTATCCCTAGCAGACATTGAATTACAGTCCACTGATCATTGCTGCAAATCGGGTTATTTAGTACCTTTCACCATTTTAATTAAATCCGTGATTTGTTATAGAGACAAGCTTTTACCCACCTGACCTCTGGCTGAGGTATTGCTTCTAAACCTGCTGGCACTTGTACTCCTTTCTCCCATTCTTGCCTCCAAGGATCAGCCATTATGTAAAAGTCATCTGGACCAAACTGGTGAGAATCTGGGATTTTCATTGCAGTTATTAAATCAGTGCGAAAAACCTACAAAAAAAAAAGAAATTACAAACTTAGCTTTTAAGACTATGCTGGAACTGTGAAAGCCACTGATGCAACAAGTGTAACATAGCTGCAAAAAATAAATACATTAATAGTGTTTAGAAATTGCCCATCTGCAGACAATGTGATTGCACCATGCAATAATAATAGCACATTGAAAGTCAAAACAAAACATGCTAGCAACATCAGGTCTGCAGAGGAGTATCACAAGATTGTGAAATAACTCCCAATTGTCTAATTTTTACCCACCTTGTCCACCGATGTGCTTTTATCTTGACCCCTAAGTTCTTTGTAAAGACGCCTACACACATGGCGATTCCGTTGCATCTTCTAAGTGATCTAAGTAGATCGTTTAGAAAACGTCCCTACATCACTCCTGTGTAGGGTCATCGTGGTAGCGATGTGCGGACCCGTACGTCAGTATGACCCCGGCTATTGATATACGGCATGCTGGATAAATCTATAATCATGGAGAACACTGGCCCTGGCGCTCGCCACACTTTCTATTCTCAACTCCACGCCGACGTGGATAGTGGGGGTATGAAAAGGTCGGAGGACGCGTACCGCCGCCCCTCGCGGGCTCGCTGCGCTCGACACGCTTCAGGATGACGTTGACCGCGGGGTGACCTTAACAATGGGGGGGAGGCATTTCACACTTCAGGGTGGTTATTCTATTCAATTTGTGGTCTGGGGGCTATTCAACATTGTTCCCTATGTAAAGTCATGTCCATTGGGTTGATCTGGTTGATTGGAAGGGAATTTAACATTGTTCCCTATGTAAAATCGTGTCCATTGGGTTGATCTGGTTGATTGGAAGGGAATTTAACATTGTTCCCTATGTAAAATCGGGTCCATTGGGTTGATCTGGTTGATTGGAAGGTAATTTAACATTACAAACACATAAGATGCATGCGATGCCTGCGATTTGCGGCAAGATACCCGCGATATAGATCGTGGGCGCCGTTCTAGGTAAACAGTACCAATGTTTCTTCCCCATAATCACTCCATATCAATTACCTTATCCTGATTTGAATCAACTAGCAATTCTATATTTACATATGTTTGTTTTGCTTCTTTCAAAAATATGTAATTAATCTGATCTGTTGTGTTCAGACAGCCATTGTCCATCTACATGTCATAGTAATATTTACTTTTACAGACAATAAACATATATTAATAAATTGGAGCACATGAAACCCCCACCCCTTCACTCAAGGGGAATTTACAATGCATCACATTCCCCCCCCCCCCCCCCCCAAAAAAAAAAAAACCAAGACACATACTTTATATATTTTCTACATGCTTTTGCCCTCTCTTCCCTGTAACACTCTGTATTTTTGCCTATGGAGCTTCAAGTCTAACTTGTGATCATGTCATATCCTGGCTAGTAGTTTGAAGTGGACAGGTGAGGGTTGTTAATTTGATTACATACCTATGTAAACTGGTCTAGTAGGACAGACAGCCATTCGCTACTTGGGTCTCTGGTGATGGACTGTGCCATGATTAAGGTCCCTGTGAGGGCCTGAAACATTGGAAAATATGCAGTCTTTTTGAGGAATAAATACCTTTAAATACTAAAGAAGTCTGGTGAGCACTTTGTCCCTGGATTTTTGTACAAGCCTGATGCAGGCACAGCAGCACCCCAGCACTGGAGATCACTATGAGTGCATTGGAATAGACGTTTCTAGAATAGACGACACACTATTGGCAACAATGGATGTATCCTCGCTCTATACCATCATTCCGCATGCTAGTGGTATATGGGCAGTTGAGTCTCTGATGTCTCACAGTGTAACAGTGGGGAAGTGTACACCATTGGTCACTTCCTTTTTGCTTTTTGGAACTGATGCTCATTCATAATCACTTCATGTATGATGGGTGGTACTATGTCCAGGTGGCTTATACTGCCATGGGTTCCAATGTTGCGCCCATGTATGCGGGGGTCTTTATGCTTCAGTATGAGACCACTAAGATATTATCAACATATGGTCATCTTACTGTACAATATATGAGATTTATAGACAACATTTTCATAATTTGGCAGGGCTCAGAGGATGAATTTACTACTATGGTTTATGAATTGAACCAATTGGATAGCACTGTAAGTTTTACATGCATGGTCAGCAGGGCATTTATTAACTTCTTGAACATTACTGTCACAAAGGTTGATAACAGATTACATACCACCTAATATTTCAAAGGTACTAATCGGAATACGATCCTACACGCCTCCAGTAATCATCCATGCACCTAAAGGATAGTCTAGATATCTAACAGTTTATGATGGTTATTAGAAATAACATGGAGGTAAAGGGAGTGGAGACCCAATTGGGCAAAATTAAAGAAAGGTTCCTCACAAGAGGTTATAAACCAAAAATCATCAAAGTGTGTCTCAAGATGGCACGACAGTGAAGCAGTGAATCGTTAGGTATAGGTGACTCAATTTGACGATAAATCATCAATCATACCAAAATCAACCAAAAGCCATTGGCCAATTTTGAGATCTGATCCAGCACTTGGCCTGAATAACATGTACCCCCCAATGATGGCCTTTAGGAGGGAATGCAATCTGAAACAACTACTGATGCACCCAGCTGGCCATTTATCTCAGGAAGATCACACTTGGCTACAGACCGGTAAACCAGGATGCATTAAATGTACAGTATGCCACATGCCGTACCATGATCCCAAGTAACAATTTCCCACACCTGCACACTGATAAAGCAATTCCAATCAAATATAAGCTCCATTGTCATATGGATTATGTCATTTATTTATTGGTTTGTCCATGTGGATTGACATATGCAGGGATGACATCTTGCCAATTCAGAGAAAGGATGGTGAATCCTAAACATTTATGTCTGGGACATCAACATTACACTGCCATATCATTGATTGGGTGCCACTGTTGCCCAGAAGTGGTGATAGTCTTACATTCCTGAAGAAATTAGAAGCAAGTTAGATTTTCCGTCCTAATACAGTAGCACCACACAGTTTATATGAAAGTAATCCTCTAAACATCTTTTTACGCTAAGCCTTGGATGCCCTGCTGTGACCGTTTTTATATCCTTTGTACTTTTATTATTTTTGTGTAGGTGTGAATGTGTGTGCGCATGTGATTATATGCGTGCACTGTCTGTGCACGCACATTCACAACTATATATATTTTTAGAGTTATATTAATTTACGTATAGTAAGTTTCCTTTTCTGTGTGTGCATGTATAATTTTTTAAACATACTTATTGATTATATTGTTATGCGACCATGGTAAAGTAATACTCCCTGAGTCTGGATATGTTGCATATAATATTTAGTAACTTTCCCCCTGGTGCTCTTATATCTAATGTTTTTTTTGTGTTGGTGTATATGTGCTGCCCAGATGTTTATTTGACTCTTTTGGTTATCATAACGCAAATGGGGATTAGTTGTTCGCACTCTGGTGACATGCATACCTTTGTGTTTGCATTCCATAGCGATGACGCACTTCTGGCCAGATAACATGGTGGTATGTGCACTTCTGGTTGTCCATTCCATGGGGTGAATGTCCACAAACAGAATGCAGCCAGACCATAGCAATGAGTTTTCACTGCCGTTGCTTTGTACATTAGGGTATAGATAAACTCTTTTTTTACGGATGATACCTCGGGTCGGCACCTGTGTGCCAACTCTGTGTTTTTGATGTTGTATGTGTCCTGATTGTTGTTTGTATTAGACCTTTTGTATATATTTGGGATGATTACACACCCCCTGCTCCCTGATTGGCTTTGGCCGTTTTGGTGTCAAATTTGACAGGAGTACAGGGTATAAAAGAGCACTACTGAGCAGTGTGCATTAAGCTGCTGATCCAACTGGTTCTACTTGTGTATTATGTGCATATCTGAGGATGGTCGTTAAGGGGACCGAAATGTCGTTCAGCTGTATAATGCCTTTTGACTTAAGACCTGGTGAGTGCCCCTTCAGTACACACACACATATATATATATATATATATATATATACATACATATATATATATATATATATATATATATATATATACATACATACATATACATACATACATACACACACACATATATATATATATATATATACACTATATATTCAAATTATTTAAGTTGAATTGTCGATTTTGCAGAATGAAGATTTAGGGAGGATAATTAAATAAGCAATGGTAAATTACCATTGATTAATCGACCCCCCTGGGCTATCTAATTAGCCCCGAGGTCAACAGTCATCAGGGATTTTTATCACGGATTTTATACAGCAAGTTAACGTCCACTAACTCATGCACAATAAACTACCTAATAGCACAGCGGCATCCACCTGCTTGAAGGAGTCAACCAACACAGGGAAAGGCCATCAAAAGTGTCAGATGAAACAAAGACATCATAACGGGACACTGCAACATCCTAAATGGCCGCAAGGAGAGACAGAAGATGATGAAGGTCAATATTGCATCTGCTGTCCAGCACAACAGGAAAAAAACAGACCCTATAAAAACAAACCACCTCATTCTCAAACTAATCAATGGATTCTCTTTTTAAAGTCTGTTTTAATATTTCATTTAAAAGCATGAAACTTTTCTTGTGCCTAATGCAGACATTTTTATCAACAAAATTCTGTGTGCAAATGAATCATACTTTTGGCACCAAAAGGGTAATAAAATAAAAATAAATCCCAATTAGTTCTGTAATATGCATATAACATGAGTTACAGTAAAAGGCTGACTTTTCAACAAGTGATCCCCTTGTTAATTATCTTCATCGCTCCTCTGTGGCTTCTGTGACTGCAAACCATGACCAGCACTATCTGCACAGAGCTCAACAGCTGATTGTATACCAGGATGAGTCACAGTGACTTCTGACAAGACCCTCTGAGCTCCATGCAGCCATGGTTTCAGCCCTTGACATTGCTCATTCCTTCTTGCTCACCTTACTGTGTTAAGTGAATTCACAGTAATCCTTAAGCCCCATACACACTAGACGAGATAGTAAAAGATAATGCTCAGAAGGGCCCGTCTAGTGTGTGCATGCACATGTAGTGTGCTCCAGTGCATCATTAATGCCCACTCCCTCTTATGAATATGTACAGGTGATGGAGGTTCCCATTAACGGTGGCCATGATGATGCTGTAGCATGGCCCCCCGCTAGCACCCCGCCTGGTACCCGCTGATGCCAATATCAACATTGGTGGGGATCATTTAATGTTTATGGGGTATTATTCTCACCAAAGCTACACATATCTTTACTGTGGAATTAATGAAATCAATGGCACTGCATATGTAATTATACTGGTCAATAGCACCACAGTTGGTGGATTTTATTTCTTTCCAAATAAAATATATTTTAGATATTAATGAAGACTCATATGTTTGCACACAAACCTGTAAATCATTCTATGAACAGATAGGCCTAAAGTCTAAAGCATTGCCTACAAAGAGGTGAAAAAGCAGTGCCATGAATACGGAATAAGCCCGGAGAGAAGATGAATGACATCACTTCTGGGACAGGGCTTATATTAGTCCTGTCTTTAGCCCCGCCCCTCCACACTGTGCCAAATGGCTTTCACTGGTTTTATCTTCAACTTCCAGGACGGTAGGCAAGTATGCACTTATACCAAAATAAGTGATAAACTCATGTCGACCTCTTCATGTATCGACCTGGTGCATTTCAACAATATGGTGCAGAGCCAGACATTGACAAGATTGACAAGGAGACAGCAGCTTGAGAAGCGATTATTATCACAACAGCACCTTAAATTATTGTTCAAACAAAATGCACTGGGTGGTAAACCAATGATAGACTATCTAAAGGGAAAAAGTGGAGGTGTTGCTTATAGCAGCCTATCAGATTCAAGATATTATTTATCTAGTAGTTAATAGAGAACATATCCACTCATCCTCTGAGAAAGTTTGATAAATCTCCTGTCAAATATCCTAATAGTTATGTTATGTTAAGAGTTCACAAAGCTACAGTAACTTCTGCACAACAGTCTGAGATTTCCCAGTTTTAACAACACTAGGATACAAACACAGTGGTGTCTGTTCCTTGGTCCAGCAGCAGCTAGTGCACTAGACACTAGCAAGATCAAAGAACAGACACCACTCTGTTTGTATATCACCATATGCTTTTATACACACAGTGGATCTCCTCAGAGGACTTCCAATATATTTAACTGCAAGACACAGAAGGTCATATTTAATAATGACTCCAACCAATCAGCTCCAAACTTTCATTTTTCAAACATGACAGGAGCTGAATGTCTGGAGCACCATTTAAGACTGGAAAGGAGTAGTAAAAAGAATATCACTTGTTAATAAATATGCTCCATCATCTGAAATAGAATATATTCTGGATAATAAAACACATGGAGCAGAATTACTGAATAACCACATTAACACTTCTTCATTGAGCTATTCCTCACACCTAGTTGGTTTTAAGACGGTTACACGCTATACATAATTTTAAATGGATTTATTAATAATGACCATTCCTTACGACAAATTTGTAAAACCAGGTTTAAAGACGGGAAAGAGTGTCTTGGGCTGGTGCACCTGAAGAAATAAGACTCATAAAATTATGATTTTTATTTAAATATTTCTAAAATAGTTGCGAAATAAAAACACACATACTAACACATAACATATAATAAAAAGGATAATAATCCTCACTTAGTGGACCCCACTTCGTATTATTCCCCTTTAAATCTACTAGAGGCTGAGCTGTGCTATTACAATGTATATCAAGTCTGGGTGACAGACAATCTTCACATGGGGTTTTACTCCGTGAGGAGTTGGTGTGTGTTCGCACAACCTAATGAGTTAATGGATCCCTGATTCGAAAACAGGGTAAGGAGACCCCAGAAAATAATGTTTTAATCAAGAACGGGGGTGCTGTTCCCTACAGCATGGATGTATACAATTTACAAGAAAAGAAGGAAGGGGCTGTTTGTGGGAACACACAAGAAATGGTTCTTAAAATATAACTTTTAATGGTTTTTATTCTAATATTCCCTATATCAGGGTATGGGAACTTTACATAAACAGCTGAGATATTGAAGAAGTTAAAATCACATACAATACATACACAAGTACAAATAGTGTGTTCAAAGAGAAGAAAATTAATGTGTTTAAAAAATGTTTTTTTTTTTTTTTTTTTAATTTTACACGAGTGTCTGTCCCAGTGAAATGTCCATTTTATGTGGCCCTGATGGAAAAATTAGTTTTGTTGTTGCTGTTATTCAGCAGTAAGGACTTTGATGTTACACCCTGTTGTCACACTATTCCAGTTTATAGTATAATGCTGTTTAGCCTCTTGACATAGGGCACAGTGATCAGTAGGAGTTACACATTGTTATAATTAATTTTGGGCTTTGGAGTGGTATTTCGCAGATGTATAGTTTGTTCTGCGCCCTCTCCTGGTCAATCTGAGTATATCAGTCTCAATATATCACTTTGCCCACAATTGCTGGGTTATATATATTATATATATATATCTCAGCCTTGAAAAAGCGGTGTCAGCGAAACGCGCGTCGGCGTCCAGCTACACCACGGGGGGGCTTGTGTTTAGGGGTGATTATACTATTGATACAGTAACTGCTGACAGACGGTTAACATTCCCTTAGGGCGAGTGCGAGCGCGTCAGACTGTTATAAGTGGGCTAGAGACAGAGAAATTTGCTAATGTTACTTTGCTGTTGGGGGCACGCTGAGGCAGCTACCCTTGTTATTACAGCTGATCCCCTGATATAACAACATTATATCAGTACTACTCTAGTCCCACACTTATTGGACTAGAGACAGAGAGACTTACTACTGTCACTTTGTTGTTGGGGGCACGCTGAGACAGCTACCTGTACTGTTACAACTGATCCCCGGATATAACAGCATTGTATCAACATCACTCTAGTCCCACACTTATTGGGCTAGAGACAGAGAGATCTGTTACTGTTACTCTGTTGTTGGGGGCACGCTGAGACAGCTACCTTCACTGTTACAGCTGATCCCCGGATATAACAGCATTGTATCAATATCACTCTAGTCCCACACTACAGTGATTTTATGATGTGTGTAGCACCATAGAGTAATTACATACTCAGGGTGGCTGACTGATCATTGCTGGGGGATTGGAACACAGAGGGAGATTTAACCCCTGGTTGGATGCTACAATCCCTTGATATAGCACGCGATTGGCCACCAATGTTGAGTTGCACCTGAATGGAATAAACACTATCTCTGACACTTGTCCCAGGCACAGTCCATTGACGACTGCAGCAGTTACTATAAGGTTGCATTTGTATCCACTGTGTTTATTTCTGAGTGCATAGTTATTTGACGGTGGATACATTACCTACATGATAAGTTAAACATTAATACGTTATAACACGTGATATTAACTTCACCCTCTCCCCCCGCGGATGTAAAACCGAGGGAGAATAATACCCTTGGCCTATCATACAATTGTGTGTTATTGTTTAATGTATGTGTTGATTACATTCGCTGCAAATATATTTTAATAAAATTTAAATAAAAGTTATATTTTAAAACACTTATCCTTTCACCTTCTTAAGAGTGCACCGCCACCCAAGCAGTCTTTCCTGTCCGTTTTGTTTGGGTTATATATATATATTGGAGCCCTCTCCTAGAGATCTGATCACACAGTGTACTGCAGTGTGCTATTTATATATATTTTATGCACCACTGATTCACATAGTCAAATCTGGGTATAGTATATTGCTAACCCATCTAAATTCTAACAAACATTTGGTACTTGTTTCCTAGCACGGCCACAATTGCGGGCATCGGGTGTAATTTTTAGTGGTCTGCGACGCGACCAACGCGATGCCCCCGATTTTCCCATTGAAATGCATTGAAAAAAGTCAAAATCGCGTCGGTCGCGTCGCAGGCGGCTAAAAAAGGCTTAAATGGTCCAGACGCGATGCCCTCTGATTTCCAATAGGAAACAATGTTAAATGCCTCAATTTACCCGCGATGCCCCCGATTTCCCATAGGAAACAATGTTAAATGCCTCAATTTCACCAAATCATCATAGGGAACAATGGTAAATGGCCCAGAAACCCCCCAAAACACCCCTGAACAGTGAAATGTCCCCCCAAAAGTAGTTTACGCCACCCCACGATCAACGTGAACCCGAAGTGTGGCGAGCGCAGCGAGCCCGCGAGGGGCGGCGGTACGCGTCCTCCGACCTTTTCATACCCCCACTATCCACGTCGGTGTGGAGTTGAGAATAGAATAGTGTGGCGAGCGCAGCGAGCCCGAAGCGTGGCGAGCGCAGCGAGCCCCGCGAGGGGACGCGGATACCTTCACAGGTAAACGCGTCCCTTTGCGGGCTTCACAGGTATCCGCGTGCGCTCGCCACGCTTCGGGCTCGGTGGCTCGCTGCGCTCGCCACACTATTCTATTCTCAACTCCACGCCGACGTGGATAGTGGGGGTATGAAAAGGTCGGAGGACGCGTACCGCCGCCTCTCGCGGGCTCGCTGCGTTCGCCATGTTTCGGGTTCACGTTGATCGTGGGGTGGCGTAAACTACTTTTGGGGGGACATTTCACTGTTCAGGGGTGTTTTGGGGGGTTTCTGGGCCATTTACCATTGTTCCCTATGATGATTTGGTGAAATTGAGGCATTTAACATTGTTTCCTATGGGAAATCGGGGGCATCGCGGGTAAATTGAGGCATTTAACATTGTTCCCTATGGGAAATCGCGGGCATCGCGTCGGTACCCGATTTTTTAGTGCATGCGATGGCCCCGATTTTTACTAACGATGCCCACGATCATGATCGGTGTGGCCGTGCTAGGAAACAAGTACCAAACATTTTACAAAACATTTTTCTACTACAAGCTATCTGGGCTAATGGACATCTCTAGGACAGACAAGGTGCCAACGTAGCGCAGACGTTTCGCTGTTTACCAGCTTTGTCAGCTTTTTAAAACATATTCATTTTCTTCTCTTTGAACACACTATTTGTACTTGTGTATGTATTGTATGTGATTTTAACTTCTTCAAAATCTCAGCTGTTTATGTACAGTTCCCATACCCTGATATAGGGAATATTAGAATAAAAACCATTAAAAGTTATATTTTTAAGAAACATTTCTTGTGCGTTCCCACAAATAGCCCCTTCCTTCTTTTCTTGTAAAATTACAGACAATCTTGCAATTGCGGGATAATACCCTAGATTGTAGGTCACACTGTGTGGACAGACTCAATAGTTTATCTACAAGACAGTGTGTTGTATACTTCGATCACAGTGCTGTTACAATGTATATCAAATCTGAGTGATGAACAATCTTAGAATTATGGGATAATACCCTAGATTGTAAATCACACTATGTGGGCAGATTCAGTGTGTATCCAATCTGAGTTACAGACACTCCAAAACAAATTTTTAAAACCGTTTAGTGCTTACACATTATATAAAATGCACACTCTTGTGGGTTGCTAGAAAATCCTGTTGTCTGTACATAGTTCTCAATTTAAAAATGGTCACGATTGACTGGGTGTAAATAATGCAATGTTTACGCTACCAATGACAAACTTCATGTCTTCATCATTTAGTCATACCTCCCAACTGTCCCAAATTTTGCGGGACCATTCCTTCTTTTTTGGGACTGTCTTGTGTCCCACCCGCAGCCAGCGGTGGTTGTAGGGGAGAAAATAGGGAGTCACTCGCCAGAATAGAGCATGCGCACAGTTCGCACCATTCACTGCCACTAGCCATGCAGTGAAAAAACGGGAGGTGGGGCTTGCTGGAAAGTCATTCCCGCTAGGCCACACCCCGTTTCCAGCTGTGCCGTGCAGATGTCCCAACCATCTGGACCAAAATGTTGGGTAGTATGGTTTAGTGGGTTTGCACAATAACATTCGTCCATGAGTTTCAAGAAGTTTAAGGGGAATTGTGACTGACATTGTATAGTTTGAATGTTGTCTAGTGTGTTCCCGGCATTACTTTTAATAGTAGAGCTTTCCATCATGAACTTTGTGAATGAGTAATGTGACATATGACCAGGGCTCTTTTCTTAACTACAAACAGATTCTAAACACATGGAAAATGTGCATCATATCTTTGGATGGGTAGAAAAATGTAATGTCACATACTTCTCCCTATTTCTTCATCAGTCATGCCTTCCGCTTACATTCAGGCTACATTTTCCAAACACTGAGTATATGCATTTCATTTACATACTGTATTTCAAGTATTTAAAAAAAAATAGCTTCCCTAATGCAACAGTGAATTTTGCTTTTGACCTTCAAGAGCTGATTAATTAATGACCAAAATCAAACCAAATTCTGTCTTTTAGTGGGTGAGGTTGGCAATGGTGGGAGACAATGTATATGACTATGGTGAAGGCTAGGCTGCTAGATTGAAAGGATAGGCTGAAAATGTGGTTATGGCTAAATTGCTATCATGCAGTTAGTGTTTCATTACCAATTTAAAGTATGTTATGAACATGGGAGAGGACGTTGTCAGGGAAATTACCATTAAAAGAAACTGTGAAGAGCTCCAAAGGAAGAATCTACAAGCATATTTTTCCTAATGAGTCATTATCAACTGCCACAGTTATCTTAGTACCTATATGTATACATGAAACTGCTTAAAAACTTGACAAGTACAAGGAAAACATACAAAACTACACATTTTTTGTGTGGTGGGAATATGTGTGATAATGCCTTAAAAAACACTGAAAACAGGTGCAATTTTGCCTGTAAAGTGTCCAAAACATGTGGATTGGCAAGCTAATGCGCCGATCCAGGTGTTTTTTTGCCACTACCGAAGTTTTCGCTTCACAAAAAAATCGGTACCAATTGAATACACCCTAAATGTTCTATTTCAATGTCACTACATGACAAATACATGACTGGACCTTGTATGAATTTGAAATATCTATCAAATCCCAGCACAAATACCAGAAAATACCATAGCAAAGCATTACAGCCTTAATAAAAGAATAATGTTTTTTTTCAACTCATACATGAATAAAATATAAAGATCACATATGAACATCAAAATCATGACGGTTGGAACCATCCACAAAAATGTAAAGGCGCTCAGAGCAAATGCAAGTCTTCAGGAAGATGATGTCCCGGAACCATCAGCATGTTTAATTGTAGCCAATTTCCTTAAGGATAACTATATCCAATACCAATTGTTCTGTCTTCCTGCCTTCCGGTACAAGTCTTATGGAGGGCTTTCTCTGATGTTTTTACCCACATATAAAAATCCACATATGCCACAAATGAGGTAAAGGTAAGCAGAATGTATGTTAATTTGTTAAAGTGAAAAGTAATTAACTGGCACATTGACAACCTTGGACATGATCATGAATGCAGCAGTCTGTCTCTATTTTTCTTTATTGTTTTCCTCCTCTCTCCCTTTTCATTGTTGTTCCATTGTCATTCTCCACCCTCCCCACTTTTCCACTAAATCAGGCATGTCCAACCTGCAGCCCTCCAGATGTGCTAAAACTACACATCCCAGCATGCCTTGCCACAAATTTGGCTATTAGGGAATGCTAGAATGATGGCAATGCATGCTGGGATATGTAGTTTTAGCACATCTGGAGGGCCGCAGGTTGGACATGCCTGCACTAAATGATCCTCCCTTTTACCAGTTAGTCTTACTGTGTTCGGTTAGTCCCCACATAATGCTGGCACCATCCTATTTTTACCCACCATAGCTCCTAATCTTTCCACAATTAGCTATCCATCTGAGTGAGACTTGTCTAGCTATTAACATCAGACGTCTAGCCCTATATGTTGAATGTCATTGGTGGGACCCATTGGTGAGGGTTTCATCTCCTACTATGCATGTTCAAGAAATAATATCTGTGCAAACATTTTAATAAGGTGTGGAAAAAATGCTGCAAAGTAAGAATGCTTTCAAAGACTCTTGATTTGAAAAAGCCGACTTTTCATCTTCAAGTGGCATCCACCCACAGTACCACTGTCTGCTCTGTGGCACAGCAATACCCAGTACACTCACACAAAACAACCTGCCAGCGGGGAGGCAGTGATTGCCGGTGGGATCTGATCATCCGGGGACGGAGGACACAAAGCCGGGAGGTTGTATTGCACCAAGCAAAGAAAGCAGCGTCATCTGAAAAACCCTGCATTTACCAAACTGGATCATGCAAGTTCATACTTTTTGGCCTCAATTCTTCAGTGAAGACCACTTTTTTCAAGACTTCTCTGTGCAGTAGATAGATGTATATGGTTTCCACTGATTTCTTCCAGTTCTGGGCTGATACCACTGCTGGACATCTTCTGATTTCAAAGGGACGTAAGCATGATATGTCTTTCATCTAATGCATTTAGGTTCCTTATTTATTATTATTTATTTATTATCAGTTTCTTATATAGTGCATACATATTCTGCAGTGCTTTACAGAGAATATTTGAACATTCACATCAGTCCCTGCCCCAGTGGAGCTTACAATATATATTCCCTACCACATGTACACGCACACACCGGATCCTTGACCTGTGGTCCTCAATGTTGCCAATGTTGCCAGTTTCTTTGTACTTATTCAAAAGAGCTTTCAGGAGTCACTTTCCACCTTTCAAAAAGCAGAAATTGCTGCTGATATGAATTGGCTATATAACTTACAGTAAACCACCGGAGGTAATTTAACCGTTTTGGTCATTTATTAAATTTAGACCGTGTTGCCATTTGTACAGTATGTCTGGCAGATTACATTTGACTGCTGGATGGTCCCTATGTTATTAAGGACACTTGCTACCTATTGCAGCTGAGTTTGAGCTGCATAACTGAGTTACTTTTCCAACCAGTAGCTCACTGATATTCAATCAAAATGGATTGACTGTTTATATCCTCAATGGTTAAAGCGATGATCATTGGGAGTGATCAAGCATACATCGGTATCTGTGCTAACTGAATATTCAATTTATATTTTAATGTATTGTTTTGTCTGTTTCTGTATTTAATAAATGTTTTTTTTTATTGATTATTTGTGTACCTTTCAGCGCCCCATGCTCCTTTTTTTCTTGTGCTGAGCTTTGGAGGCTGGCATTCCTCCAGCATTGTGGCTGCAGGGTAACACATTACACCACTCTATTCCCTAGCGCCGTAGACAGCTTTTTACAAAGCTTTAAAAAATAGAAGTGTTAATATTTATCAATAGTTGATGTAAAACACTCATTGCCTTCAAAACAGTATTGTACACTTGCACAAGGACATGAATTTTGTAAGATTATAATCAGGTGTATGATTAACCATTCAAACCAAACAGGTAATAATGATTATCATATCATTGTAATATGTAGGCTGAAACACATTAATTACCACAAAAGAAACAGTTGTGCAGAAGGCTTAAAACTGGGTGAGAACAAGCCAAACTCTGGTGAGCTTGTGGGAGACCCTTTCAGGTCACAGGTCATGCACCATGGCAACACTAAGCACAGCAACAAAAGACAAAATAGTTATACTGCATCAGCAAGGTCTTTCCCTTAAAGCAGTTTGGTATTTCAAGATGAGCTGTTAAAGCCTTACCTTTGACATGGAAAAAAAGGCCAGGTACTTGTTTCCTAGCACGGCCACACCGATTAAGAGTGGTCGTGCTGAAAAAAATCGGGTCGATCGCATCGCATGCGATTTGGTCGCATGCGATGCGATCGACGCGACCGACCGATTTTTGACCCGATTTTTTCATTAAATCCAATGTAAATTGGGTCCCTGGGACCCAATTTTACATTGGATTGAATGAAAAAAAATCCAAACCCCCCCAAATTGAAGCGCGTACACAGTGCCCCACGATAGACGGCAACCCGAAGCGTGGCGAGCGCAGCGAGCCCGCGAGGGGCGGCGGTACGCGTCCTCCGACCTTTTCATGCCCTACTATCCACTAGGGCGTGGAGTGAGAATAGAATAGTGTGGCGAGCGCAGCGAGCCACCGAGCCCGAAGCGTGGCGAGCCCCGCGAGGGGACGCGGATACCTTCACAGGTAATCGCGTCCCTTCGCGGGCTTCACAGGTGTCCGCGTCGCCACGGACACCTGTGAAGCCCGCGAAGGGACGCGTTTACCTGTGAAGGTATCCGCGTCCCCACGCGGGGCTCGCTGCGCTCGCCACGCTTCGGGCTCGGTGGCTCGCTGCGCTCGCCACACTATTCTATTCTCACTCCACGCCCTAGTGGATAGTAGGGCATGAAAAGGTCGGAGGACGCGTACCGCCGCCCCTCGCGGGCTCGCTGCGCTCGCCACGCTTCGGGTTGCCGTCTATCGTGGGGCGACGACGGGGAGATTTATAATGTGAAATGGGTCATATTGACCCATTTCACATTTTTTTACATTTTTACACCATTTAAAAAAAAAAAAATTTTTTTAACATTGAATCCTATGTAAAAATCGGGTGCATCGCGTCGCATCGCGTCGGGACCAATGTTAATGGTCCCAACCGACGCGATGCCCCCGATATTTTACCGTTCCCGACAAGATTTCAATGTTAAAAAATTTTTTAACATTGAAGTCAATGCAAATATCGGGGGCATCGCGTCGGTCGCGTCGGGACCAATGTTAATGGTCCCGACCGACGCGATGCCCCCGATTTTTGTTTCCTAGCCGGCAAAATGGACCTGATTTCAAAAGAAATCGGGTCCATCGGGGTAATCGTGTCCCTTAATTAAGGGACACAATTACTTAAGATTGTGGCCGTGCTAGGAAACAAGTACCAAAGGCCAAGCCACTCAACAATGCATGAAAACAGTTGAAATGGGTGTAGAAAAATGTCAGCAGGTGCTATGGATTGATGGGTGAATATTTGAAATATTTGGCTTAATAGAAGGCAGTTTGATCACTGAAGGCCTAGAGATCAGTTTCAATAATGAGTATCTACAGGCAACAGTGAAGCATGGTGGAGGTTCCTTGCAAGATAGGGACTGCATTTCAGCAAATGTGTCCTCAATGCTGTAAAATACAGGCAGGTACTTATCCATCATGCAAATCCATCGGCGAGGCATCTGATTAGCTCCAAATCTATTCTGCAGCATGATAACAACTGAAAACATATAGCCAATGTCATTAAGAACTATTTTCAGCATAAAGAAGAACAAAGAGTCCTGGATGTGATTATATAGCCCCCACAGAGCCCTGAACTCAATTGCAACAAGACTGTCTGAAATAACATGAAGAGACTCAAGAATTTGAGCAAGCCTATATCCGCAGATGATCTGTGGTTAATTCTCCAAGATTTTTGGAACAACCTCAACACCAAAGGCCCGATAGAGCTGCCTAGCGAGCAAGTAAACGGCACCCACAAAACGCCCGCCCGCCCACCCCACCACCCAAAGCTATGCTGCGAGCGGATGTGTACGTTTACACATCTGCTCACATGCATCCGAACAGAGAAAAGTTCGATGGTTACTCACATTCATTGTTACTCATTCATTGTTACTCACCATTCATTCATTGTGAAAGGTAAGCCCGGACTTATTTTTCATTTGAATGATTTCCGATGAATTGGGGGGGGGGGGGGGGGGGGGAGTGGGTGCTGACATCATGTATTGTAATTTACATGCCTTGAGCAGACAGGGGCACGCCTGCATTTGGTGAGGTCTGCCCAACATTTCTATGGGCGCTACCACCATTTTTGTGATCACGCCCATGAAAAGCCAGGTGCCCATCCCAAAACGCCCCTGCTTGTCAATCAGGCAGTGAGCGCCCTGGCGAATAAATAATTCACTGAAGACGCTCATGTGCAGACCCCCACCATCAGGGACAGGGCTGAATTTGGACGTATACGAACAGGACTGAATTGGCCCCAAAGTTCCTTCAAGAACTGTGTGAAACTGTATCTAGAAGAATTGATTTTGTTTTAAAAGTTAAATGATGGTCACACCAAATATTGATTTGATTTATCCTCTGTGCATTCACTTTGCATTTTGTTCATTTATAAAAAATTTATTATAAATATTTTTATTTTTAAAAGCAGTTTTAATTTGTAGCATTTTTTCCCACACCTGTCTAAAACTATTTCACATGCCGGATATAAAATTAAAACCTTCAGTTTGGTGTAAATGCTTTTATCTTAAGAAACATTCTTTTAATTTATGTCAAATGATTTGAGTCAAATGATGTTTGTATAGCAGCATCACAAGAAGGACTAGCTTTAGGCAATGTTTTTTATAACTAGAAAAATAAACTTGTTTACCCATAAAAATTCCTGATTAATTACATGCAGAAAAAGTTTTGGTCCTTGTTGTACAAAGGGAAGAATGTAGTTTTATATAGAGGGCTCCATATGTGTTGTAAAGAGTCCAGGAACCCAAAGTACACTGCTCAAAAAAATAAAGGGAACAAAACAACACAATTCCAAGTCAATTACATTTCTTTGAAATCAAACTGTCCACTTAGGAAGCAACACTGATTGACAATCAATTTCACATGCTGCTGTGCAAATGGAATAAACAACAGGTGGAAATAATAGGCAATTAGCAAGACACCCCCAATAAAGGAGTTGTTTTGCAGGTGGTGACCACAGACCACTTCTCAGCTCCTATGCTTTCTGGCTGATGTTTTGGTCACTTTTGAAAGCTGGCGGTGCTTTCACTCTAGTGGTAGCATGAGACTGAGTCTACAACCCACACAAGTGGCTCAGGTAGTGCAGCTCATCCAGGATGGCACATCTATGCGAGCTGTGGCAAGAAGGTTTGCTGTGTCTGTCAGCATAGTGTTCAGAGCATGGAGGCACTACCAGGAGACAGGCCAGTACATCAGGAGATGTGGAGGAGGGTGTATGAGGGCAACAACCCAGCAGCAGGACCGCTACCTCCGCCTTTGTGCAAGGAGGTAGAGGAGGAGCACTGCCAGAGCCCTGCAAAATGACCTCCAGCAGGCAACAAATGAGCATGTGTCTACTCAAATGGTCAGAAACAGACTCCATGAGGGTGGTATGAGGGCCCGACCATCCACAGTTGGGGGTTGTGTTTACAGCCCAACACCGTGCAGGACGTTTAGCATTTGCTAGAGAACACCAAGATTGGCAAATTCGCCACTGGCACCCTGTGCTCTTCACAGATGAAGGCGGATTCACACTGAGCACGTGACAGTCTGGAGACACCAAGAAGAATGTTCTGCTGCCTGCAACATAGGTAGGTCATACAGGCACGTGGAGGCCACACACACTAATGAGCCTCATTTTGACTTGTTTAAAGGACATTACATCTAAGTTGGATCAGCTTGTAGTGTGTTTCTACACTTTAGTTTTGAGTGTGATTCCAAATCCAGACCTCCATGGGTTAATAAATTTGATTTCCATTGATAATTTGTGTGATTTTGCTGTCAGCACATTCTACTATGTAAAGAACAAAGTATTTAATAAGAATATTTCATTCATTCAGATCTAGGATGTGTTATGTTAGTGTTCCCTTTATTTTTTTGAGCAGTGTATATTGAAAATGATTATATTTCCAAGGATGATAACATTCTGTAGGCGGTTTACTTGACCTCCTAAAAAATAGATAAACTTCTAGCCGCCCTGTTGTGCTGCTATATATGAGTTAAGTCCCAATATAGGCTCAATCCGGCAGTATGCACTCTATTCAGGGAGAGAAGTCCACAGGCGCCAGTGTCTGTACTCACCGACCAGGTGCAGCCAGAGAAGGCAAATCCGGAGGGCGAGCAGATATATATTTTTTATATAATTTCTTATTTGAATGTGTATTAGAATAACATTTATTTAATTGAAGAGCTCCTTCATCGGACTTAAATTTTCTAGTAAACTGTTGAATATTCCAGGATATTGCATAGGAGCTGCTAATTCACTATAGACAGTGCTACAAGTGGCTGTAGATCGACTAATAAATATTAATTTGCTCCATATTTCATTGTGTTTTATTATTTTCAATATGGGGTTGTCCTAAGAGTTCTTTCTACGTCAGGCCAGACTAAAATGCAAATAATTTGTTAGATGTCAGAACCTAGAACATAGCTCACTATTGCAAAGTGGTATTTAGTAGTAGTACGTTTATTTATAAGGCGCCGTACATAGCAAACAAAAAAAAATTACAAGGTAACGTACAGGGTGTGTTGAAAAATACAGCATAAATAGGGGTATAGCTGGTAGAACTAAAATCAGCATCAGTTCAGAAGTAGGTGTCAAAATTGTCGAGGAGACTGAAGATGAAGTAGAGGAAGGCAAGAACAGGACAGGAGCACAGGTGAGGTAAAGAGGTAGGGTGAGTACGTGAGGCAGGAGGACCCTACTCATAAGAGTTAACATACTAAAAATAGGTGGGTGGACGAACGAAAAACAATAGGATAAGTAGGAACGGAGGGGAACGGAGGCAGGATAGGAGGATCAAAAGAAATTAGGAGGAGGGATAGGCTAGTCGAAAAAAGTGGGTTTTGAGGGAGCGCTTGAAGGAGGTAAGGGAATCAGAAAGCCTGATGGGTGGCGGGAGGTTGTTCCAGTGCAGGGGGGCAGCGCGAGAGAAGTCTTGGACACGGGAGTGGGAGGAGGTGATTAGGTGAGAGGTCAGTCGGCGGTCAGCGATGGAGCGAAGAGGACGGGAGGGAGTGTGGATAGAGATCAGTGAAGAGAGGTAAGGAGCGGTGGAGGAGGAGAGAGCCTTGTAGGTGGTGGTGAGGAGTTTAAAGAGAACTCGGAAAGGAATGGGGAGCCAGTGAAGAGATAGACAGAGGGGGAGGCGGAGGTAGAGCGGCGGGAGAGGAAGATGAGCCTAGCAGCAGCGTTAAGAATGGATTGGAGAGGTGCGAGGCGGGTGAGAGGTAGCGGGAGATGACAAGAGAGTGAATGAGAATTTTGGTCGCGTCATTTAGCTGAAAAACAAATCTATTGAGGCAACAGTATAAAATTAACACTGAATATGCAATTTCAAAATAAATATGAAAACAGCCTCCGAAAAACCTAGTGGTTTTAGCAACATAGTAGCATCTATACTGCATCAAATTGTTGTAAGAACAGTTGCCTGTGTAAAATCATTCTAAAGGTTACATATAGTTCTGACCATATTGTTGGCAGGCATGAAAATTTAAGAGCAAAAAAAAAAAATCTATTATAGTGTATAATGTAGTAACTTTACCTAAATATGCTAATTATTAAGGAGGGAGTTTGAAACACTTAGGGGTGTATTCAATTAGCCAAGGATTCTGTGCCCTGTACTCACAGGTTAACATTATGCGCATTCCACAGGATATTGTCATTAAACGCACTTCCTATATCCACGGCAAATTTGTGGATGTTGTACATAAATTTTAGAGTGTGTGTGGGGAGTTTTGACCTGATCCCTCAAAGAAAATGGCAAATACTGTAAGATAGCAGGACAATGTAGAAGGCTACAAGAGGACATTAGAAAATTATTGCAGGCATGGTATCAAGTGGTTGATTTGTGGAACTTACAGAATGGAATCATGGTCGTTAACAAGTGTATTTCAACATATTATGGTGGTGTTCAGACAATTAAATAAAAAAAACAGTAAAAGTACATTACAATTTATGCATATGTAAGTTTGTAAAAAGAACCTTTATAACTCTCTACTCAGCAAGTTCAAAAGCTCCTTTCCCATCAATATAACTCCTCAACATACATATCATACAACCCTATTAAAAGACCTCTAAATACTTAATTATTCATTAGGAGGCATGTCCCAAGAGTACTGCACCATATCCTGTAATTTTTCCATTAAAATACACTTTTTCTGCGGCCTTGCACCTAATTTGGAGTTGCCTTAACCCCCATCTAGAACCATAAAAACGTATTATTGAACAGCAAAAAGCCACGGCCGTGGGTTTCTTTAACATGAGTAAATTTGTTTTTCCAACTTGTACCTACTGTAATTAAATATATCTCCCACATAGACTTCACAAATGAAAAGCAAATGGGACCAAACTAAAGAACAGAACGGTTTAGTGGAAAGATAGGCAACAAATATGCAAACAGAGTTTGTGTTTATCAGCACAAATGTGATTAGAATAATTTATAGTTTGATTAAAACACTTAACTTTTTTCCTAAAAATAAGTCAGAAATTGTCAATTTAATAAAATTTTGAATTAATATTTTTTAAATAAGCATTAATATACTATGTATCCACAGGCCCCCATTGTAAAATAATTTGCTGCCCATCATCATGGTAATAAATCCCAGAGACAGAGCCCCCTCATCCACTCCAGTTGTCAATGGGCTCCCACTGTATTAGTTCACCATGTATCACTATATATATATATATATATATATATATATATATATATATATATATATATATATATATATATATATATATATATATATATATTTTATATATACAGATGAAGCCAGCTTCATTTTTGCAGGGGCTGGCAAAACTTTCGCCAGCTCCCGTCAGGGGGCGCTCGCACGCCCCATGTCAACGGAGTTCACCCCGGGTCCCCGCTGGGTTAGAAGATATCATTGCAGGACTTTGGGCGAGATCACAATGACAGCAATCTGGTACACACCTTTGAGACTGTAAAAGTGGTTAATGGTAGGGCGATTGCTGCTTTACCATCAGAAAGTGTGCCATATTTTGTATTGAAAAATAATCTGCTATATTGTGTTACTACTTTACAGGGGAAAGGAGTAGATCAGTTGTTAACTCCCCGAAATCTTGAACAGTTGGTATTTGAAGCTGCACCTATGCATTTATGAGGTGGCCATCTAGGGAAGGAGAAGAAACTCCAATGCATACAGTTAGGGTTATTTTGGCCAGGCATCCATGCAACAGTAAAGAGTAAAAGTAAAGTTAAAGTCAGGAAGGCCCAGTGTGCCAGAAGACAGCACCTTGGCCTAAGGGCTCCAGAGGTATGCCTCCCTTTAATTTGTATACCTTTTGTGCAAATTGGTATGGATCCGATAGGGCCAGTGGAAAAATCTGCTGGAGGGCACCAATACATACAGGTCGAGTATCCCATATCCGAATATCTGTTATCCGAATTATTCCGAAATACGGACATTCCAGAAAGTGAAAAAAATATTTTTTTTTGCTAAAAACTCACTGGGGACATATGTAACAGCATCACTGGGGACATGATATGTAACTGGCACTATATATGTGCAAGACAATGATTGCTTGGCATTCAAATTCAGTGCTGAGATAGTACACACATTTTGTTTCACGTTTTGAAACCTTGTTTTTTGAACAATTAAAATATGTTTGTGTGTATTTTATGTGGTAATAAAATATATTTGTGTGTATATTATGTGTTTATACAGCATAAATGCAAGATACTTCAAAATACATCATTGAAATATTAAAATATTCCGAAATACGGAATAATCCGTTATCCAAAATTCTCCTGGTCCCGAGCATTTTGGATACGGGATACTCAACCTGTACTAGTGGTAGTCGATTATGCCACTAGATACCCGGAGGCTATACACCTGCACTATTGCCAGAGAGCTACTCACCCTGTATATCCGCTTAGGGAAAATGATGGAGGTCCTAATGGAAAAAGGTATCCCATTTGTTCCAAGTTTATGAAGCATTTATGCCGGTTGTTAAAGGTAGACAGGATTACCACCTCAGGGTACCACCTAAAAAACAATGGCCTGGTAGAAAGGATTAATCAAACTCTTAACCAAAAGATAAAGAGGGCAGCGTCTCAAGAAAAGCGAGACAGAATTTCTCCTACCTTATTTAATGTTCACTGTCAGAGAGGTACCCCAATCCTCTACAGGAGTTAGTCCCTTTGAGCACCTCTGAGGGAGACAGCCTAGAGGGATTCTGGATTTATTAAAAGAAGGGTGGGAACACCAACCTTGTCAAGATCCTAATATCGTTCAATTTGTGTCCCAATTGTACAGCCAAGGCAGATTGGCAAGATGCTAGTCCTTGTGCTCACTACAGAAAGAAAGATATAAGCTCAATGGTGAGGACCTTATGAGATCAGAGAGATAGTGGGACTGGTAAATGGACAGGAGGAAAGGAGGATGGAGGTACAAATATACCATATAAACCTGTTAAAACCCTGGAAGGAAAGTGCCAGTCAGCCCTCTTTGGTAGCAGAAAAGGTTCCAGAATGCCAGGTACCCATTGAAGTCACACTTAGTCCTGGTCAGAAGCAGGAAGTGGTGAATTTGGTGGTACAGTACCAAGATGTGTTTTCTGCCATTCCAGGGGTAGTCAGTAAACAAAGACCACATTGCATACCCGAGGCAAAGCGGGTAGCGGTAAAGCAAGAGGTGGAACAGATGCTATGCCTAGGGATTATAGAGGAATCAACCAGAGAGTGGAATAATTCCATTGCACCTCTTGTAATCTGTCTGTCTCCCCTTCCTACTAGATTGTAAGCTCCTCCGAGTAGGGCCCTCTTCCCTCCTGTTGTCAAAGCCCTCTTCTCTTCACATGTCACTCACAGCTCTCCTATACTCCAACACTCAGTGACCATCTTTGTCCGCATACTCATCTCCATCATTGGCATCTAGCCTCTAGTTGTATGTTGATTGAGTCCTCACTACTTATATCCAAGCTGTAATGTGTATTGAACTTTGGCGCTCTTTATTTGTACTGTATTCTTGTTATTTATTCAATGTTATGCCAAGCTTTGTCTCCCTGTATTGTTCCTTTGTACGGCGCTGCGAAACACTTGTGGCGCCTTATAAATAAAATAATAATAATAATAATAATAATAATAATATTTGTCTTAGTAACTAAGTCTTCGGGTACTTTAAGATTATGCAATGACTTCCATAAATTAAATCAAGTTTCTCGCTTTGATTCGTACCCTATGCCCCAGGTTGAGGAGTTGAAAATTTAGCCAAGCGTCAGTATCTTACTACTCTTGATTTGAGAAAAGGATATTGGAAGATTCCTTTGACAGAAGCTGCTAAGGCAAAAAGGTACTTGTGTATTATCACGGCGCCCATCGCATCGCATCGCATCGCATACCACTAATTAAGGTATGGGATGGCATGCGATTGACCAGATTTCAGCCTTTTCCTGGGCTGAGTATACAATTTTTAAATCGGGTCACATCGCATGTTATTACAATGGCATGCGATGCGACGCGATTTCCCATTGAGTCCCATGTTAAATGGCACCCCCAGACCGGATTTTTAATTGTATACCCACCCTGATGGGTAATAAATATGTAAAATGACCCCACATTGTTAACGGCCGCCCACTATCAACGCCAACCCGAAGCGTGGAGAACGCAGCGAGCCCACGAGGGGCGGCAGTACGCGTCCTCCGACCTTTTCATACCCCACTATCCACTTCGGCGTGGAGTTGATTTTATAAAGTGTGGCGAGTGCAGCGAGCCACCGAGCCCGAAGCGTGGCGAGCGGACGCGCATTACTTCACAGGTATACTCGTCCGCTCGCCACGCTCCGGGCTCGGTGGCTCGCTGCACTCGCCACACTTTATAAAATTAACTTCATGCCGACATGGATAGTGGGGGTATGTCGCATCGCATGCGATGCGACGTGATTTTCCATCGTACAATGCCCTGCGATGGAAATCGGGGGCGCCGTGATAATAAAGTACCGGCAAAAACAGCATTCTGTACCCCAGAGGGCTTATTTTGGTACAAAGTGCTGCCATTTGGTTTACATGGTGTCTTAGCAACCTTCCAGAGAGCTATGAATAATTAGCAGCAGCCCCACAGGGAATATTCAGCTGAATATTTAGACAACATTGTTATTTTCAGCTCTAACTGGGAATCACACCTACTAAAGGTAGAGGCCGTCTCTATGGGCACACGGATTTACTGCCATCCCTGAGAAATGTGCCATTGGTATGGTGGGCGCAAAATATTTGGGTACATTGTGGGCAGAGGACAGGTTAAACCTCAGCCTAGTAATTTAGAAGCACTTCTCACTTGGTCTAAAAACTTTGGACATTTCTCGGTCTGGTGGGTTATTGCTGTAGGTTCATACGGGATTTTGCCACTAGAGCGGCTCCACTAACAGAATGTCAGAAAATTCACTCTCCAGACAAAATAACGTGGTCTAGATCAGTAAAATCCACTTGGTAAGATGTAAGATAAGCTTTATGTACAGAGCCTGTCTTGCCAGCTCTTGATTTAAAAAAAAAAAAAAAAAAAACAGTTTGTGTAGCAGACAGATGCCTCTGGGACAGGTTTAGGAGCAGTCCTTTCCCAGGAGTTAGATGAAGAAGAGAAGCCGATCCTCTACCTTAGCTGAAAATTACTGCCCAGAGAGCACAAGTGTTCAGCTGTAGAGAAAGAGTGCTTGGCAATTAAGTGGCCAGTTGAGTCCTAAAAATATTATTTGTTGGGACAAGAGGTTTTGTTGATCACAGACCATGCTCCATTGCAATGGATCCACACAAAGAGGTGAATGCTCCTGTGACCCATTGACTTTTGGACTTACAGCTATTTAAATTTCAGGTGTGGCATCATCCAGGGGAACAGCACCTCAATGCGGATGCCCTTTCCAGGAGGTTTGTAGGTCTGGATCCTCAAAGTAACCCTATGGTGAAGCTAAGGGAGGAGGAGGAAGAGGGAGAAGTGGGCGACCTCAGGAAAGTGGTGGAGGGCTGTGTGGGTGGATGACACAACTAGAGGTGGGCGAGGCAGAGAGTTTGCCTGAAAATGTGTTAGCTTCACCAGAGTGGTTGAAGCTAAGGGGGAGGAGTGTGGCAGGAACAGAATCTTTTCACATGAAAGTATGAGGATGATCCAATCCAGGTTTTAAAGCAGCATGAAAAACTGATGTCATCAAAGTTGGGCTGATTAAAAAGCACCTGTGGCCAGGGCCGGCGCTACCCGCTCAGCAGCTCCTGCAAAGCAGGGAGGCGCCATGCTAAAAAGGCGCTGTCTCCCTCCCTGCTTTGCCAAAGCTGCCTCAGCCCTCACTGTCACTGCCTCCTGCATGCCGCCCGCAGTGCCTGTCTAACAGCGGGTGGCAGTATGGAGAGGCTAAGCAGCTGCCTGCACCGCACACACACTGTCCTTCTCCTGCGTCCTGCACCCTCTTCCTCACGGACACTTGCCCTGGATGACATGTCAGGTCTGGATCCGCCCTCTACCCATTGCTCCCTGCGCCTGTCAGCTGTCAATCAAATGATGAACAGGCACCAGCGCCACCTCCCCTTCCTTCCCTCTTCTCAGTGTGCTGTGCCAGTGCCACTGCCAGTCCTCAACACTCCGCCCCCTCTATCTCCTCCCCTCTTTCTCCCCCCTCCTTTCCCCCTCAGTCACGAGAGGGGTGTAATGGCGTCCTTAGCATCCTGCCTACGCAGATAAAAGAGGAGGGACTGCACAAGAGTTAAACAGCAGAATAACAGTGAGTCTTTTATTATACATGTTTATAACAAATTTTTTAATAATTGTAGATATTTTTTATATTAATTTAGACACTTTTTAAATAATGGGCTGGGTTATGTGCCTAAAGGTGTTCATATGCACTGCAATAGCAGCGTGCGATGCGATGTGCTCTCCTGCGGGCATGGCATCGCACAGTACAAAAAGTATGTGCTGCACATACTTTTTGTACTGCTTTCGGATCGCATTGCACACACATTGCATGCATGCCGTGCGATGCGATCTAGCCCATAACGTATGCGATTCTCGCAGTGCCTGCAACATTTTGCGGACACAGCACTGAGATGGTGTATGCATACATGTACATGCACCAGAGATCCTCCATAGGATCGCATGTTGCATACACTCCCACAATCGGGCTGCAGCTTATTGCAATGGCAATTTGAAAGGGCGCAAAATTTATGGTTTGCAGGAGGGCGCCGGACACCCTAGCTCCGGCCCTGCCTGTGGCTTCCTAATAAAATGGTTTCCAGGGCAAGGGTAATTGCTCTTGATAGTGGAATAGGTAAGCCATGGTGTGCACAATGGTAGCGACTACTGGTGCTTTCTAAAGAGTCTGTACTATGTCTGTACTATGCTAAGACACCTGTATGCTGCAATGCTGTAATGATTCTAGCTGTGTTGAATACCTGGTATGCAGTTTACCTGCTTTAAAACATAAAGACCAAGACTTCACCTGATCCAATGTATGGGAGTACACAGAATACTTTAAAATGTGCTTTTGTGAAACTCTTCAGTTTAAACACACTGTGATTGTTTCACTTTGCATGTGGTCAAAATGGCTTTGGCATTTGATGCACACTTCACAATGTGCCTGGGGCAGTTCAGTATGTACTCTGCACACTTTGAGTGCCTTACTCCAACTTGTTGCTAGGATCGCTATTGTAATGAATATATATGTGTGTGTGTGTGTGTGCCCGCGACCATGATCTGTAGGAAATGCTTGTACGGTTGATTGTTTGGCAAAGTTAATATACACACAAGCAGATTAATAACTGACTAAAGTACAACTCCAGTTGACTTAAATAAGTAGTGTGGCTTTACTCATACCTCCCAACAGTCCCGATTTTATCGGGACAGTCCCGATTGTCAGGGCCTGTCCCGCTGTCCCACCCGCGGGCGGCAGTGTCCCGCGGTGTGGGGGGGCTGTTGGGAGTCCCCCCTGTCAGCTGCTAAGCAGCGGGGAATAAACGCTGTGCGCATGCGCACAGCGTCTATTCCCGCAGCCAGGGGGCTGGGGGCATGGCTAGAGGCTCACAGAGCCTCTGGGTCATGCCCCCATAGCGGCAAAATGGGGGCGTGGCCTCGCGGAGGAGCCGCGAGTATAGGCCATGCCCCCAAATTAGGCCACGCCACCGAAAATTTCGACGCGCCTCCGGCGGGCAGCAGCAACGTCCCGCCTGCTCAACTGCCGAAGTTGGGAGGTATGCTTTACTGAGCAAGTGTTGGTACAACAATACTCACTTTTACACTGAATTTTGGGTATGCAGTGAAGCTGAAATTCAGACTGATCACCAGCCAGTGATTGTGTCCTAGTTGTGGGTACAGGATACTGGAACAGCGGTATTGTGGGGTAGATGATCGCAAATCTCTCATATACAACAAGATGGCACCATACTTGTGCAGAAGTAATAGTGGTAGCCACTTTGATAAGGGAATGAAGCATCATCCTAGGAAAAGCTATATTGTAGACTGTACTATTCTAAGGGGCCTACATACGCAGAGATTTGTGCCAGATATTCATAACGGGAGATTCAGCACGAGAGATTTCCCTAAAACTGAATTTTGCAGATAATGAGCCACACACACACAGATTTGTGCCAGAGATTCATAATGGCAGATTCAGATTCAGCATGAGAGATTTCAAATCTCTGACAGAACCTTCAGGGGAATAAAAAAAAGTATTCAAAATTTAAATAAGGGGTTGAACTAAAGCCTGGGGGAGTGTCACCTTCTTTGTATATGTGTGTATATATATATATATATATATATATATCGAACCGCCAGACTGGAGTGGTTACACTCTCGTCCAAGATCGACGCTAACCACTCCATCACGGACTGCGGTGTGCAGTTACCCACATTTATGCTGTTATCGCTGCGGTTGTGTGTATATATATATGTATATATATATATATATATATATATATATATATATATATATATATATATATATATATATATATATATATATATATATATATATACATACATACACACACACACACACACACACATGCTCTGTATGACGTCACTGGCATGTGTCATAATTGTTCTACCGTCACCATGGATACCTAAATACAATGCAATACAGCTGGCTAAATAACTACTATAAAATGTGGTAAAGGCGCAAATCAATGTGCGCTAGTGGCCCAGCGCACATTCACTTGGAGCGGGGAGAGCCGGATCATCTCCATTATGTATGTATATATATATCTATCTATATATATATATATATATAGATATATATATAGATAGATATACACACACTAATATATATATATATATATATATATATATATATATATATATATATATATATATATATATATACCGTATTTTATAAATAAATAGGGAAGCCTTGTCATTGGTGCCAGTGGTTATATATATATATATATATATATATATATATAAGGGAAGCCTTGTCATTGGTGCCAGTGGTTTTATTTATATATATATATATATATATATATATATATATATATATATATAAATAAATAAATAAATAAATAAATAGTGGTGCCTTATCATTGGTGGCAGTGGAGCTGCGGCAGCACGGGGACGTGTGAGCGGGCGGGCGGCTTGAAGTACTTCGGCGCCAGGGGAGGACAGGTGACGGGTAGGCAGAGGTGAGTAGCTTTTTCCCCCTGCTCCATGTCCGTGCGGCGAGCAGGGGGAGGCGTAGGGGCGGCGGGTCTTTACTGTGTCACTTGTCTTCGTGCGGCGAGCAGGGGGGGGGGGCGGCGTCCGGAGTAGCTTTTTCCCCCTGCTCCGTGTCCGTGCGGCGAGCAGGGGGAGGCGGTGGGGCGGCGGGTCTACTGTGTCACTTGTCTTCGTGCGGCGAGCAGGGGAGGGCGGCGTCCGGCGTGGCAAGGGGGGCGGCGTTGTGGGACATCAGGGCGGCGTCCAGCGTCGCTCAGAAGGCCCTGCTCACATCCGAGGCCACATATGAGCAGGAGCTTCTGAGCGACTGCTCTTGATTGACGGGCAGGTCCGTTCTGAATCTTGTGCAGATTCAGAACGGCGGGTGCGCGCATGTAAATCGCTGTGTGGGCTATACACACAGCGATTTACATGCATTTTCAGGCATTTTCTGAGTGATTTAGTAAAATCGCTCAGAAAATGCCTGAAAATTGTGCTGTGTGTGGGGCCCATAACAATCAGAACGGTGCCAAGAACAACTCCATTCTTTACTAAAATTATGTTGGCTTATTTCAATACAGTAGCAATAAATAAAGTGGTTAAGTTTCAAATTTAGAATTACTTTTCCATGCTAGACCAGTGCTTTTGCCCATGTTATAGTATGTTTAGAAATATATTTTCCCATGACTTATTGTATCATCATTAGACCAAATAATGCTATTTCAATAAGTAATGCTCTATACAGATCATTGAAAGTCATTCACTCCTTTAATGGCGTTTCTGTAGCATACGATAAAGTCACACATCAAGATAAAATGGAATTTTAAAAACGTTTACATTTCCTTTCTCGAAAATGTTGCTAAAAAGAACCCTATCAGCAAACTGGAAATCCTGCATCAACTAATCCACTCTAGCACTGCTCGAAAGGCTTTTCACTACTAAATTGCTTAAGATTGGGAGGCAGGGACAGGACTCAATTATTCTACTCAAACTCCAATGAATTATTTATGAAAGCTGAATAAATGTTAAATTGGACACTGATGAACAAGAGGCTTGATAGAATAGAGTAATTTTGGGGACATAAAGGAAATCAACAAATTTTTTGTTTTGTTTTTTACTACGGCTGTTTACTATTTCTTGGCTTCTGCAGGGATGTACACATTGTCTATAAAAATCTGGCTGCTTAGCAACACAGATTTTTATGGTTTTGCATGGATGTAGTTAATGGCTATAAAAAATAGTAAGAGGTGGAAAAAACAACAAAGTGACTTTTAGGAATCTCAAAGACAAATGTAATATCCAACACACTGAACAAATTGAAATTATTGCAACTGGAACAGAAAGGTAGCGCAGGGGTTTTCAAAGATGCCTTTGTTGAAGAAAGTTATGATAAAATTTGTCGCCGCTAACCACAGAGAAGGAAAAAAGATGCCAAAACCAAATGTAAAATCATTAAAATACACAATGGACAGACATGATAACAAAACCTAGCAAAAGGTTACTCTTCTATATCTCAGCACTGTACGCCGATGCAGTGAAACTATATTTCTTTCATCAATGCCATAAAAAGTCTTTCAATCTACGTGGTAAAGTGTAGCTTTGCAAAACCTAACCTGCATACATTGGATGTACTATTGTTAAATACAGAGCAGTCTTTTCTTATTGTTGCTTCAGTCACGCTAAATAGCGCAGAGCATCTTGTTTGCTTACAATGTGCATCTTTTTGCATAATTACGACACATAGAAACGACAGAGGGTCCCGAGAGGAGACACATGCAAACAGAGAGAACAAAAATAAACTTCACAACGCCACGGCTCCGGCAGGAATCCAACTCAAAATATAAGTACAGTAATATGATCCACTACGATCTGCACAAAACTCTTCAATAAGCTGAAAAATGGATTTAGCTTAACACTAAACCTACCTTTTTTTATTCCAAGAAATGTTTGCATACATCCTAAACATGCCAAAGTCTAGTGCGTGGATCAATATTTTATTATTAATAAAAAATGTAGATTCCTACAAAATAGATAATAGTATAAAACCGATGTAAAGTACAATTTAGTCAAATCAGGGGTATGCTGGTCCTTCTATTCCTTCTGAATCAGCAGTGGAATAGAAGTTATAATTCATCATTAGCTGAAATTATATGGTTAACTCATATTGTATTATACAGTTGCAAGAAAAAGGAAAAAGTAGGTGGACCCTTTGAAATTACCTAGATTTCTGCATAAATTGGTCATGAAATGTGTTCTGATCTTCATCTAAGTTACAACAATAGACAAACACAATCTGCTTAAACTAGAACCACACAAACAATTATATGTTCTCGTGTTTTTTATTGAACACAGCATGGAAAACATTCACAATGCAGGGTGGACAAAGTATGTGAGCCCCTAGGCTAATCACTTCTCCAAAAGCTAATTGTCAGGAGTGAGCCAACCTGGAGTCCAATTAATGAGACAAGATTAGAGGTATTGGTTAAAGCACACCAGTTTTGAGTTTTCTATTCTCAAGAAGCATTGCCTGATGTGAACCATGCCTAGCACAAAAGAGCTATCAGAAAGACCTACGATTAAGAATTGTTGACTTGCATAAAGCTGAAAAGAGTTTAAAAAGTATCTATAAAAGCCTTGATGTTAATCAGTCCACTGTAAGACAAATTTCTATGAATGGAGACAGTTCAGAACTGTTGATACTCTCCCTAGGAGTGGGCAACCTGTAAAGGTAACTGCAAGAGCACAGCGCAGAATGCACAGTGAAGTGAAGAAGAATCCTATCCTGTCAACTAAAGACTTACAGAAATCTCTGGCACATGCCAACATCTCTGTTGATGAATCTACGATATGTTAAAAACCCTAAACAAGAATGGAGTTCATTGGCGGACACCACGGAGGAAGCCACTGCTCTCCACAAAAAACATTGCTGCACATCTGAAGTTTACAAAAGAGCACCTGGATGTTCAACAGCACTACTGGCAAAATATTCTGCGGACAGATTAAACCAGAGTTGAGTTGTCTGGAAGGAACACAACACTATGGCGGAAATTTAATAAGATGAATTTGTAGAAAAAAAATCGTATTTTCATAGGAAAATACGATTTTTTTTTTGGCGTATTCGTATTTTGGAAATTTACTATGCCAAAAATAAAAAATTTCGTATTCGTATTGATGGGACATTCGTATTTGTATAGAATATGACAGGAATCACCATTCGAAAGAATGGTGATTCCTGAAATACTAAGCGGCCGTATTGAAAATATATTTTGCGGCCGTTTTACGTCAGGAAAATACACTTCATTTTCCTGTCGTATTTGGCTTTAGCCTGCACAGATCAGTCAAATCTGTGCAGGCTTCAGTGCCAGTGGGCCCTTTAATGCCCCACATGCTGGGACTTGCGCTTCTCCAAGTCCCAGCATGTGGGGAGGTGTGCTGGGACTCATAGTTCCACAGTATTAAACAATAGTTTATTCTATATTTTACACTCGGATTAGCCCAGTGACCACAGCCCAGGGTTACCGGGGACAGCACCAGGCTTCAGCCTGGTCAGGTAAGTCCTGGAGGGGGTGGACCCCACTCCCCTAGGACCCCTGGCCAGGCTGACTGGTCGGTAGGGTTAATGCTTTGGCCGGGGGGGACTTGTATAAAAGTCTGCCCCGGATGTGGCATCACCCTGCTGGCTGGTTGAGCCTGGGGCTGGTTCTTAAAATACGGGAGACCCCTAGTCACTTTGTCCCCCGTATTTTGGGAACCAGCCCCGGCCCTGGAGCTGGTTGTTAAAAAAATAATAATAAAATCGGTGAACCCCTTTTTGCCGGGTTTCTTGATTTTTTATTACCAGCCCGGCTCTTTCAGCCTGGTGCTGGGACCCCACGATGTTTTTTTTTTTAATTTATTTATTTTTTCTATTTTTTTTTTGCACAATGCAGCCTGCACGGATCTGACTGATACATGGAGACTGGCTAGCTATACAACTTTGTATTATCGGCCGTATATACGGCCGCTAATACTTATGGATACGCCATCGGAGGATTACAAAGCAGTCGTATTTGACTGCTTCGTAAATTATCCTCCGGAACACGAATTTGTGTACGGCTGAAACATATTAAGAATACGAATACAAAATTTCGTATTCGTATTCTTAGTAAAATTTCCCCCCTATGTGTGGAGAAAAAAGGCACAGCACACCAATACCAAACCTCATACCAACTGTGAAGTTTGGTGGAGGGTGAATCATGGTTTGGGGCTGCTTTGCTGCCTCAGGGCCTGGACAAATTGCTATCATCGAAAGAAAAATGAATTCCCAAGGTTTTCAACACATTTTGCAGGAGAATCTAAGGCCATCTGTCCACCATTTGAAGCTCAACAGAAGATGGGTGATGCAACAGGATAGAGACGGGCAAAGTGACTCACTAAAGAGAGTGTCACGGCCCCACCGGTCGCTCCTCCAGATATGTCAATCTGAATAGCACCAGCTGTGACTGGAGGTTCACTTTGGACACACGGGTCCCCTATATAAGGTATGCCGCCACCAGCAAAGCCTGGTTTAGCGCTTCCAAATTGCACAATGTATGCTTTGCTCACACCTGGCCACACAATACAATATAAAAGGGTTGTAGCATAAACTACCCTAGGCGGTCCTGTGATCCTAAGAACACAGATTCAGGACTAGAAATATGAATTATTTATTTCCAAGAATACTTCAGAGCTTTAGTTACAAAAATGGTCACAAAGATGATTAAATATATTTTTAAAATACACACAGTGGAATACAAATCAAACAAAATAAAAAGGAATGAAAATCCAGAATCTTAACTTACTCCAAGTACCAAGAAACTGTTTGTAGGGGAATTTCACAGAGGAAGAGTTATGGTCATTCCCAGCATATAGCTGAAGTCTCCAAGAAATGTCCACAGGTTATTGGGAGAGAAGAGTAATTATACCTGCAGATTCCTCCCCCTACCTTTGGGATTTTGACCATTTCCCTGCTGGACACTAATGAATGTCCCTAAGTAACTGATCCGTTGTACATGAAAGGAAAATTCCGCTCTACTTCTAAGTTTCTTGTACAAAGGGGTTATTCTGGTTCACAAAGGCACAATAGAAACTTAGAATTTGACGGCAGATAAGAACCATTTGGCCCATCTAGTCTGCCCCTCTCTAAAGGACAAAACCAACTGCACTGCAGGTGGGACATGTGTAACATGTGCAGAGAGAGTTAGATTTAAGAGTGATTGTGCCTTTGCAAGTGAACCAGAATAACCCCCAAACTCCTTACACATTGGAATGCAACAGACATAATGAGAGATCTGTATCCTGTAATAATGAGATATGTATCCTGTCACTCCTAACTGGATTGATGATGATCCAGGGTCTGGGTTACAAGGGGTCTCAGATCCTTATCAGACAGCCTGCCTTTAGAGAACTTTACATATTTGTTCTGTATCCCCTCAGAGTGAAAACCTCGTAGCCTCACTAAGATTTACAGCCCTGGTTTAGCGGCTTATCGGAAGACAGAATTTGCCATCTAAAGCACAGGAAACAGCTATTTTGTGCCAGTCCTAGATCACATTTAAGCTAAAAGAATGATAATGTATACATTTTTAATACACACAATGGAAGACATCATTTCTGCGATCCGATCATGTGATAGACCGTGACAGAGAGCGGTGATCAATTGATCCGTTCTTTTGGAAGGCTCAATAGCTCACTTTGAAAAAAAAGAATGATTATTTACGGTTTGAGTATAGGAAGGGTATTATCTGTTCGTTTTATTTACATTTCAATTGATTCTAGTCATGTAAAGCGAATTTCGGACATTAATCTCACAGGTGGTTATTTTCACTTATTTTTCTATCTATCCTGACACTTTTTTTTTTTTTTAAATACTATCAACTTATTTTTGCACAGAAAAGGGCATTTTATGGCGTCATTACTGTTCAAGTTGCTGGGAATTCTTGAGAGGGTAATTTGATAATAATGAAGCATAATTAGTTTTATAATCATTTATTGCCATAAACAGTAAACACAAAGTAAAATCACATTTATTTTTTAATAGAATTTTCAAATAATTCAAAGAAATGCATGTAACTTCTGTACATTTAAAGAGGAGAAAGAGTCGTAAGTCATTAAAAGGTAGTAAAATCACATTTACAAAACTTTTTTGCTCTAAATCAGATGCAAGTTGTTGTTTACAAATAAAATATGGCTTCTTTTCTCGCTAAGAAGCCTACTTCTCTTTTCTGTACATATCTGACCTGCTTTAGAAAACAATCTCTCACAGGGCATGCTGGTAGCTGGAATAAACAATTGTTTCATAGCCACTGCATACACATTCGGGTAAGTACATTTCCTTGTCTCCCACCATTGCAAAGGGTCACTTGTGCGCGGCAAATAAGGTTCATCTAAGTATTTGTCCAATTCGACTGTAGCTTCTGCTGTGGGGTCTTGCCTTGCATGCAAATGGCTAAGAGTTGCATCAAATTCTTCCCAAATCGAAGAAGTGCTAGCTTGTGGTTCTGGCTGAACTCTTGCTGTTGCGCCACTATTTTGAACTGCCGCTTTAACCCTCCCGATAAGAGACTTATATGCAGCTTTGTACTTTTTTTCATCTTCAAATCCCTGTCTTTTAAACCTTGGATCTAAAATAACCGTTTGTGAAATTAACTCAACCGATTCTCTGTGGCGAAACCGCATACTTAAGCCATCTAAAAGAAGCTTGCTTAACGTACCAATACTTTCAGGAAGAGCAGGGTTGCTGTCCATATACGCTTTAACCTTTTTTGTCATGATTGTAGACAGCACGGTAGTCTTTGACAACGAAACATTACTTTCAGCTGATATTTCCTTGGTAACGTCATTAAAAACCTCTAGCAATTTAACAGCATGGGTTATAACGTCCCACTCTTGCTGAGTAAAATTTTGTGGTACATCAGTATTTCGAGTATTACTATTTTCTAACAGTAAAAGCATAGAGACAATTGGCTCCTTATTTTTTACTATCCTTTCTAACATATCATAGGTTGAGTTCCACCTTGTTGGAACATCTTCTTTCAGCTTTAACTGCTCTTTATTTAAGGAAATCTGCATCTCTTTTAATTTTGATAAAGCCAAACTACTTTTCTTAAAGAACAGCACAAGCTCTTTTGCTGAACTCACAACATTGTTAATTAATCCAGAAATAGCTCCTTGAATTACTAAATTTAAAGAATGGGCATAACAAGAAATATGTATAAGATTTAACTCTGTGACTGCGGCCTTAATGTTGGCGGCATTGTCTGTAACTACAGCGCACACCTTGTTCCGAATGGAAAATTTCTCTAGTGCTTCACCTATCTACGTAGCGATATTGGCACTAGTGGGCTGTTCAGGAAACTCTGAACATTCAAGCAGGCATGATTGCATACGACAAGTCTGGCTGTCTATATAATGCGCAGTAAGACCATAATAACTTACGTTATTTATGTTCGTCCAACCATCGCAAGTAACACAAACAGCTTGAGCAGCATTTACAGCCACTTTAACTTTATCTAAAATATCATTATACACTGATGGAAGCAAACTGTTTGCCAGCATTTTCCTACTTGGCAGCTTGTATCCTGGATTTAACATTGTTAACAATTTCTTAAATTCCTCATTCTCAACAAGAGAGAGGGGATGATATTCTTTACACATCATTTTTAGTACCTGAATATCTAAAGACTGTTTCTTAGTCATTGAAAGTGGTCGAATGAATAACGAATTTATCCTTCGCTGAATGAGCAGACTGCGGCATCGACAATGGTGCCAGTGGAAACATGGTGTTGTCCATGCTGCACTCTTCAGGAGGAAACGAAGAGATGCTGGCATGAGAAATACTTGGACTTGGGACTGGAGTAGAATCACTTTGATGAGAAGTTCTTTCTCTGGGTTCATCCACTGAAGGCGAATGCGATCGCTGAGGATTTCGAAGATGTAACGGTATCAATGGGTGCTTTGACTTCATGTGTCTCATCAAATTACCTGTCGCTCCTGACAATATAGATATAGACGCCTTGCAATAGTTGCATATCCCTTTCTTTTCCTTATCGTTCTTTTGGAAATGATACCAAACATCACTAGTAAACCTGTTCCTTTTTCGGACCTGTAACAGACAAGGAACAGACACTATATTACCCCTTTGGGGAAGAAGACTGATTATTGACCTCTGTATAAATGCAAATTAGTGCATCCAGGAGCAATGTTATTCAGCTTGCATCTAGTTAGCAGTTCCCGTTAAGGAGACTCTTTTTTTAAGGATTTTTTGTTTCCCATCAATATTAATTTAATAGTAGTCAGTAGATTTCTCCAGTCGTTCAGATGACCAATAAAGCTGTTAATAACAATATTTGAACAGACTGATTTTACTTTATATAATCAAGCAGATGTTAAGTCAATTGTAGAAATTTGCTAAGATGGGAGTTGTATTCCATATGGGATGTTGCTATGGGCAACCAATCAGAATCTACTTCTTATTTATTTAGCACCTTCTAGAACAGTGGTTTTCAACTGTTTTACCTTGCAGCACGCTATAAAAGATTTTAAAATTACCAAAGGCACACCATGAGATCCCCACAGGAAAAAAAAAATGATTGGCCCGCATATAAAAAACAATCACACTGGTCCTCACAGGTAACAAAAATAAAATACATTGACCCTCACATGAAAAAAAGAAACCAGTAAATAACAGTTGAACTGGTTGTGGATGTAAACTGGTTTGGGCATCTCTAGATCTAGGGGCACACTTGGGATCACACTCAAGGGAAACCTAGCGTGCCACGGCCCAGTGGTTGAAAAACACTGATCTAAAAGATAATAGAGAGTATCTGATTGGTTGCCTATAACAACATCCCATTTGAAATACAACTTTCATCTTAGTAAACTTCCCCCAATATGTTAATTTAGTAAGCCGAAATTTAAATTCAGCTAGTAACCAACATTCAGCAGAAGAAGCTGAACACCGATAAGATCCCATATGCCGCCAGTCCGATAAAGCCGCTAAAATTATTATCTCCACAGCGTCAAGCCTTAATGTGTTCAACATCACACACACAAGTGTGTAAATTAAGCCAGACAGGGGGGAACGTTTGATACCAAACAACAATATAACACTCGGCTGTTAGTGGTCCACTGGTGTAATAGAGGTGTAAAACACCAGGAACTAAAGCAAGTAGGAGACACAGACAGATGGAGCCCGGCTCACTGGATCTTTACTTTTCATGAATCTGGTGCTGTAAAATGAAAGTTAAAAGTACTACACAGCCCAAAAAATACAGATCTAATAGATAAAAAAAAAACATGTGCACTGCCGAGCCAAAGTCTGTGTGTCTGTGAGTGAGAATGTGTGGTCATGCTACTCACCTTTCTGTGATACTATGCTGCTTCTGGGTACACTCCTGTGAGCAGCATACAACTGTATAAAATCCTCTGCTGGGACCTGTGGTGCTTCAAGTTCTGCAGCAGCCATGTTATTCAGCACTCCGCAGCTCCAATGCAATACTCTCCGTTAGTACATCTCAGCTGCCACAGGTGGCAGTGCTGAGCTCAGACATGGTGTGGATTGGACTCTGCGGAGCTGGATGAACTACAGCCCTGAGTCAGTCAGTACAGTTCCTCTAAGCTACCATGTGTGGCAGTGCGGTGCTCAGGCAAATGCATTGTATGAAACCGAAACTGAACTGAAGAAAGACCATTCATCTTTTAAAGGAACCATTCAAAAGATCCGTTTCACTCACGAACGACCCATCTCTACAACAGGACAAAGACCCAAAGCACAGAAGTAGATCAACAACAGAATGGCTTCAACAGAGTAAAATACACCTTCTGGAGTGGCCCAGTCAGAGTCCTGACCGCAGGGGCAAAGGCAGGATTTTCAGAAGGGGGTTTCCAGAGGGGCAGAGCAAAGCCGGGTCAGATAAAGTATTATAGATAGACCAAATGTATATTAATAATAATAAATATATATAGTGGAGTGGGCTTATTATTCATAATTTTCTGGTGGGAGGACAGCTTGCTTGACTGAAGATATCTCCAGTTCCCGAAAATAGATTTCTTAGATTTTAATGGAATTAAAAACTAGAGAATCCCACCTACCAAATGGAATTTGGGATTAGGGGATCAGAGTTCAGGAGGCAGAGCAATCCGCCAACAAGTATATAAAACTACATACCAGCTGGAGCAGTAACCAGCTGCTGGTAGGCTGATATCTCTGGTTCTGAGAACAGAAGAGACAAGCTTCTAGTGTCCATCAAAGTGGGAGAGTCCCAGCTTTTGGAATATACCCTCGGAAAAACTCTCCGTCAGACAGAACCTGAAATATCTGACTGGGAAAAGCAATTAACAGGCATGGATGGGGACCACTGCTTTGATGTCAGATATCTCCGGTTCCCAAGGGCCGATTTTTAAAATTCTTGTACCCATGGAAAGAGGGGACTTTCAGCCTAGGGCCCTTAGACTCCTGGGGGGGTTTCTGGGTACTCAGAACCCCCCCCCCCCTGCGTGCGCTACTGGACCTCAACCCAATTGAGATGCTGTGGCATGACCTCAAGAGAGCGGTCCACACCAGACATGCCAAGAATATTGCAGACCTGAAAAATTTTTTGTAAAGAGGAATGGTCCAAAATTCCTCCTGACCATTGTGCAGCCCTGATATGCAGCTACAGGAAATTGGTTGAGGTTATTGCTGCAAAAGGATGGTCAACTAGTTAATAAATCCAAGGGTTCACATATTTTATCCACAGTGCACTGTGAGAATGTTTACATGATGTGTTCAATAAAAACATGGTAACATATAATTGTTTGTGTGGTGTTAGTTTAAGCAGACTGTGTTTGTCTATTGTTGTGACTTAGATGAAGATAAAAACACATTTTATGACCAATTTATGCAGAAATCAAGGTAATTCCAAAAGGGTTCACATACTTTTCTTGCATCTGTATTTATTACCTGCATTATATGTATTTAAGTAATGTAGTATGAAAGCTTGTGGTATAGTGGAAATGCTAGTTATATAGTAATATGCCGGTACAGTATGTTGGATATTTAGTTACTGTGGGGCAGATTTATTAAGCTTGGAGAAGAGATAAACTGGAGATAAAGCGGAGAAAAGGTAAAAGGAGATAAAGCACCAGCCAATCAACTCCCAACTGTCTTCTTCAAACACAGCTGATTGGCTGGTGCTTTATCTCCTTTTACCTTTTCTCCGCTTTATCTCCAGTTTATCTCTTCTCCAAGCTTAATAAATCTGCCCCTGGGTGTGATTTGGGTATTGCTGATACGATCATTTTAGGATTAGTGACCATCACAGGTCACAGATATCCTCTTCATTCTCCTTACCATAAGTACATTGGGGGCAGATGTATTTAGCCTGGTCAAGGGACAAACTGGAGATAAAGTGGAAGGAGATAATGCAACAGCCAAACAGCTATGTTTGAATTTTAACAGTTAGGAGTTGATTGGCCGGTGCGTTATCTCCTTTCACTTTATCTCCAGTTTATCTCTTTGCCAGGCTTAATACATCTGCCCCGATGTGTCCAAACCGCACACAACAGAGAGTCTCCCAAGGAGATTTGCCCTAAGGGCTGACTGAAGATAATTGAAGAACAAATCATACTGTAAGCAGCTGGTGTGGCTCCCTGGTGTAAAGAACAGTTGTAATTCTCAGATAAAAATTTACAGTTTACATTATTTAGAAAACCGAATACTAATGAAACATGAATTTGATATTGAAGACTTTTTACAAATACAGTGTGCACAATTTTAGAAATGTGAGACAAGTTGATTGCAGCTAACAAAAACAAGAAACTTTCTGAGATGGTGCTTTCACAGTTTGTGTTCATTTAGCTATTATGACTAATTGCGATAATTAGCTAATTCATAAACCTTCCTAATATCGTCTACAATACATTTTCTGAAATTCCTTACAAAATCACAGTACTATTTCCTAGTAAAATCTATGTATATAACATTTCTATTAGAGTATCCACTACAATGCATATAGTGCTAATCAGAAGTTTGTGGTATTAAAATGTTACATGGAAAATAAAAGGAAAATCTCACCAAAGACAAAAGCCGCTGAGGCTGCTGCTCGGATGGACCCCGCTCCCCCCCCCCCCCCTAACCACCAGCTGGCCGGACCCCATTGCCCTTCCCCTGCAGCAGCTCCCTGGGAGAACTACATGCAAGAAATCGCATGCGATTTATAGAATGTACAAATGGCCAAGTGCCGGATCGCATGTGAGCCTCCCGGGGAGATGCCGGGGGGCTCTGAGCAAACAGGTCCGACAAATCGGGGCCAGTGTATGGTGCTTTTACATTCATCCAACATGGACTTTGTCCCCAAAGTCACTGGTGTAACTCCCCAGGCTTATTACTATTTAACATTTTGCTGATTCTCTTACAGCAGGGGTGTCCAAACTTTTTGCGAAAAGGGCCAGATTTGGTGAGGTGAAAATGTGTGGGGGCCGACCATTCAGCCTGACATTCTTTGAATCATTAATCACATAAGAATGGTCCCCCACTCTGCCCCCATTCACTCTATGTTTCCCAGCGTGCCCCCATTCACTGTATGTCCTCAACTCTGCCCCCCTTCACATTATATTTCCCTGCCTGACCGTCCTTCTCTGTATGTCCCCCAGCCTGCCCCTTCTTCACTGTATGCCCCCCATTCACTGTATGTTCCCCACTTTGCACCCATTCACTCTGTCCCATAGCTTGTCCCTCCTTCTCTGAATGCCAGGGGTTGGACGCACACTCACCCGAAAGCCGCCAAATACATCTCACTCTGGCGTCCGGCACCTCCTCACTGCTGCAGACAGAAAGGTAAAGGCATGCTCGCCGGGACCTGTGCTGTGCATCCTGCATCTGATGCTCCGCCCGCTTCTGGCTGGAGGCCACTTGAAATGGCACGGGCCGCAATTGACCCCCGGGCTGGACTTTGGAAATGCCGGTCTTACAGAGTACCTTTGGTCTTGTCATTCTCGCTCCACTAAAAACCTGGTTTTCTGAATACTCCACTATAATGCTAGGAACCAAGTCAGGAGGCAGTTACCTGAGTGCATGGTGCACTGAAGCCCAAATAACCAATGCCTTAGTGGCTGTATGCATTACAATGGGATACATATGGATTACTGGCGGTGGGGATGCCGACAGTCAGAATATTGGTGCCAGCATCCCAATTGAGTCCATCCCAACAGGGGTCAGGTAAACATACTTAACATCCCCCTTCTCCCCCTCCCAAACCCCTCCCCCTCAGCCTAACACTTTCCACGAATGACCAGAACTAACCGTCGTATTCTGCTGCCTAATCCTATCACTCCTGCTCTGCAACCTAACACTCCCACGACCCACATTTGCCATTATGGGAAGAAGGGGAGAGTAAGCTTTATTCCGCTGGGACCGAGAAAAGGTCAGGTAGGACCCCACTTTTTCTAAGTGAGGGGTCCCAGGGACCCACAATTTTGGGGGGTTTTCGCGATCACTGATCACAACCACATATTTGTGTGCACACACTGTGTTCAGTATGTGCAACAGGAAACACATTGCTTGCAACTCAAGATCAGGCCTACTATTTCATTAGGCTATAGCTAAAGTTTACAAAGGGTGCTGTAAATAATGCTGTACACACACATATTAGAATAAAAACACATCAGCAAAATGCACACATATAATTGTGGACGCTTAGCTCACCAGCCACAGGAAATTGTGGTAAGTATCTGAATCCAAACTAAACAACCTTTGTCAGGATGGAATAATTGATAATTATTGCATTTGTCTGAACATTCTTCTAGATAGCATGAAATTTACTCAAAATTATGTCGGCGCAGTTTGTATCAACAGCCTTTTTACGCCTCTGATTAAAACGGTTGATACTTTTGTGAACGTATTTTTTTAATAACAGTTTCTTTTATAGCACACATATATTCCGAAGCGCTTTACAGAGAATATTTGAACATTCACATCAGTCCCTGTCCCAGTGGAGCTTACAATCTACATTCCCTATAACATGTACATCAGAATCAGCTTTATTGGCCAGGTATACTTGCATATACTAGGATTTATTTTTGGTGGGAATAAGTAAACATGTAAACAGTATACAATATAAATAATAAACAGTATAAACAGGTGGAGAAACAAGTACATTCATACAGAAATATATTCATATTCCATGGGGACACAGTGTTAAATTATGTGCAAAGGGTTATGGCGCGACTAGATGGTGAGATGTTCAGAAGTCAGCAGGTAAACCGCTTGAGGGAAGAAACTTATTAGGCTTCTGGTGGACCTGGTGGGAATGACCCTGTAGCGTCTGCCTGATGGCAGCAGGTAAAACAAGCCATGGCCAGGATGTAGTTGGTCCTTGACTATCTTCGTTGCCTGCTTTTTTGTCTCTCTCGCTGGCGGAGCCGTACCAGACCAGTATCGAGGAGCACAGTACAGACTCCACAATCGCGGAGTAGAAGAGGTGCAGAAGCTTCCGTGGGATGTTAAACCTCCTCAGTTGCCTAAGCAAGAACAGTCTCTGCTGCACTTTTCCAACAATAGTATCAGTGTTGGGCCCCCATTTAAGGTCTTGGGAGATTTTGGTCCCCAGGAACTGGAAGGAGTCCACTAGCTACACTGTCAGCAATTGTTAGTGGAGGAACACCAACAGACTCTTCCTAAAGTCCACTACCATCTCAACGGTTTTGAGTGGGTTGTGATCTAGATGGTTGCTGCTCTACTTCTTGTCTGCAGGCTGGTTCGTCCCTGTCCTTGAAGAGGCCAATGATGGTGTCATCTGCAAATTTGATTACTTTTACTGATTGCGCCTCTGACGTGCATTTGTTGGTGTAAAGAGCAGGGTTGAGAGTAAACAGCCCTGGGGAGCTCCTGTTCTGATGTACCGCACTTGGGAGGTGAATCGCCCCATTTTCACAACCTGTTTTCTATCAGTCACAATCCATGAACAGGTAGTTTCAGGGACTCCTAGGCAGAGTAGTTTGAGGTGGAGGATGTTGGGGATGACTGTATTGGAGGCCGAGCTGTAGTCAACAAACAGGACCCTTGCATACCAGGTACAGATGGAGCCCTCCCCAGCCAGCCTTCTCTACACAGCCAGGGTGAGCCATGGCCTATCGTTCTCAGCTGCAATACAATTCATAGAACAATACAGTAGGGGATTAGCAGAGTAATCCTATTACTCACTTAATCCTATTAAAGGGCTAGATGAGGATGGCTCTATCTGTATATCCAGGTGCTGCAGAATGCAGTGCAGGCCCAGGTTGATTGCATCCTCGAAACATTGATTCCATCAGTAGCCAAATTGAAGGCAGTTTAGCTGGTGGCACGTCAAAGCTTTCAGGTGGTTCAGTACCAAGCGCTCGAACGTTTTCATGATCACAGACATCAGAGCCGGTAGTCATTTAGATTTGTGATAGCAGATTTCTTAGGGACCGGAAAAATAGTGGAGCATTTGAGGCAGGAGGGAGCCTAGCGTAGCTCCAGTGATTGTTGAAGATCCTGGGCAAGCTGGCCATGTATAAACATTCACTCTAGGATTAATTTTGTTGGGCACCAATTAACCTACCAGTATACTTTTGGATTGTGGGAGGAAACCGGAGTATCCAGAGGAAACCCACACAAGTACGGGGAGAATATACAAACTCCGCACAGTGAGGGCCATGGTGGGAATGGAACCCGTGACCTCAGTGCTGTGAGGCAGTAATTCTAACCATTACACCATCCGTATTGCCTAAACGATGAAAGAAAATAATCACTTACATGCGGAAACCATTCCACTTTATAAATATAATGGATTAAGAAAAAAACATGAATGTTTCAAATATTGCCAAACAGTCCACATACAATTACAGTAATCCAGGCCACCACTAAGTTGGGTCAGGAGAAACCCACCTATATGAATAAATGGTCATTTTGGATAAGAGAGTTAAAGCGTAGTAAAGGTCATTCCCATTAGTAGAATCGAGTAATGGTCATTCCCATTAGAGAGTATCGCATAACACCCCTTGGTCATATAACATGAAACTTAGGGCTTGATTCAGGTTTGATCGGTCAGGGCCGAATTCGGACCCAATTCCAATGGTGGGCTTCTGCAAATATGCGCATGTGCAAACCCCCAGTGCGAATGCCTTCAGCAAGTATCACACTCGACAAGACATTCACACGTCAGGGGTGGGAAGAGAGTGGCCAGTTACCTGTATTTATGGTCATCCCTATAAAAACGCTGGGCGTTCCCCTGGGGACACAAGTGGGTCGATGACTGCTTGGGGCAGACAGCTGATGTCACATGACCCTTTTTCTGCCATCTCCATCAGAAGCCTAGACTGACTTGTATTTGCGAATAGGAAAAAAAAATCATTTGATCGTCAGCAACCATCGAAAGATTTTTTCCATCAGTGTGGATGCATATGAGTGGATGTGTAAGTGTACACATCCCCTTGCATGCAAACGGTGGAGGGGCCGCCGTTCGGTTGAGCAGCGATTACCTGTTCGCTAGGCTGCGAACATACACAGCTTAGCCAACAGGTATGAATCAGGCCCTTAATATCATCTATTTTTCTGTACAAACTCACAAGCCGCTGTGCCTGAAGAAGTATCAGTTGCAGAAACAAGCACGAGTATCTTTCCACCAAAGGGAAACCCATTCTGCGAGCTGGGTATGACTACCTGTCCCTTGACAACAAGCATGTAACTTTTGTCAAGGAGCATAAAACCCCTGGCAACGAGCATTTAGGTAAAAAATAATTGTATGGGGTCTCCAGGAATTTTTTGGGAGATGGGTGTAAAATCTCTAAATTTCTTCAAAATTTATCAGCAGACTGCTTCATAAATACCAGCTGACTCTGCTTGTTTGATTCCCAAAAGTAAATTGTGAAGAATCTTATTCACTGGACAGTGGCTGGGTTGAGAAAGAGATGTTAAGTAATCACGGATTGCTGGGTTCTGGGGAGGCTGTAGTTATTTCCCAGGAAGTAGAATAGATTTAGTCAATACACTCATAAAGATAGAATAAACAAGACTGATATGGATAAATTGAGTCACACAAGATATATATTAAAAGACAAGAAAAATATACATATAAAAAAATGGGTACTTGTTTCCTAGCACGGCCACACCGATTAAGATCGGGGTGGTCGTGCTGAAAAAAATCGGGTCGATCGCATCGCATGCGATTTGGTCGCATGCGATGCGATCGACGCGACCGACCGATTTTTGACCCGATTTTTTTCATTGAATCCAATGTAAATTGGGTCCCTGGGACCCAATTTTACATTGTATTCAATGAAAAAAATTACCAACCCCCCCAAATTGAAGCGCGTAAACAGCAGCCCACGATAGACGCATACCCGAAGCGTGGCGAGCGCAGCGAGCCCGCGAGGGGCGGCGGTACGCGTCCTCCGACCTTTTCATGCCCTACTATCCACTAGGGCGTGGATTGAGAATAGAATAGTGTGGCGAGCGCAGCGAGCCACCGAGCCCGAAGCGTGGCGAGCGCAGCGAGCCCCGCGAGGGGACGCGGATACCTTCACAGGTAAACGCGTCCCTTCGCGGGCTTCACAGGTGTCCGCGTCGCCACGGACACCTGTGAAGCCCGCAAGGGGACGCGTATAACTGTGAAGGTATCCGCGTCCGCTCGCCACGCTTCGTGGGGCGACGACGGGGACATCTATAATGTGAAATGGGTCATATGGACCCATTTCACATTTTTTGACATTTTTACACCATTTCAATGTTAAAAAAATTTTTAACATTGAATCCTATGCAAAAATCGGGGGCATCGCGTCGCATCGCGTCGGGACCAATGTTAATGGTCCCGACCGACGCGATGCCCCCGATATTTTACCGTTCCCGACAAGATTTCAATGTTAAAATATTTTTTAACATTGAAGTCTATGGAAATATCGGGGGCATCGCGTCGGTCGCGTCGGGACCAATGTTAATGGTCCCGACCGACGCGATGCCCCCGATATTTTATCCTAGCCGGCAAAATGGACCTGATTTCAAAAGAAATCGGGTCCATCGTGGGTAATCGTGTCCCTTAAGTAAGGGACACGATTACTCACGATTGTGGCCGTGCTAGGAAACAAGTACCGAATTTTGTTTAACTGATTATTCCGTATTTCAGAATATTTTTATTTTTCAATGATGTATTTTGAAGTATCTTGCATTTATGCTGTATAAACTATAAACACATCAACCACATGAAATACACACAAATATATTTAATTTGTGCATAAAACAAGGTTTTAACACATGAAACAAAGTTTATGTACTATCTCAGATACTGACTTTGAATGCCAAGCAATCAATGTCTTGCACATATATAGTGCCAGTTACATATAATGTACCCAGTAGTGCGGTTACAAATGTCCCCAGTAAGTTTTTAGCAAAAAATAATTTGGATAACGGATATTCGGATAAGGGATACTCAACCTGTATCACTTTTAACCCAGAAATATGAACATATAAACTGAACAAATTCAATGAGGTGGATCATTAATTTCAGATAAACTCCTAAAGATTACTTTGTAGCAATGGCATAGGAAACGTCCTTAAATATATAAAACGTCTGTTATGCTGTCCCGTTCTATAAAACTGTGTATTAAACCAGTTGAGAGTGCTCTTCATGGGCAGTATTCAATGCTCTGGATTCACCGGGGTTTTTTCGGCGAATCAGGCTATTTTCATACTCTGAAGTGAATCTTTTCACTGAAAATCTGATTCACCCTATTCAACGATCATTGTTCGCCAAAAACGAACAGTGAATGCCGGCCAGTTCTCCGTTTCATGCTCACTGCAATTTGCTGGTGTATTTCAATGGGATTTTGACTCTAATTTGCTAAGAGTGTATTCAATGCCAGAATGGAGAACTGCTTTCACCATGATTTTCGCCATGAGTTACCATTTTGCATTAGCCAACTTTTTAAGATGAACTGTTTTCTTTTTTTTTTGGGGGGGGGGGGGGGGGAGTCTATTTGTATTCATGTACACATGAATATATTATTTTTTTGTTTTTTTACATGACGTCAGCAGGGGGCGGGGAGCCACTCATTAATATTTACTGCACTGGGTCCCGCTCATTACAAATGCACGAGCGGGACCAGCGCTCTCTCCACCTCCCCGCCTGCCCTCCTTCTGCTGCCTGTGTCCCCGCCAGCCCTTCTTCTCCCCCTGCTGCTGTGTGCAGCATGCGGCGCAGGCAGGGAGGCTTCCATCTCCCTGGCTCCCTGCGGCATTCGCAGGGGGGGTGTTAAAATTCGCAGTCAAAGGCAGCGAGTCTCTGGTGCGTTGAATAGGGGGAGAGGTAGGGCTGGCAGCGAATCCTCCAGCCCAGCGAAACAGGATTCGCTGCACATAGTGAAAATGTTCATTAAATACTGGCCAATGCCTGCCCTGACTCCACTCTGAGAGTCAGTGTTCACAAGTGCGGATCCATTACTATTACCTCTCCTGTAATTCAGGAGAGGGAGAGGAGTTGTATTAATTTGATGTAAAAAAGGTCAGCACAGTGCGATGCAAGGGGCAGACCTCCGGCTTCCGGTAGTGATGAAGGCAGTTGATTTGCTTGTCCTAGGGCTCACACGGACAGCATTGCACGGGTCAGTAAGGGGGGGCAGTGTCTGTATAAGATACCACAAACACATTTCACTCCACCAGGTTCAGAATGTGTTGGGGTATGGTTCATGGCCAAAAGTTTCAGATAGATGGTACTGGGCGCTTATTAAAGAGTTTTCCTTTAACATATGTGTGTGGTACAGGTTGAGTCTCCCGTGAGTTGCACGGTGCCTGTCTGACTCAAAAGCTATTTGTTCACAAATACAAAAGTACAGGAAAATATTTGATGTAAGCCAGTAAGGAAAGATTTCCAGAAAAATTTGCATCAATAAAACAATGGCTGATGTCTCTCTAATGAAGACGGATGTTGTTGCTGCTGTCTATATAAGAAAGGTCTGTTGAGATAGAATGGCTATAAAGGTTATACTAGCTTACACTCTATTAACAACATACAATTGATTGAGTCAATCAGTCTCCACACAATGAAATGATTAGCTTCCAAAGAGTTCATCAGGCAGATCAATGTGCTAATGAAAGTACAAAGTAGCTGGCACAAAAGTAGATCCGTCAAACTCGGACGGTTTTCTCTCGCCCCATATCATAGTGAGAGCCAGTGATGCATGATTTCAGGAGTCTCAGACTGACGCACGTATTCTAATAAATAAGCAGATGTTCCGTGCCATTAAAAGTCGCTGAAACATTGAACATTTATGTTGTCTTAAGTCCTTTGTACAGATGACAACTGTATGTGTTTAACACTTCGCTGTAAATGTGACTTTTTGCTCCTTTGCCAGGATTGAAACTTAGATTACAGTTTATGTTTTTACAGTGATTCTATATAATTAAGTGAAACCATATATTGTCGAAAAGCAATTACTTGGTTAAAAAAAGGGTGCAACACATTTTTTATAACATTTTATGTAATAGATCATAAACTGGTCGCCAATTTATGGTATGTTACTTTATCATGACAGATTCCACTCTGGATAATAAAGACAAATATTCTTGTAAGAAATAATAATTTAATCATCCAAGTTCCAGTAGAAGAACTACATGTTATGCCAGTTTGGAGATATACCCAAAAGTGGCCAAAACAACACTCACCCCTATCATACACATGTTCAAATAGATGTCATATACCAGCCTTATTAGTGATACCAGAGATTAGTCTGAGATCAGACAGACCTCTAGGTGCACACAACTCAGCATGATGTAATTCCAACTACTTGTCATAGAATAATGTAGTCTGTGTGCAGACCACCACCCATGGAGCAGCATTATATGCAATGAGATTCTACAACTTGCCCAAATACACAACTATGTAAGATGCTCAGTGCTAATTACTGCATTAGTGTTCACACTAGGCTGTTTTATTGGGAGGCTGCCCCCTGCCAAATTTTTAAAGGGCAAATGCGCCCTGCCCCTCTAGCAGCGCCCTGCAAGAACAGCCTGCTGCATGTCCCCGCCGATGCGCATGGGGAGGCCCAGCGCCGCCGTAAATGCCAGCACTTCTCCGGCAGTGTCTTCGGAGGCCCGCCCCCTTTGGTGATGGTGGCGGCCAAGCCTGCCCCCTTTGGTGATGTTGGTGGCCTGGTCCGGTCCGCCTCCTTTATGCTGCCCCCGTGTAACACTGCCCTGCCCTGCCCAGTTCCTAGAAGGAACACTACTTACTTACTACTTATTATGCATTGAGTTTTTAATACATTTATTTAATATTATTTTTTAATAGCTAAAACTCATGGCTAATGTTCCCATTTAAGTTACTTTCTATCTGTATAATTGTACTGTGCTTTGCTCATACTTCATAAATACATTTTGAAAAAAAAGTTAGCTCATTAATACTTGGTCACTGCACAAAAAAAAACAAAAAACCCCGGGTCAAGCAACCCTGCAATTCGACTTGGGTTATAAGCAGGGTTAAACATAGGTTGCCCTCTGTGTGAATGTGCCGGACCCATGATCACGATCCTAGGTCTGACCCGGCATCGTGATCTAAAAGGTGAAAGGTGTAAACATATCTCGGTTATCCATTTACCTGTATTGTCATAACACTTTCTAGGATCAGACTTCTCCAAATCGCCATGAATAACTAATAACATATTCAAGAAAAACACACAATTAAAACAATGTAACAAACCTCTGAAGGTTTCTTCTTCTGTCTGGTCAGGGTGGATTTTGCAGTTGGTACTTTGGAACATCTTGACCATGATGTTGTGTGACCTACAGTAAAGACAACAGTACTCTGTTTAATCAGGAGTATATTCACTGACCGTCAGGATTGCAATTTGAGTTTTACTGGATCCAGTAGATTTACCTAAAGTCCATACCGCCACCATCCCACCGAAAATCCAGACATTGGAATAGAATGTTGTTTGATCACAAATGGTTTTACCATTACAAGTGTCAAAACCCCAGATTTACTATGTGGCCGGTTTAGAATCCAGTGAAAACCCACTGAAATCTAACAGAAGGTACAGTAGTTGTAACCACAATGCTCAAAACACCTGCTGTTACAGCTACCGGCTCATTCAGAAGAGGAATTGCCATACACTGCCAATAAGAGCAAACATCAAGGGTGTAATAGTAAAATGGTGCCTTTATCTAGATAGCAATATTTTTATATTTATTGATTTAAGCACTGTATGATGTACAATAAAATACACTGTATAAATTGATATTTGCATGTTGTTGTCATTTTCAAAAAGAAAGATTAACAGAATGGTAGTATATAGAGACTAGTACAGTCTACATCAGGGGTTACCAAACTTTTTTGAATCACGGTGCCCTAGAGCATCAAAATATTTTCAAGGCACCCCTAGGCCAAATGGTTCTTATCGAGAAATTCTGAATTTTTTTTTTTATGAAGTGCATTGTGTTTATAGGTCACAGTTATCTGGTGAGGGACAGGATTTGCTTTTGTTTGTCCACATATATTATGATTGGCAGCCACAAGCACTGGTTTTGCCTGGTACATTGACCATAAATAATATGAATTGATCTTGGTCCACCAACCCAAGGCACCCCTGCATGTGACCTGAGGCACCCCAGGGTGCCTAGGCACACAGTTTGGGAACCGCTGGTCTACGTACATCAATAAACTGTGCTTGTGAATAGATTATATCAGGAATGTTACAAAAACATAGTGCATCATAAAGAAAACATCAAAATGTTTAAACACCAATAAACAATTAATATTGCCCCATCAATATAATAAAAAAAATACTATAGGGGCAGATGTATGAAGAAGTGAGAAGTGAGCCAGTAGAGAAGTTGTCCATGGAAACCAATCAACTGCGCTATATAATTTTATAGTATGCAAAATATAGATGATACATCAGTGCTGACTGGTTGCCATGGAAAACGTCTACATTGGCTCACTTCTCCTACCTTATCACTGCTTCAAAAATATGCATCTTAATTAAATAATAGGTCATGGATTCTGTGGTGGGAGTAAATAAAGAATAAAAAAAAACGCAAAGTAACTGTGCACCGGGACATAGCATACTGCAATACAGTTGGAACAAACACTTCTGTTATGTTTACATGCAAGGTAAATACGGTCTGCTTCTGAATGTAGAACACAAGTACTGGACAGTTTTATTATTAATCTTCAATTTAGGTTTAGGGATTATTATTATTATTATTATCATCATCTTCATCCTCCTACTTTATTTAAACGGTGCAACAAGGGAGCCACATAAATGAATAAACTAAACAGTGACTTACAGTTTAATACAATAGAGAACAAGTACAGCCCGGTGTGGATCCTATTGTGGACCCGACTTGGGGCCTTATTCTAGTTCACTCTTTCTGACAAAATCCTTCTTAGATGGACAAAACAATGTGCACTGCAGGTGGGGCAGATGTAACTTGTGCAGAGAGAATTCGATTTGGGTGGGGTTTTACTTCAAAGTAAGATCTATATTGCAGTGTAAAAATAAAGCAGTCAGTATTTACTCTGCACAGGAACAAAATAACTCACCCAAATCGAAATCTCCCTGCACATGTTACATCTGCCGCACCTGCAGTGCACATGGTTTTGTCCATCTAAGAAGGATTTTGTCAGAAAGAGTGAACTAGAATAAGGCCCTTAGGTCGACAGGGTTCTAGGTCAACATGGGAGAAGGTCGACAAATGCTTAAGGTCGACATGGGTTAGGGGTCGTCAGGTCGCGAGGTCAGCATGTTTTTTTTTTACTGTTTTTTTACCTGAATGTTGACATGGACACAGTTGGAAGTCACCCGCAGCCCCTCACATCGCTCGCTTTGCTCGCAATGCTTCTGGCACGGTGCCTCGTTGCATTCAGGACTGTATGCGGCTTTCCCGTCGATGATGCGGGAGCACGCAGCAGCGCTCATCGCCGGGAAAGCCGCTCATCTGCTGGTTATACCAGCAGATGAGCGGCTTTCAGGACGGCTTTGCATAGCGCTGCGCTATGTAATGCCGTCCTCCTCCCTCCGTCGACGCCAGGCATGGGGAAAGCCGCTCAGTGTGTATGCACCGAGCGGCTTTCCCCGCAGCGATGATTGACCTGGACCTTAACTGTTGCAGGGCTGGATTTACTGGTAGGCAATTTAGGAGCACGCCTAGGGCCCGGCAGTACTGCCACCACTGAAGCCTGGTCCTGATCATGGGTCCCTGGTCTCCTTCTTCAGGGAAGGCTTGTGGCCTACCCGTTAGCCTGACTGCTGATCTGCACCAAATATGACTGTAAATAATTCCTGTATAGTCTCTGCTCCCAGTGAGCAGAGGGGGGATCATGGATACCTTCCCATGTGCATACCCTCCAACATGACCCATTCCATTAGGTACAAAAAGCTCTGTTTCTGGACTTTTTTTTTACCAGTGGCAGTTGCAGAGGTGAGGCTGCAGTACAGTCCAATATTCAAAAAGGGGAGCCACACCTAATGCCACCCCAATTACTATAAGGAGGAAAAATTACAAATAATTTAAGGGGCTTGACCCAGGAACGGAAATATAGTACTATAGATTTTTTGTCAGAGGGAGGTCCCAAACCGGTATCCTGCCTAGTGCCCCATGAGGTCTAAATCAGGTTCTGCAATGCTGCATTCTTCAGGAGAATATCAGATGCAAATGTAAAGCCCCATACATGCAGCTGCAGCATGGCCGTCGTTTACAAGACTTCCGTCATCTGTGCATGTTCAGACAAGGGAGGGGGTCGTTAACGATATTCAGTGTAGACACTCCGTGATACAGTAAAAGATATTGCTCAGAAGGGCCCTTATGGGTGTTATCTTTTACTATATCGCCTAATGATTATGGGGCTTAACTGCTCTAGCACCAACGCATTTCTGTCCTGAGTCTCTCATTACAATTTTGGACTCATCAAAATCCAAATCTACAGACGTATAATTGAATGATGTTTGTGTGTGTGTGTGTGTGTGTTTGTGTGTGCGGTTATGTTCAGCAATAACTCTCAAAGCTTTAAATAGTCGTGTTCAAACTTTGAACACTACCGCATCATCTTAGGAGACTATCTAAGTTCGAAGATGGGTCTAATCGAATGAGCCCTTAAGCATACCTCCCAATAGTCCCGATTACCGCGGAATGTCACGGTTTTCGGGGACATTCCCTCATCCCTCCCGCTGCCGGCAATGTCCCACGGCGAGGGGGGGGGGGGGGCTGTTGGGAGTCCCCCTGTCGGCTGCTGATCAGCTGTGAATAAACACTGTGCGCATGCGCACAGCATCTACTCCAGCAGCCAGGGCGCTGGCGGCATGGCTAAAAGCTCACAGAGCCTCTGGGTCATGCCACCATAGCGTCAAAATGGGGGTATGGCCTCGCGGGAGAGCCGTGTGTATATGCCCGCCGTAGGCGTGCATCCCTCTGTCCCTCCTCCGTCTCCCTACAAGTTGGGAGGTATGCTTAAGGGCGTTGTCATAAGGGTCCATGCTATTTCTGTTGTTTTCATGCATTGTGATATGTCGTTAGAAAGCTTATGACTTTCTGAATACAACGCAATAAACTGACTCCCTTAAGTGGACCCTTAGAGGCCTATAAGGGTCTATTAAAGGAAAAACATTTTCACTTTACAAAACTTTTGACAAACTGCAATTATAAGCGGCAGAGTGGTTTGTGAATCGAATACTGTAGATCTCGTTCTGAAATCTTTGTGAGATCGATCCCCAGTCAGTTCTCTTTACTCTTGATTGTTTGCTTATTCATTGAGGATCTTTCAGAATCTTCTGTACCTGCTGCAGCAGCTCCTGCCCTTCTGTGGTTGGTTAGGGTAGGTGGATAGTTGGAGACTTGCTCTGGCTGCTGCAGCAGCTCCTTCCTTGCTGTGGTTGGTTAGGGTAGGTCAGGGGTCCTCATACTATTTTGCTCTGGGACCCCATCACATGATAAAAATAATGACAGGACCCCAGCAAGTTACTGCAGAAGGTCATCACATCACATGGGTAGTCAGCAGACAGCACATGCATGGCAGCATTGTGAAGGTACAACATGATGTGTGGAGTTTGAAAATCTGTTGAATTGTTTGTTATTTTAAACTCCTCACATCATGTTGTACCTCCACAATGCTGCCATGCATGTGCTGTCTGTTGATTACCCATGTGATGTGAAGACCTTCTGCAGTAACTTGCTGGGGTCCTGTCATTATTTTTATCATGTGATGGGGTCCCAGAGCAAAATAGTATGAGGACCCCTGACCTACCCTAACCAACCACAGCTAGGAAGGAGCTGCTGCAGCAGCCAGAGCAAGTCTCCAACTATCCACCTACCCCAGCAGTTCTCAAACTGTGGGTCCTGACCCCAAAGTGGGTCCCGATCTGCTCAACATGGGGTCCCGAATCCATGTTGCTGACCATCAGGCTGATGACTTTTCTAATCTCAGTCAGTGATTCAAGGAGTCTGAAAAATCTGTTGAATTGTCTGTTATTTTAGAATCCTTGAATCACTGACTGAGAGTAGAAAAGTCATCAGCTTGATGGTCAGCAACAAGGAGTCGGGACCCCATGTTGAGCATATCGACCCACTTTGGGGTCAGGACCCACAGTTTGAGAACCACTGGGGTAGGTGGATCTCAAACTGTGGGTCCTGATGGAGACTTGCTGTGCCTGCTGCAGCAATTTCTGCTCTGATTTGGTTGGTTAGGGTAGGTGGATAGTTGGAGACCGGCTATGGCTGCTGCAGCAGCTTCTGCTCGGATTTGGTTGGTTAGGGTAGGTGCTGTGCTGCAGCAGCTTTTGCCCTTCTGTGGTTGGGAAGGGTAGGTGGAACAAGAATTGTATAAGCATAAACTTTCAACTAGTTCAGTATACTTGGGAAGTGGTATAATAGGAGAAATCAGAAGGGACAACGTTTGAATAACTATAAAAGGCCATGTATAGACATGATTAGCAGTTGCAGCAGCACAAATATTATGGGTGCTCAAGCAGCCACTAAGCTGCCTCCTATGCCCGAAAATAACACAGTTTTGATTATTTGATAAGAAATAACATAAGCCAAGCAGTTGAAAAGTAAGAATGGCCTAACACAAGCCAGTAATTAATTTTAGTATCCAGTAGGTGGAGCAATTGAGAAAAGTATTTTAAAGAAGTTTTAAAAAAAGAAGGCTTGTCATTGTCTTAAAAGTTATACAATTTAATTGGGGGCTGCAACACATACCAATATGCACCTAATACTTTAATAACAGAAATTTGTGATTCTTTGGAGATCACAAATTGTAAGCGCTACTGGCCTTTGTGGGCAGAGCTACAAGGAAGATAGAGGTCTCATATGCACTGCCTTCAGTCTCCTTGGAAGTTACCATGCTACTGATTTGTAGGAGATAATTGTGAAGATACCTGTACTAGCACACAGTGGCATGGGTGGGTCCCTGTGAACTTCCACCTTTGCCCTCCTGCAGCACCCCAGCAAAATGCACCTCCTGTCTCTGCGAGCCTGCGACCCGGAGATCTCCGTTGTGAACCCTCTGTGCAGTGCCATTTGCTGTTGACAGGCACTGGGCTGCATTAGATGTATCCTCTCTTGGACTGGTATGCACGGTTGATGTGCTTTCCCTGATGCCCTGCTACGCTGCTGAGTGAACTGGAGGGATCCCTCCCAGCTGCTTATTGTCCGGTGGCATTCGTGTTCCAGCATATGGGGTGCGCCGGCGGCTATCTTGGACTCCCCTGCCTCGGTGTCTCTGCAAGAAGTGTGAGGTGTATCTGGAGCTGTGGACTAAATTATTCCTACCTGGTCTCCTGTAGTCTACAGCCTGATACACTGTGGTTTGCGTCCCTCCTGCCGCTTGAGTCCTCTAGGTAACCAGCGGGTCTCTGCCCTCGTTATGGCTCCTTAAAGCTCTTCAGGCCTCGACTCAGAGGGCAGTATTCAATGAGTATAATCGCGATGTGCACCGAATCCTGTTTAGGATTCACTGCACAGTCGCCGTGTTCCGGAGGGCTGGAGCCTTCGCTGCCAGCCCTCGCTGACACACTATTCAATGCGGCAGGGGGCCTCTGACGGCGAATGTTAACCCCTGCGGCGGACGCCGCAGGGAGACGGGGGCGGTGGCAGGCAGGGAGATGGAAGTCACCCTGCCTGCCCCAGAATGTATGTGGGTGGGAGGAGAGCTGCCCGGGACCCAGGCAGCACAAGCTGCCCCCCGGGAGAGCTAGCAGGGGACCTGGTATGAGCCGCTATCACTGCTCCCGATCGTGCATATGTAATGATTGGGAGCAGTGAATATATGAATATGTAATGAGCGGCTGTCGGCTCCCGCCCCCCTGCTGGCTGTTATGTGTGAAATAAAAATATTTGTTTTAAAATTAAATATATATTCATGTGCTGTAATAAAAATAGCATGCCCCTTCACAGAATAAAATTCCTGATTTTTTACACCAAAAAAAAAAAAATATTTTAAAAGTTTATATTCAACTTCACCATGAAAAGATGGCGATTGATACACGGTGACACAAAGCGAAAATCACTTAGAAAGCAACTTGCCATCTTCTCATTGAATACACTCACGGCGGATCACATTGGAAAACCCATTGAAAAACCACAGCGAATTGTGGAGAGTATCAGACGGCGAATTGTCCGTCATTCACCGTTCGCAGACGGTGAAAAGTGCACGTTGAATAGGGTCATTCACGGTTCGCAGACGGTGAAAAGTGCACGTTGAATAGGGTCATTCACTTTCTGACACAAAAAATCACCTTCCAAAGTGAAAATAGCACAAATTTGCCATGGAACATGGCGAATTGGCCTAATTGAATACTGCCCAGAGACTCCTACAAGCACTTGAGGTGGCTCGTCTGTATGCATTTGCCCTGTCTTCTGTGGGTGAGAGTGATGTTGAGGGGGTTGGCGATGCCATTATCTGCCTGCTGTAGTCGAGTTGATCCTCTACACCAGTGGTTCCCAACCTTTTTTCTCTCCCGTACCCCTTGATTAGGCTTTTCATTGAAGAGTACCCCCTCCTCTCAATTTGAAATATAGACAGTACTTATGAGTGGAGTGGAAGTGAGCGGTATGTCTATCCTTATGCATGTCCTTATATTAAGGAGTAACAGACAGGAATCAGGCCCTTCCATGTCTGGCCGCTGTTTGTGTATTGTCTCCAGGGTTCCCACTATCACCTGTAGGATTACAGGCAAAAGCACCACTAGACACTGATGATGCTGATGACGCTGAAGACAGAACCGTAAGTGACAAAACATGGTTCTTCTCCATGGCAATGGGTCGTCTTCTGCCATCGAAATACTTTTATTCATCTTCCGCCATTACCAATATTATTTTCAAGTACCCCCAACTGGTATGCAGAGTACCCCCAGGGGTACTAGTACCCCAGGTTGGGAACCACTGCTCTACACCCTGGAGGTGTGCGGTTGGATGCACAGATATGGATAGTGATGTCGGAGAGGATAATGTTTTGTCTCCTGTGTTATTATGGTTCCTGCAACTCCCACAGGCTTATATAAAGATCACCTTTTTTCTACATGCACCTCTTTGACATATAAAGCTGTCACTGAGGATACTAGATCTCCCTGTAAAAACCTTACATCTGCTTCAAATGCTGTGCCTATATACAACATGAGCTCGTATCTCTCTAAGATCCTGTCCATACCGCAAGCGTCTTGTCAATTTGTGTCTACATACCATGGTGCTACCTCACCCTTTCCTAAGTTTCCACTCCTACTTGTGCTGGACACTCTGGCGGACTTTCGCCAATCTGCTGATGCTGAACATTTCAATATCCCTTCTGAAGCTCGTCGGGATGGGACTAGTACTCTTCTTATGCCCTTTCAACTTATCCAAAGCTGGCCAGACTGATGTTTTAATTTACTCTGCTGTAGTGAAGCCTATCTGAATGCGCTTCTCCATTTTTCCATTTTATTGACTGGTTGCTGGAAATTAATGTATCCTATATTTATTTTATGATGATAATTATATTATGTTTATGGAAGACCTGCTCTACATAATTCTGGTGAGAGAGCCAGTTACACTCCAGTTAGAGGTCATTAGTTCTTTGTCCCTGTAGGTGGGGGGTGGGGGGGGGGGGGGGGGGTTTAGGTAGTTAGTCTAGATAGTGGGTTAGGGGTAAGATGTTCTGGGATCCAGGTATGCCTGTGTTGGGGTTAGGTTATACAGGGTGGTGGGTTATAGGAAGGGTTTTCTTTCTTTTTTTTTTTTTAGTTTAGTGTAGGTTTAATTTTATATTTATCTATATACTTTATCTTTCTACGGATAGCTAGGTTGATAATATTCTCTAATACTGGTGAATTTTAATTGGGCACATAGTCTTCCTGTGTTAAACTTGAGGTTATGCATTTTATTGCAACCGTCCTATTTCATCATCTCCCCCTGTTCATTTAGCATTGGATGTACCCAAATGGCGCCTTTCGGTAGCTGCTGAGTTTCACTAAGGAGCAGGGGATAGTATGTATACATCCGGTTACACTATGTGACATCTCTATTTATATTTCTACTTACATGCTGGTGCCTATATATAACATGTGCCTGTATCTCTCTAACATCCTGTCCAAATTGCAAGCGTCTTACTATTATATTTGTATGGGCACCTTCAGTCTGTTAATCTGAATTTTGTTACATTTCAGGAATCTCTTAATAATAATAAAACTAAGTCTTTGTGGTTTATAGATTTCATACTGGAAATCATTTGTACTTCACAGATGCCATAGAAATACAGTGGTATTTTTAAATTTGAATGACTTTTGCCTCCCACAGTATCCCTACAGTTAGTGTCTTACTGTCAGTGGTGTCCGAGTCATCGCTGCTTAATGAGAATTTCCTTCTCTTCTCTTCCATCTATAAAACAAAATTGAAACAGAATAAACGCAATATAGTGAAAGTGAAATTAAACTCTGGTGCATTTATATCTGTCAATAAACTAAACAGCAAGTTATACTAGATGTTGTCTCAGAAGTATCCAAATGTTCTAGATTACTTAAGGAGGCTGAAATCTGGATATATGGACTCATGATAGATTGACTCTAGGTCAACAGTCATAAGGCCGTCCACTATTGGTCGACAGTGAAAAGGTCGACAGGGTCCAAAGGTCGCCATGCATTTTTTAACAAAATTTGGAGCCGACATGTGCCGACAGGTGGTAGTTCATACCCTACCATCCACTACAGAGTGGAGGGAGAAGTGTGCCAAGCGCTGCAAGGCACTGAGACCGAGGCATGGCGAGGGTAGCGAGCCATGCAAGGGAACCCGGTACACTTAGACAGTGTCCATGTAGACCTATTTCAACATAGACACCCCAAAAACTTAAAAACTCAGGTCGGCATTTTCCATGTCGACCTTGTCCAAGTAGACCTTTTGACCATGTTGACTCATCCACCATTGGCATTTAACAACCATACATACAACTGGCAAATAGTTTTGCAATTGACGGCAGAGGTCCAATGGGTGAATGTTGGCAATAGTCTGTGTATACAGAAATAGGGACCGCTGATGGTTGAATAACCTAAAGATGATTACTATTGATAAACAAGAAATGGTGCAACAAAATATCAAAATACTTACAAGGGAAGTTGAAAAAGGTCAACAGTCAAAAGGTCGATATGGGTTTTTCACTTTTTTTTGAGCCGACTTGTGCAGACAGGCGGTATTTGGGGAGAATAGAATAGTGTGCTGAGCATAGTGAAGCATTGAGACCGAACCATGGTGAGCATAGCAAGCCATGCGAGGGGACATGGTGCACTTTTTCGGGGTCCATGTCAACAGCGTTGGGACAAAAAACCTGAAAACCCCACATCGACCTTTTGACTTTCAACATTCCCAATTTCGCCCTAATGCCTTTGTCGACCTAATGACGCCATCGACCTAAAGCCATGTCCACCCTTTTCATGTGTCAACCTTCAGGAGTCCACCTATTGCATGTCAACCTTAGTTTGGTCTTCCAAATGACCCACACCCATTTGATCAAATTAACAGAATGTATAAAAAGTACAAGTGTTAAAAAAATAGAACCATTAGATGTGAAGAGCACTGTAATAAATAGAAAAAAAAGTAATGAACAAAACAATGAACCTAACCAAAAGTAAGCTATTGTAATTGAAATACACTTTTTAAAACAACATTTACAGCTCCCAGATGCTTCCAGCATTTTGTAAAGCAAGCACAGAAATAAAAACAAGCGCAATGGTAAGAGTGTAGAGACTAAATTATTGCAGCTCAAAATTCATTGCTCCAGCCTGAAAACATTTTTAAAAGATACCACCCAATTATTAAATCATTTGCAGAATATCATATCAAGAATGCTTGGTTATGTATACTTGATGTCTGTAATTGATATACTGTAATAGCCCATCAAGGGGCATTAGCAACCATACAGGATTTTGTTTTAAATCACCTTTCAGTAGTCTCAACATTGATCCGGTTTTGCAATTATCCAAGATTATTTTGTCTAAAATGTATTTTATACAACACGGTACTTACTACCTACAACTGGTCCAATATGTCCCCATCACTCGCCAATGTTTTTATGTTTGAACAAGATTTTTTTTTTCAAATTCTGATATCTAGTAAATTAAGTGGCACTCAGAGGCAAGCAGCAAGGTTAAACATGTGGACTCTTTATTCCTTTAAGATCCATTGTCAACGTTTCCTGGTACGGTGACCCCTTCATCAGGATGTTAGGGATCAATCAGGGAATGCCAGGCAAATGGAAAGTGTCCCGGCATTGGCCCGGCATTCCCTGTCCTCTTTGAGATACAGGGTTATTGAACAGATCCCGGGACTTAAGCAGAGGGAAACCAGGGGGCTAATGTTGTGCCAGGCTGAGAGACGATGGATTTTCAGACTGGACACGTTGGCCCACGGGGCCTCAATGAACAAGCCGGATTATCGTATTTTTTATAGGGGCTTCGGTCATCATCTTTCAGTATTAATAGTGGTAGCAACGATCAGGTCTGCATATGTTGTATCATCATGTAATATATGATAAGTGCATTAGGAGTGAGACCACTATCGGAAGGGTATATACAAATATGTAAATGTTTGAATAGGGGTCTCAGCATTAGAACACTACCGCGTTGTCCTGCCAACCATTTGATATTGGCAATACCCTGAGCGCGATGTTTTTAATATCACTCATTTTTAATATCACTCATTTTATATGGAATTTTAAACAGTACCTTTTAATATTTGTGACAGTTAGTTTGTTATATTGTCACCTTATCATAATGTTTGCTTTTTTATGTATTGTATATGTTATAGTATGGGCAGCACTGGCAGTCTCTTCAAGGTCCCTCTGGTGGTCCGTATCGGATGACATCATTGATGAGCGCCGGGACGGATGCCGGGGGACGGGTGAATGGACGTGATCAGTATAAAAAGGTATGTGTAATGTTGTATGTGGTTTGTCTAATGCACCTTGATAAAAAAAAAAACCACGGGGGTTTGAAACATTGGAATCAACGCAGGTCTGCTGTCTGTTTTTTTCTTATTGTGAGTGCCGCCGTCCACCAAAGCTCTATACAATACAGCTGCCATCACAGGGGGCTGCCGCAATGTGGGCCCCCCTCCGCTGCTGCTGCCCCCACCGCGATCCCCATGCCGTTCCGGCCACCAGTCCTCTGCACAGGGCCAGCGCATGCGCAGTACCTTCATACATGCTGCACATGCGCTGGCCCAAGCCTACATGCAGCAACCCCCGGTGGCTTAATCTGGTTCCTGGGTCCGAGGCATGCGCAGTATGGTCCGCGGTACTGCGCATGTGCAGAACCCATTTTGGGGGCTGCTGCGCATTTGCGCAGAGAGAGAGAGGCATCCCGGTGGGAGGGAACACCTCCCAATGGGACTGCCTTGAGTGACTGGCAGGTCGGACTTCCAATAGGAAGTCACTGACAGTCACATTGAAGCCAGAGCAGTCTCACAGACTGCTCTGGCTTCATAGGCAGAGAACAGTGGTGGATTATACCTGGGAGGGCTGCAGCCCTGCAGCCCATAGGTAAAAACCGTCACTGCATACACATCAGAGTAGCCAAGCCCGCATCAACTACCCTGATGTCAATATCACTGTTATAGAGGGCAAAACTAATACTTCTGTATACACAAATAAACAGAAATACACTGCTTAACAAAAACAGCCATCATGTTATGTCTTTAAAAAGAGGGCTTCCGAGATCACAAATGTTGAGAGCTGCCCGCATAACTAGCAACACTGCTAATTTAGAATCTTTTTTAGATAACACCACAAATACATTTTTTACAAAGGTGGTACAACTTATTCAAATGCGACAAGGAACAAGGGTTAAACATACCTAGGGATACATTATTGAACACAAAACCAACTAAAATTCTAGGCAATCAAATTCTGTTGGTAACAGAATACTCTAATATGAGTATTGGGTTGCCCAAAACAATAACATTGTGGCACATTATTTCTGCTGATAAAGACCTACCCTGCTTTAACCAATCAAAACTCATACTGGTTAAAACAAATATAATACCTCCTAAGCCTGCAGGAATAACTAACAAAAAAACAGATTGTCGCAATATGGGCACTTTTCATGCGATTCAGACGCAATGTTGCAACAGATCGCATGAAAAGTGTCATATCGCATGTCCTTGTACTGCGATTGTGATGCGAGGCACGTTCCTATGCACCTCGCACTGGGATCGCAGATCTCAGTGGCTGCCAAAAGGATCTATCAGATACTCCAGACATAAATGGGATAGCATACGATACATTGTATGCAAAAGTGCATACAATGTATCACATGCAATCCAGCTGCCCGGAAGCTGCCGATTGAGTTGGCGCTTTATGGCCTGCGATACCTCCCATTAGTGGAAGGGGGACTCAGGGCCATAACTAGGGGAGATCTAGGCAGTCACATGACCAGGGCAACTAATGCAAGGGTCCAGAGTGGAGGCAGAGCGGGGCACAGACAGCTGAATGCTTCCTGAATGTAGAGGGAGCCACAGCACAGTCCCGGTCCCAAACAGCTCCCTCTACATTACAATGCGGCTCCCTCTACATTCCACATATGTGGGCTGTCGCACTTTCAGTTTTCCCTTTTCTCAGCCGTCCTGAAAGCCGCTCATCTGCTGGTACAACCAGCAGATGAGCGGCTTTCCTGGCGATGACGCAGGAGCGCGCAGCAGCGCTCATCGCCGGGGCATACACACTGGGCGGCTTTGAGCTGAAAGCCGCTCAAACTGGATGTTTTGAGCGACTTTCAGCTCAAAGTCGCCTAGTGTGTATGGGCCTTAAGTGAACAGGAATCGAAGTGTCTAGAAGGTCAATGGAGTGTATGTTTCTAGTGTGTGTATGTGGGGGAAATGATTCATTCATTGAGGTCCAGTAGGTGTTATACACACCCAGTAAGCGGTGATAGACCTGCCCCTCTAATGGTGCACCCCCTATTAAAATGGCCTGCGCACGCCTATGACCACAGGATATATACTCTATATACAGTTATCTTAAAAGGCAAGACAAGATGTATCACAGTATACAAAAGCACAAACCTGGAGAAAAGGCTACATAGCAAGAGGACACAGTACAATAGGCTACAGCCCTGCCCCCTAACAGCCAAATCCCCAACAGGTGCAGACACAAGTTGCTAAATATAAGGCCACATATTCTAACAGTGTGGCATGCTGCCCTGTAGCACTAAAGTGCACTGGCCTGTATGACCCAGCCCCCCCACACAATGGTACAAGCTCCAATTCCAGAACCATCTTAGCAACATTTAAGGTCATGGACAAAGAAATACACTGGGTCCCATTCATTGGAATAAAAGAATCATAACTTGCCACTCCTGCAGTCTGGCCCCATCTTTCCCCATGCTTTCATATGATGAATGTCTGTCAGCACTCTTATTGGTGGATAGCTCCATCCATCCACCAATCTGCATGATTAAATAAATTGTATGTCTAGCTGTATTCTGGGAGGCAAGTAAAATATGTGACACCTGGGGTAGCCAACTCCAGTCCTCGAGAGCTACCAACAGTTAATGTTTTCCAGATCTCCTCACATAATCACAAGTGAAGTAATTAGCTACACCTGTGGATCTTTTAAAATGTGTCAGAGTAATGAGTGCAGCTGTGCAGCAGCTAGGTGGTCTGGAAAATGTGAACTGTTGGTAGCGCTCGAGGACTGGAGTTGGCTACCACTGTGCTACAATAATTGCTAGATAGCTTCTGCCATCCAAAAATTAGCATGCTGACAACCATTCTCTGGCTGCAGGCTGGGAGGCAAATAAACAATGCTACATTCTTATTAGTAAATAGCTCCACCATTCACCGATCAACATGCCAACAGCCAAATCACTGTCTGCTTGCAGGCAGTGAGGCAGGTACAGAATGCTGTCTGTCACTGTGATTGTGTGTAATCCACAATCAGAGCAGCTGGGCAGCATTCTCTACCTGCCTTCCAATGAGGCACCAGCCAATTCCAGTTCGAAGCCCCTAGCATGGTGGGGCCTTTGGCAACTGCCCGGTGTACCAGTACATTAACATGGCCCTAGACAATCACTTGCCACAAATGGCAGGTTACCACAGCCAAGGCAAACCGCACCCTCCCACCATCCAGAAAAAACTATTTATATGTGGATAAGTAAAGCGCAGTGCAGTGTTATAAGTTATGGCAGAAAGCACCAGACAAAAATGACACAATTAAGGTACAAAGTCCAAGCACGTATACATTAAAGACAAAATGAAGATTAGGATTTATCAGGCAAATGCTGTACCAAATTACCAGTTAATTATATAGCACACACATATTCCGCAGTGCTTTATTTATTAGAATAGTTGAATATTCACATCAGTTCCTGCCCAAGTAGGGCTAAAAATCGATATTCCCAACCACATGTACATGCACACACAGACATTCTAGAGATAATTTATTGGGAGACAATTAACCTACCAGTATATCTTTGGAATGTGGGAGGAAACCGGAGTACCCGGAGTAAACCCAACCCAGGCAAGCACGTGGAGAATATACAAACTCTGCACAGTTAGGGCCATGGTGGGAATGGAACCCATGACCTCAGTGCTGTGAGATAGTAATGCTAACCATTACACCGTCCGTGCTGCCCTACCAAATCCATATTCATAAGCAGGATTAATATTAAATAATTTCAACCACCAATAAGACAACTAAAGTTCCAAAAGTATAGACAAGTAGTTGGCAGGCAATATCAATACACCAAAAAAAGCAGTAGCTTGAAGATCTAGGGATAGCCAGCAGCAAAAGTCTAACCCTTGCACATTTTATTATATTACCTGAGTGTAATATATTTAGCAGTGAATAAATTGTGCAAGATTACATAAGAAAGTTGGCAGAGATGTGTGCAAGAAATGAGTAACTAAAACTCAGTTTCCCTTTTACTCTGCTATGTGCCCGGCATACACACAAAAATGTCTAGAGTTGTATGCAATGCCAAAGTTTTTGCAATTGAGCAGAGGCTGCGATTGAGCTGTGCATGTATCACAGGGCTTCTCCGGAGAGGAGACTTTCTGCAGCCGTTCGGGGGCGGGGCTTGAGCGTGACATCATTCAGCCCCGTCCCCAGGATGTAAAATAGCCTAATTTGTGTGTCTCCGTGGAGGGGGCGGGGCTAAAATGACTAAATTGTGGAATATTAGCTCCGCCCCTGAGACCCGCGGATTGCGGCATTTAAATCCCGCGATCGGGAGGCGCAGTGGAGGTCACTCTGAATCCAGGAAGGTTGCCCACCTTTCCAGGGGGCTGGGAGGGGGACCTGATTTTCGGGAGGGTAGGCAACCCTGATGTATCACTGGCCATGCCCATGGAAATTAGGCAGCCAATCTGAGTAGCCTCAGATTAGGCAGACTGGGTACACACCTAAAGACTTATTTGTCTGGTAGGAACAAAAATCTGGTAATGTTTTGGAGCATATGACCATCAACCATTTGCTCCACAAACACTAGAAAATGGACAATGGTCACACAAGCAAATTAAGTGGTTAAATCTCCTTGATTTATTTAATTAGTACAGTTTGTCCATTTTGCAGCATTTGGGAGTAAATTGTTGATTGTCATTTGTTTCAATACATTACCTGATTTTTGTTCCCACCAGTCAGATTGGAAAGATAATCTTATAGAGTGTACCCAGCCTTAAGGTGCATACACACTGAGTGCTTTTCGCCTGCCCAAGCAACTTTTCCTGGGGTGGACGGCTTCCAGCAGATGAGTGGCGGTGGCTGGCCTCACTACTCTCACTGCTCATCGCCGGGCCCTAAACACAGGGCGCCTTATGAGCTAAAAGTTTTCCAAGCGGTTAAAGTGAGCTGCTTTCAGCTTACTCAGATGGCCGATGCTACAAACATCAGAACCAATCAGGACAGTGGTCTGATGTTGTAGCATCTTCTGTCCTCAGGCACCTCCTGTGGCAATTGCCTATTTTAGCATTGCTGCTGCATCCAATACACAGCACTGCCTCCATCTGTACATCCAGCAGCAGCCAGGGGTGAAGGGGGAGCTGCGGGCATTGTAGGCATAGAACGACTGGGTGCAGGGGGAGCTGCGGGCTGAAAAGCAGCTGAACCCCCTGCACCCTCTGTAGTTACGCCACTGCACAGCAGTGATGCACTTAGAATCCATATCTGAATCACCACCCCTGCCCCCATGAAGAAAAAAACTGTGCGGTTGATCATTTTATGCTTAGAAAACAAATAAAATAGCAATGTCTCATTTATCCACTCGCAACAAAAACTGAGCAATTCAGGGAAAGAATACAAAAGTCTCAGAATAGAAATTCCCTAAAGCCAATTTAACGGCCTATCTAGGTAGAGTCTTCTGCTATGCACTAGTTGGATGTAAATGACAGCCAGTTAGCAATGTATTGACATTCTCTTAAACTCTGACTTACACATATTCAATACAGCCTGAAGGGGAGAAGGGATAAGAATGAAACATTGAGATTTATCAGACACATTCGTAGAAGAAAACAGGGAAGGGGAGATAAAAGCTGGCCACACACCCAATACACTGGACAGACAATTACATTTCTGATCATCAATTTAGTATTTAAACATTTTAGAGATCAGTTTGAAAGAGATATGTTTATGTTACAGATATATCCCCATACATCTAACCCAATGCTGTGCGAGATGCCTGGCATCCGTGACCCACCAAATCCCATGTGACTAGGATGCACCATACGCGGCACCCGTATATCTAATGTATAGGAAGAACAACAGAACTCAGGACCTGTCATTTAAAAAAGCCGTAGAAACTGCATCCTGGCACATCGTATACATTCCAGTTCTGTAACTTGGTACGAGTGAGTGGTACATTGCACTGAGCGCAGAGGCTCTGTGGGCAGACTGTTGCATACCTCCCAACTGTCACGATTACAGCGGGACAGTCCCGATTTTTGGGTCCTGTCCCGCTGTCCCACCTGCGGCAGGCATTGTCCCGCTGCGGGGGGTGGCAGTTGGGAGACCCCCCAATCTAATAGAATAGACGCTGTGCGCAGTCTATTCTCGTATGAAAATGAGGTTGCGGCTAATTAGCATAAGACATGCCCTCATTTGCATACACCCGCCCCCTTTTCGGGCGCGAGGTATGCTGTTGCACGCCCCATCGTCCACACATCCGGCTGGCAGTGCGCATGTAACGGTACTCTGCAGACAGTAGCATGGCAGCAGTGCCCCCTCAGCCTCCCCCTACTGTCTGTTTCAGTGTAAAGATGGCCATCGATGATTCTAAATCATTGATGGTTTATGCCCGATGCCGAATACTTTTGCCATCGAAGGCACAGTGCCGATACGCAAAGTGTAGGGTCACGGAGCATAGCTCCACCCCCCGACACCCATGAAGCCCCGCCCCGGGCCAATCAGTCAAACACAATGGGTGACCATCGATAGGTAAAAATATCGATGGTCATCCATTGCATAGTTTAGCCCTATTGATGGCCAGTTGCAGTATTGCCATCCGTGGTAATGATGGCCATCCCTACTACAGCGGCACGGACTCTGGAGACTGTTTAATATCTGGGTGCTTGCGACCCAGCTCCGTGTGAGTAACATCACGTCAATTAGGCGGGGCCAGCACAGGGGCGCTGACAGATTCAGATGCTCCACTGCAAATATATATGCTATTGTTGCATATGAAATTAAAATGAGCAGTTGCCAGTGCATTCTAGTCACATCGGATTGTGACTAAGACACATTTTTGCCAAACAAAAATACCTGAAGCTTGCAGAGTCACACAGGAACTGATGTTTGCTATGACTACAACAAAGACAGTTAAGGACATATATGCACAAGTGCTTTATATAACTAAGCCTTGATAGTTAATATGTTTTACTGCATGGTCTCCATGGTGTTTATTCTGAATTTCACTGTGAGCAGACATCAGCAACCCTGTCCTATGCTGCTTCTTCCCTGTGCCCACTGTGTCCAATCACATTTACCTCAGTCCTGTATACCTGATCCCAATCACCTGTCCTGTGACCCTGCTCCCATTATACCCATTCCCAATTACTTCTGCAATGAGTTCCAGCTAGGAACCTTTCCAAGTCAAATGCCCTTTACCCTACAACACAGGTTCTCAAACTCAGACCCCACACAGTGCACATATTCCAGGTCTCCTCACAGAATCACAAGTAAAATAATTAGATCATCTTAAAATGTGTCAATGAGTAATGAATACACCTGTGAACCTGCCAGGTGTCCTGGAAAATATGAACTGTGTGGGGTCTACTACACCATATCAATACATTGGCCCCGATTCTGGTTTGCTCGGTAAGCTGAACATCAGAGACACCGCTCCGCTGACATCCTGTGACATCAGCCACCTGACACCGGCAGACATCGTACCCACCATGGGAACACCCAGAATTTTCCCGACATTCCCATGGGCGTTCCCCACCACCGCCAGCCCTGATCCTTTCGAACAACTCGGCGATTATGCAAGTAAATTCGCAGATGGGAGCTGCAGATGCGCATAATAGACCATAGACATCGGAATGGGGCCGAACTCGCAAAATAGCGAGTGAATCAGATTGACCCACATTATTTGGAACTTAAATGCTCCACCTGGTCTAATTGGATTTACCACCTACATTCAATCACATTCAATCTACTGTCATCCATTGACGCGTGGTTCTTTAACAGTTCAATATCAAAGAATCATAACGAACGATTGAATTTTTAAATGTTTGGGCAAGCTGAAAACCTTTTCTTTTCTCCAGGAGAAATGATACCCTAAATGTGGGAAAAATACAAATGAGATTCTAGTTTTACTATCTCTACATGACTTGGGAAAAAGACACTGACAAGTTCTTGGCATAAGAGCTTACTAGCATATGTATATTAAACTCCTATGAAAATAAGCTTGGTTTTACAAAGCATAGGAGAATGAACATACTAGGTAGGCCAACTACTGTCAACCCCACGTTAGAGGGAATGTGGCTTGCCAAGACTGATGTGCTGCTGCCTTGGGCTTTCAGCCAGAGGTTATTTTCTTTGGCTTTTACAAACGGTTGACGCTCCCTTTTTAGCAGCGATGACTGTGGTGCACAGCGGCTGAGCTTCACATGGAAAAAGTGAAGTCGCAATAAAAAGGTCAGACATACAGGAGTTTTTTTGCTCATTTTTCTAATCAAACAGAGACCCATAACCATAGAACAGCAGTTTCTCTATTTGAAACTAGTTTGGGCGGTGCTACATTTCCTAAGGGAGTTGTGGCAACTTATTTATAGACTAAGGACTAAAATCCAGAAATTGACATTTATGAATTAGACATCATGTTACAAAACTTTTTCAATAGTTTATATTTCTTTAAGAAGTCTTTTTAAGATTTGTATGCCAATCTGATGATTTACACAGAAAACCAATGGTTTGTGGCATTTAGTGGGGGGGGGGCGGCAATCAGCATAGTTCTCCAAAACATGCGTACATCACCCAATTTTGTAGGTGTGCCATGCGCTGGTCCTGCATTGTCAAACACAGACTTCTTAGACCTGGCTGTCATGTTGCTGTGGTCAGTTCCTGTAGGCTTCAGCTTAGGCAAACTGACTAAAGTCTGCTACCAGCGGGAGTAGTGCCTGATAGTAGCGATGGGGATCCGATGCAGCAGTCAGATGCAAGATGGTGATCTGATGCAGCAGTCAGATGCAAGTGGCTGTGCAATTCCTTCACAAATCAGAATCATGCCATAAATATGATAATGTGGAAAACGTTACGCGTGGAGTCTGGTCTAAGTAGATAGGTGTATGGGCACACATCTGTACCTCAGTGCATAGAGTATGGAATAAAATGCTCTCTCATAAGGAAACCTTTTCTGCTTTTTTTTAATTATTATTTATGCTTACTTTGGACCTCACTGTACAAAAATCATACAATTCCTTATCCCGAACCCTCCGTCTAATGCCTATACTTTATCTCCCCCCTCCCCACAGCCTTACCATAACCCTGATGCCTGTAGTCCAGGGATGGGGAACCTTAGGACCTCCAGCTGTTGTCGAACTACACATCCCAGCATGCCCTGCTAATTTGCTATTTGGCCATGCTTAGACTGTTGCAGGGCATGCTGGGATGTGTAGTTCAACAACAGCTGGAGGGCCAAAGATTCCCCATCCCTGCTGTAGTCGAAGCCTAATGTTTGCATTTCACATGTCAACAGTTTAACAATGACGATATCGTAAGATTTTGACTACTGCTTAGTACAAAGTCCCTATACAGTAGTTGGATATAATGCTAGTTACTGTAACTAGTAAATGCGATCAATAATGTACAGTCTCTTACTATATAGCAAAGAAACATAATAGGAGTGTTCATGCAATGCACAGTGAATAGAGAATTTCCCTAAGTCTGTCCTCATTTACAAAGATAATGAACTTACAGAACAATAAAGTAAAAGGAGCCTACACACAAGCTTAGAAATTAAGAACGGGTCGTCCATTAGTATACCCCCTGAGCGACGGCGATAGGCAATCACATGCGTCACCAATACCTGACTAGATTTATACTGTATGCAGTATAAATCTAGACAGATCACCAGTGTTCTCACCTGAGCACATGGGTCAGCACAGAATGCTCAGCACACATCGCTGGTGCATTGCATGTTTGTCAGCCATGTGTGCTTAGGAAACTCTCACAGCACAGAGGCTCCGTCGCCCTGTGTGTAGGAGGTTTAACAGCTTTCACACTATCATATGTTTATGCTGTAAGGTTTAGGTTATGCCTGTACTCTTTAGCATGTCACATGCAGTCCTTGCATTGCAAAGTCTTCCATGGGCAGTAGAAGCTTCTCTCCTGTACTGTGAAGGCCCATACAAACTGGGCGACTTTGAGCTGAAAGTCACTCAAAACATCAAGTTTGAACAGCTTTCAGCTCAAAGCATCCCAGTGTGTATGCCCCCGCGATGAGCCCACATCATCGCCGGGAAAGCTGCTCATCTGCTGGTTATACCAGTCGCCCAGTGTGTATGCCCCCGCGATGAGCCCACATCATCACCGGGAAAGCTGCTCATCTGCTGGTTATACCAGTCGTCCAGTATGTATGGACTTTGAGAGTTGGTAGTGATTGCAGGGGGTTTATTTACTTCTCTTTAACAGCATTCCCTGCCTGACCTAGAGATCTTATGTCCAGCACGTATGATCTCCAGTTTCGATCTAATGCGTTTATTAGATCAAATGTCACACACGACTATTTGGGATGGTTTTGCATAGTATAATGGGGCATTAACTCTCTCAGCACTTTGTTACATTTGCCCCACCATGTGTATACAGTAGTTGCCCTAACTATGCACATATTTTTACCCATTTTGAGAACAAATTTGTATGACTTATGCCCATTCTTCTGTGGGATTCGAAGTTTGTCATTTAAACATTAGACACAACCTCCTTATCTGATAGTTAAAGGATCGATTTAAGCAGCCTGACAGATAACGCTCTCGAATGCATACTTGTCCAATTGATCAACCAATATCGAGTGATCAGGCCAACAATTGTATTGGTGTGTAATCAGTTGCAAGTAGCAGAATTATATGCTCCAAATAATTAATAACACATATATATAGATAAATAGATAGATAGATAAAATACTCAAATAATTCTCCAATGGATACATTGGCAGTCCACATTATGAGGGTACTGGACACTGATGAATTCAGCCCATACACTGGATCATATAAAAAGTCTTGGTCTTAATTTTGCTCCCTACCTTAGCCCACACCCTGGCCTGCCTATCACTTGGGCAGCTAATCCTCCATCAAGAGCCTTTTCCTTCTGTCCTTGAAACACTTAAATCAAGAGAGCACAGGTGCTGCTGATTACACCAGCTTGTTGCTGCTGCTGCTCCAAAACCTGGTCTGGATCCTCCACATTAATCTCATGTGGAAAGTTGCTGTCTCTGCCAAAATATGAAATACACTTCTTAAAATCCTTTACTATTGCTTGCGCCTCACTGAGACTCAGGCTGAAGAAATTAGTAAAGCACATGTGACAGCAGCAACCAACACTACGAGAGTCTATGATGAGTTGAAATTTACTGCATCATAATCAGTTACGCTGCCACTGCTCTCAGGGGAGGGAGGAATACTATCATCTGCACCTGCACCTGCACATGCAGCAGCTTATGAATGAGGGAAACTCTCGGCGGCAGCTAATGGTCACTACAGCATAGGTGAAGGATGTGAAGGAAGCCGCGCTAGGGATGTATCACATGCCGGCCAAATCGCAAAATGGTCCCTGTGACCCAATTTTACATTGATTTCAATGTAAAAAGCCTCAAAACCCCCCATTTAATAGCAACCCCCCCCCCCCCCCCCCGATGGGTGAAATGGCCCTCCATTGTTAACGCCACCCCCACTATTGACACCAACCCGAAGCGTGGCGAGCGCAGCGAGCCCGCAAGGGGCGGCGGTACGCGTCCTCCGACCTTTTCATACCCCCACTATCGAAGTCAGCATGGAGTTCATGTTATATAGTGTGGCGAGCGCAGCAAGCCACCGAGCCCAAAGCGTGGCGAGCGCAGCGAGCCCCGCGAGGGGACGCACATAACTTCACAGGTATACGCGTGCGCTCGCCACGCTTCGGGCTCTATATGAAATCAACTCCATGCCGACATGGATAGTGGGGGTATGAAAAGGTCGGAGGACGCGTACCGCCGGCGCTCGCCACGCTTCGGGTTGTCGTCAATAGTGGGGTGGTGTTAACAATGGGGGGGCATTAACCATACTTTATAACCATATACAATGAGAAATTGGCCATATTGGCCCATTTCCCATTGTTCCCTATGTAAAATCGGGTTGATTGCGTCGATCGCATCGCAGCCCATTATAATGGGCCGCAACCGACGCGATCAACCCGATTTTAACTTTAAAAATCATTTAACATTATTCTCTATGGGAAAATCGCGTCGGTCGCATCGCGGCCCATTATAATGGGCCGCGATGGACCCGATCAACGCGATTTTCTCTTTTACCGGCAAATACACTGGTGATTGACAGAAAATCGGGTCCATCGCGTCGATCGCATGCCTTAAGTACCCTAAACTCAGGGTTGCCGACTTTAAGATTCTCCTCTCGGGGAGAAGCCCGGAGAGGAGAGATTCAGCAGCCACTCAGGGGGCGGGGCTTGCGAGTGACATCACTAAGCCCCGCCCCATTCTGTTAAAGCAGCTAATTCACGGATCTCCGTGGAGGGGGCGGGGCTAAAATGACGCGATTGTGCCGTTTTAGCTCAGCCCCCTCCTCTGAGACCCGAGGATTGCGGCATTTTGATGCCGCGATCCGGGGGTCAGCGGGGGTCCCCCCTGAATCCGGGAGGGTTGCCCACCCTTCCGGGGGGCCGGAAGGGGGGGCGGGAGGGGGACCCGATTTTCGGGAGACTCCCGGAAATTCCGGGAGGGTCGGCAACCCTGTCTAAACTTAAGGCATGCGATCAACCCGACGGGCGCCGTGCTAGGAAACAAGTACCGAAAAAAATTTAGTTATTAGATACATATAAACACACACACACACATATACATACACACACACATATATATATATATATATATATATATATATATATATATATATATATACATACATACACACACACACACACACACACACACACCACATGTACACATTGTACCTATTTTGTATATGTTTATCTTGATCTTAAAAAATAAATTTGTCACACAACTGTATTTTGTCCCACAGGAATTTTAATAAGAGAAACTTGCTACGATTACTCAGATGTGCGAGTCTACTTCTCTCACTGTCTCTGCCCCAAAGCTAGAGTAATTCCTAGAAGGAGGAATTGATTAACAGTGTGCTTACTCAAGCTCTTTCTATTAAAGTTCATTGGCAGTGTGTGGTTGTATACAGAACAGCATATGGTTGACACTAGGCACAACACTAAGTAATACGCTCTTCAAAAATGATTTCTTTTTTTCTTTTAATGTGAAATTAAAACACTGAAAACATTCATCGCTGCTGAAGGGTTTTGCTAAGCCAGGTTTGTGTACTAGTTACACACTAACATCAATATCCATAATGGATTACCCAAACTAATTATACTTTGGTTTGTTTTTGGTTTTGTTTTATTGGACTTTTCATAAGCAAACCATTAGTACAGTGGTTCCCTTGGCATACTTGCAGGGGTGCCTAGGGTTGGTGGTCCAGGACCAATCAAAATGATTTATATGAGACAAGCCAGAGCTTGTGGCTGCCATTCATAAAAAATGTTGACAAACAAAATTTGTCCTTCACCACATAATTGAACCTAAACTCATTTTACTCAAGTTATGATTGTTTTTTAAATTTCACCATAAGAAACTTTTCCCAAGGGGCATCATTACAAAAAATCAGGGCATTAGATTTGAGTAATTTCATTTGCCTGGTGTTTACCGGATTAAAGGGCAGATGTATTAAGCTTTAAAAAGAGATAAATCTAAAGCCCTGTACACACGCTTAGATTTTTGCCTGTTTTCGATTCGATTTTGCTTATAGAAGCAAAATCAAATCGAATCCTAATCGAATGGTTTTTGTGTCACTTTTGATCTGCTTTCGATTCGATGCGCGCTCCCGTTTTCACCAAATCGAACACAAAAATCTTCTATGCAGCCAAGGAAATCTCAATTCGATCCAGTAAATAGAATGAGTACATTGTGCCTACATTGTGAAATCCAAATCGAATCGAATGCAAAAGTACAGATCTAATGCCAAATCTAATGGGAAGATCCAATGCCAGATCTAATAGAAAATCGAATCTAACATCAAATCTAAAGCAAATCTAAGCATGTATACAGGGCTTAAGGGTGATAAGGAGAGATAAATGTCCAGCTAATCACCTGCTAACTGGCATATTACAGCCTGTGTTTGAAAAAAGTCAGTAAGGAGCTGATTGGCTGGACGTTTATCTCTCCTTATCGCCCTTGTATTTATCTCTTGTTAAGGCTTCATACATCTGCCCCTATAGGAGATATTCTGTCCTTGCTAAATGTGCACTGGCCTATTCAATATACCCATTTTTTCTTGCCCAAAAACACATTGCCGCAGCTAATTAAACACCCCCTTATAAATCCTAATGCTGGGTAAGCACTAGGCCAATCACCCAGCTGATCAGTTAAAACGCTCCAAATAGTGTGGATCCCTGTGACGCCCATTCACACTGACCAAGAAATAGCTCGGTGTGGACAGTCTTCTATGGGAACAGGAGGTTGGACAGTATAAATATGAAAACTACATATAAAATGCAGCCTCTCAATCTGACCACTGCAGGAGTGTTTTAAGCTTTATAGGTTCACCTGTATACACACACCTATAGAATAAATGGCCCAATCAAATCTCCAGATATGAAAGACACATTTTCTGTAATGAAAGGTTGATCACAAGACAATATCTACAAGGTCGCATTGTTTGATTAATTATCATTAATAATTGGAAATCTAGATGAGGGAGGTCTTCCCTCTATCCCTGGACTCCATTATATTTATATACTGTAGTGGTTAATGTCTGGCAAGCACACTAATACCTCTTTCACATCGCTAAAGCCAAGTCAGACCCGGGATTTTGATCTTGGAAACAAACCTTTCACACTAACCCGGGTCGTCCATTATACGCCCATTTAACCCTTTTTAGAACATGAGTTGAATTGCCGCGTTGGTTTGCCCAGGTTATTCAGTGTGGTGCTTTATCATTGCAGGATGGCTAGGCTGTGGCCAGGAAGCATACCTCCCAACTGTCACGATTACAGCGGGACAGTCCCGATTTTCGGGTCCTGTCCCGCTGTCCCACCCACGGCAGGCATTGTCCCGCTGCGGGGGGTGGCAGTTGGGAGACCCCCAATCTAGTAGAATAGACGCTGTGCGCATGCGCACAGCGTCTATTCTCATATGAAAATGAGGTTGCGGCTAATTAGCATAAGCCGCGCCCTCATTTGCATATGCCCCGTCCCCTAGCTGCGCGAGTGTCCCTATTTCATCCGGACAGAAGTTGGGAGGTATGAGGAAGGGTGCGGCATTTTAACAATATTAAATTAGTATTAAAGGGGAATAATGTGTACCAAGAAAACATACCCCTTACTAATATACCACTAACCTCAACCATTGTCACACGACACAGAAGCCCTAGTTCTATATACATATTATGCAACTCTCTTTTTGTGTAATCACATGACTGTCGTCATGGCTTGTGGTGCTAACTTTAAATCCAGCTTCCTATATCAAATTCACTCTGTCACTAGCATAGCACCAGGGCATTATGCTCACCTCCTGTACTTCATCCACAGTATCTAGTCTCCACTGTCTTTCAGTTCAATCCTAGTTGGCAGGATTTATGGTTGCTTATATTAACAATGTGTTTATTGTCCACAGATCTGACGTTCATTGAGTTTTTTTTTCTTTTTCTTTGCTTAGCTGTCTCTATGCTATTATGCATAAAAATCCCAGGAGATCTGATTCTGAAATACATAACCGGAATGCTATCTGCAACAATCATTCCACATTCAAAGTCATTCACATTGCTACCTTATTGTGGGGCCTGGTCTGAACAGTAAATAAACCTCTTGACAATGTCTGCATGTATCGAATTAGTGCCACAATTGGATAGGTATTTGCATTAATAAGATGCACACATGTATTTAATAAGTGGTCACTGAGTGTGTGCCCATACAGGTAAAGCTGGATGCACACTATACTCCTTGAGCGATATCGTTAGTGATGTACCTTGAAGTCCAAACTATGGGCATCCAGCTGTTGTAAAACTACATGTCCCATCATACCTTGCCACAGTTTTACTATTAGGGAATGCTAAAACTATGGCAAGGCATGCTGGGATGTGTAGTTTCACAACAGCTGGAGGGCCACAGTTTGGACATGCCTGATCTAGTGCATACACACTGAATTATATCGTTAACTCATATCATTCAGTGACCTCATCATGAGACAGATTCGAACATGCTGCCTTCGCCGACATAGTCAGGATTTGCCTATATGTGCAAATTAGGTTGTTTGCAACCCACAGGAGCTCACTTCGTTAATGATATGGGGAGTTTTTCAGACCTGATTGCAAAGCACATTTTTAAACAAAAGTACAACACCATGTTGCACTGCAGGTGGGGCAAATGTAACATGTGCAGAGAGAGTTAAGGCTTTCATACGCTAGTCGGATTTGGGCCGATCCCGAAGGACCGGGCCGAGAAATTAGCACCAAATCTGATGTGTTTGACATCTGATCCGATCCGTTTTGCGGTCCCGTGCCCATTGGATGGAATTGGGAGGTAGGACCTGCAAGCAGATCTGACCTCCGACTCTGACCCCACTCCCAGCAGTGGGGAACGGAGTCACATGCAATACATCGCATGTGAAAGGACTAGGGTAGCTCAAGGAGGGTCAGATGGCCATACACTGCTGCGATACATCGCAATAGTGTATGGCCAGCTATATATTCCAGGGAGTTATTTTGTTTCTGTGCAGGGTAAATATTGGCTACTTTATTTTTACACTGCAATTTACATTTCAGTTTGACCACATCTCACCCAAATCTAACTCTCTCTGTACAAGTTATATCAGCCTGACCTGCAGTACACATGGTTTTGTTCATTTGCTAAAAATGTGCTTTGGGGTCAGTGTACACAGTAGTCGATATGCATGATATATCATTACGGGTATCGTTATCGTGCATATCGTTAATGATAAGTTGTGCCGTTTATACGCAGCTAAAAGCCATTTTTAATCATATACTGCCTAACTGGCATTTGTAACCTCTAATCTTTCAAACAGAAAAACTGTATTGTTTGTTATTGCAAAAATTAGGCCTCAAGCAAGGGCGTAACTGCCATAGGTGCAGGGAGTGCAGCTGCTATGGGGCTCTCCTTCCCTGTCAAAGTAACATGTGCTATATACATTTGTCACCACTGGGTGGTACATAGGGCCCCTTACAAGCTTTAACTATGGGACCCAGAAATATCGAGTTATGCCACTGGCCTTAGGTATTAACCCAACAGTGCCTAACACAATATCACAAAAATCGATTGAAAAAATAAGCAAATATTTAGGGGGGGCTTTCAATCTCCCGCCGCTATTCCCGACGGGAGAAATAGCCGCGGGGCTTTATTCAATGCTGTCTTCCCCGACAGCATTGAACAGGGATCTCAGCAGAACGTGCCCAACTTCACAGCCGGGAATTGAAGAGCTCCAGGCCAGAGCTCGACAATGTCCGGCCACATCTCGCAGCCACGTCCCCTTTTCGGCAGGCGGGACATTGAATCCTGCCAGCTGATTCAGTGTCAAGCCGTGACAGGGTCATGCCTGTTGGGCCAGCCCAACAGTCGTGACCGTGCATTGAATACCCCCCCTTAGTGTTCATATTGGAACGAACAAAACGGTTAAAACGGTGATTCAGTAAAATGTGTAGCTGAATCTGTATGAATAGGAGTCAACATGGGTGTAACCCAATGATTAGGAAATACTTAATACTTTTGATTTATTTCTGAAGGCAAAACAGCACTTCTACAATAATACTACTAAAAACTTTGAATGTAGTCATCTTTCTGGAAAGTCTAGGCATTCATTTTTCTTTGATCTACATCCCAGTTTCCAAGATGGAAAATAAGCAGAGCTACACAAGTGCAACTGAGTAAATACACAGACTTGACCAAGTTCAAAAAGACACAGTCTACTGTATACTTGACATCTGAACTATGTATTGGCATGGAATCATCCATACATTAACAAGCTGCACCAACCAGTATAGACTCATTGTTTAAGTGCGCTCACACACTAGGCAATTTCTTGTTAATGATATGTATGATAATGAGACCATTAGTGATATTATCAGGCATTTTATCTAGTGTGTACACATTATCGTTAATGTGCGCTCCAGCTGATAATTAGAGATGACCTCTGTACATGCAGGATGATGATAGATATCGCTGAGCTAAACCCCTGCGACCCCCCGCCATTGCTTGTCGCAGTCGACTTAGGCAAGTTTGTATGAGCTTGTCAATGCCGGCAACCCTCCAGTAACGATATCGCTGGGTAAACATATTAGCTAATCTGAGCCCATCTTAACACATTAGAAATGTCACACAAAGATTATCAGAAAATGTCTTAATTGCCACAGTTTATTCGATTGAGTCATAAAATCAGCTATGGAGTTGTAGGAATAAAGACCAAATGATACCAGTTGTTTTCTACATACACCAAATAATCATAAGTGTATAAACATTCACAGAATTACAAATCCTTCCTGGGTTGGAATGCTATGAACACACTGTTATAAGTCTAGGAATGGGAAAGAAAAAGACATGAGACATACGGCACATTATGACCACCCATTCCACATACAGTAAATAAAAGTATTTCTAGATGTAAAGCTGGATCAGACCAGAATATCACTCAGTGTGTATGCCACGATGCTAGATCTGATGCACAGATGTGTCCACAGACATCTAGCCTCCTTGCACGTTAAATAGTATGGATGGTGTAATGGTTAGCATTACTGCCTCACAGTACTGAGGTCATGGGTTCGATTCCCACCATAGCTCTAAACTGTGCAGAGTTTGTATATTCTCCCCGTAATTGTGTGGGTTTCCTCCGGGTACTCAAGTTTTCTCCCGCAATCCAAAAATAGGATTTTAATACCTACCATTAAATCCTTTTCACTGAATTCATATGGGGTACTGAGGTCTTATAACCTTGGGAATAGAGGGTATCCGACAGGAGACAGGCACATTTTCTTCAACCAGGGTGTGCTGGCTCCTCCCTTCTACTTCCCCCTACTAGCCAGTTAAGAAACTGTGCCCGAAGGAAGGATAACGTATGTGAGGTAGGAATTAGCATTATGATAACGTGGTGAGATTTGCACCAGCACACCACAACAGACACAACAACTCTTTCCTGTCATTGTGTTATTAGAAACATAAATTGTATAAGATTTTTGTGGAGCAATTAGTCACCAAAACTCAGCTGCTCCTAAACAGGTCAACGGACCAATAACTTTACAAAATGCCAGAAATTGCAATTTGCAACCTGTGCAAACAGAGCACCGCACTGAGGCGGGCGCTCAGTACCCCATATGAATTCAGTGAAAAGGATTTACCGGTAGGTATTAAAATCCTACTTTCACTTTCATTCATTATGGAGTACTGAGGTCTTATAACCTTGGGGAGGTCCCAAAGCTTCCAGAAAGGGCGGGAACGTGCGGAGCCTGTTGCAACACCGCCTGCCCAAACTGGGTATCATCCCTGGCCACAGTGTCAAATTTATAAAAATTTGACAAAAGTGTGTTGACCAGACCAGGTGGCAGCTCTACATAGCTGCAATGCTGACACACCCCGAGCAGCCGCCCAGGATGCTCCTACGGCTCTAGTGGAGTGAGCTCTCACTGAGGCCGGAATAGTCAAATGGGCTGACACATATGCTTGCTGTATAGTGGAACGAATCCATCTAGCAATCGATTGTTTCGATGCCGGGCAGCCTTTCTTTAGTGCGTCATACAACATAAAAAGACACTCCGTCTTACGGATCCTTGATGTTCTTCTAACGTAGATCTGCAGGATTCTAACCACATCAAGTGACTCAGGAATATCTTTATGTCCTGAACAAGAAGGCATCACAATCGGCTGGTTCATATGGAATGCCGAGACCACTTTAGGCAGGAACTGCTGTCTTGTCCGAAGTTCCGCCCTGTCTTGATGGAAAATCAGGTATGGACTCTTAGAAGAGAGAGCACCAAGCTCAGAAACTCTTCTGGCCGAGGCCAGAGCCAGTAGCGTCACCGTCTTTCAGGCGAGGTATTTCAAGCCAATGGTGTCCACTGGTTCAAACCAGGCAGACTGAAGGTACTCCAGGGCAACATCTAGGTCCCAAGGCGCCGTTGGCGCCACAAATGGAGGCTGTATCTCAAGACTCCTTGCAAAAAGGTCTGGACTTCGGGATAGACCGCTAACTTTTTCTGAAAAAAAGACAAAGGGCAGATATTTTAACTTTTAAAGACCCCAGCCGGAGTCCCTTATCAAGGCCCACCTGCAAGAAATGCAGGGAACGGTCTAATTTAAAATCTGCTGGCGGAAAACTCATGTGCTCGCACCAAGACACATATCTTCGCCAGATCTTATGGTAGTGGGAGGCCGTCAATGCCTTCCTGGCCCGGGTCATGGTGTTTATGACCGAGGAATGAAATACCTTCAGAGCTAGGATGTTCCGCTCAACCTCCAGGCCATTAAACGAAGACGCCCTAAGTCCTGGTAGATGAAGGGGCCTTGTACTAGAAGATATCTTCGTAGAGGCACGCCACGGTTCTTCTACCAACATGTTTTGCAGACTTGCGTACCATGCTCTCCTGGGCCAATCCGGTGCCATTAGGATTGCCTGCACCCTCTGATGTCTGATCCTCTGCAACACTCTCCCCAGGAGGGGGGGATGCTGGACCATTTGTCTAAAACAAGTGGATAGACAGCTATTAGGTCGACACCATTAGTTCGACAACTCAATAGGTCAACATGTTTTTAGGTCGACATACCATTAGGTCGACATGCCATTAGGTTGACAGTGTCTAGGTCTACAGTCAAAAGGTCAACATGTTTTTTTTCACAGTTTTTTTCCCAAATGTCGACACAGTCGACATGGACACAGTTTGAAGTGTACCGCAGCCCCTCGCATCGCTCGCTAAGCTTCGGGCACGGTGCCTCGCTGCGCTCGGCACACTATTATAATCTAACTCCACACCCTAGTGGATGGTAGGGCATGAAATATCGCCTGTCGGCACATGTCGGCTCAAAAAACAGTGAAAAAAACCATGTCGACCTTTTGACTGTCGACCTAATGGCAGTGTCGACCTAATGGCATGTCGACCTATTGAGTTGTCGAACTAATGGTGTCGACCTATTGGCTGTCTATCTTGTTGTTGTAGACAAATAGTCCGGATACCGGAGGGGGAGGGGCGGGAACAGGTACACTAGGTCGTATGACCAGTCCGTGGTCAGAGCATCTGTTGCTTGAGGATCCCTTGTCCTTGAGCAATACCTTTCCACCTTGTGGTTGGTCCTTGAGGCCATTAAGTCTATCTGTGGGAGCCCCCACAGATATACGATGCTTTCAAACACCTGAAGATGCAGACCCCATTCCCCGGGGTGGAGGTCGTGACGACTCAGGAAGTCCACCTCCCAGTTGTCCACCCCGGGTATGAATATGGCAGATATCGCCACAGCATGCATCTCTGCCCAGGTCAGAATCTTGAAGACTTCTCTCATGCACGCTCTGCTCTTCATGCCGCCTTGGCGGTTTATGTAAGCAACTGTCGTTGCATTGTCCGACTGGACTTGTATCGCCTGATGTTCCAGGAGGGAGTGAGCCTCCAGAAGAGCATAGTGTACAGCTCTCAGCTCCAAGATGTTTATGTGGAGCTGTGTTTCCATGTATGACCACCGGCCCTGGAATCACATCCCCTGTGTAACTGCCCCCCAGCCATGAAGGCTGGCATCTGTGGTCAGCAAGATCCAGTCCTGGATTCCGAATCGTCTCCCTGCAAGGAGATTTGGCATATGTAGCCACCACTGCAGGGACTGTCTTGCCTTCATAGACAAGCGAATCAACCTGTGCATGTGGATGTGTGAGCCCGACCATTTGCTCAATAGGTCCCACTGGAATATTCTTGAGTGGAATCTCCCGAACTGAAGCGCCTCGAATGAGGCCACCATAGTTCCCATCAGTCTGATGCAGAGGTAGACCAAGACTCTTTCCGGGGCTAGCACCTCCCTCAACAGCTATTGTATTGCTGCAATCTTCTCCCCTGGGAGAAACACTCTTCTCTCCACTGTGTCCAAAATCATCCCCAAGAACTGGAGACTTTGGGACGGAATCAGTGAAGATTTTAGTATATTCAGGATCCATCCGTGCTGAGACAGGAGATGTCTTGTTGTCTCTATGGCCCCCAGCAGCTTGGACACTGACTCCAGCAACAAGTCGTCCAAGTATGGGATGATGTTTATCCCCGGAGCCCTTAATAAAGACATCATCTCCGCAATCACCTTGGTGAAGACTCGTGGGGCCTTTGAAAGTCCAAATGGTAGGGCTTGGAACTGGAATTGTTCCTCCAGGATTGCAAATCTCAGGAAGGCCTGGTGTGGGGCCCACACCGGTATGTGGAGGTACGCGTCCTTCATGTCGATGGACGCTAGATATTCTCCCTCCTCCAGACCTGCAATCACTGCCCTCAGGGATTTCATATGGAATTTGAACACCCTCAAGTAGGGGTTCAGGGACTTTAGATTTAAGATGGGTCGAACTGACCCATCTGGTTTTGGAACCACAAATAGGTTTGAAAAGTAACCCTTGTTCCTTTCTGCAGCTGGCACTGGTATAATGACCTGTGCTAGGATCAGCTTTTGTACAGCTTGTCTGAGGATGCTGCGATCCTCCGCTGCTGCTGGGAGTCCCGACCAGAAATATCTCTGAGGGAACTCCAGCCTGTAACCGTGTGAAATAATGGCCCTGACCCAAGGGTCGAGGGAGGATGCATCCCACACGTGACTGAAGAACCTTAGTCTTGCCCCCAACGTGGGATTAGGTGGGAGTGGCCCATCATGCGGCGGGCTTAGGGGTAGCTTCCCCTGTGCTATAAAACCATGCAAAATCTTACTGTTAATGTGTAGTAGAGCAGCACCGTTCCTCCTAGGGGTGTCATGGTCAGTATAATTTCTAACCCCTTCCTTGCAGTCAGATGAGACCGCTGCCGCCCTGGAGTCGCATGCGCTGGGTTGAGAAGAGATGCTGCGGGTGGCTAACAGATAAGAAGAGAGTGTGGGGGATGCGGGTCTGGACACCCTTCAAGAGGCCCGGGACATTAGTACCTGCACCCCCCTCCTTTCTGCGCCACTGCAATAATCTCTGTACTGCGTATACAGTATACACAGCTAGTACAGTGTCCATCATACCAGATGCCCACAGTTCTAATAGTTGCCAAGAAACTCGCTGCAAATAGAAATAGAAGAGGAGCCAATATCCAATAAGTCATTCCAAAGGAGGGCATTTATTCAAGGATTTCACCTCTAATGCTTGGTATTCAAACTACTTCTATAATTGCTAGAAAGACAAAAACCTCCCAGGAATAACCCTGCTCACACCTCACACATATGCATTAATCTGCCTGCACAAACACGTACTTTTGTTTTGTTAGCAGTTGTCATGTGGAGACACATAATCTAGATAATAATTATGTGAGCAGAATCATCGGAAGCAGTGAATCATCGAGGAGCCTATGAATTGCAGTGTTGTGATCAATACTTTAAGCCTACTGATTACCTAATGTCTGGAGGGCTTCACTTTTTCATTGACTAGAAAAAAGCAGTTGCCAAAGATCATTTCAGCATGTCTGCAGAGAAAAGGATTAGGTTTGGAAGATGGATAGAGTTGGAAGCTTCTAAACGGAGCTATTTAACCTGTTGACAGCTAAGGAGGAGTTCAACTCTTGATCATTCACAGCTAGCAAACATACATTTCATACTGACACAGAACCTGACTGCTTGGGAAACCTTCACCTGACACCCTAACACACATGACATGGCACAGGAAAACTATTTCCTCTTTGGCACAGACAAGTTCATAGGTGCAAGACACCCTTGTTTCAATTTGCAATTGGAGTCATGAAATACAGATCACTTATACACACTAAAAAGCAACATTTCAGATTACATAAACCAAACTTTTTAAAATTATACTGTAAAACAGTGGTTCCCAAACTGTGCGTCTAGGCTTCCTGGGGTGCCTTGGAGCACTTGCAGGGGTGCCTCAGGTTGGTGATCCAGAACCAATTCAAGTTATTTATGGCCAATGAAATAGGCAAAATCAGTGCTTGTTGCTTCCAATTAAGAATATGTGGGTAAACAGAAGTGAATCATGTTTCTCACCACATAAGTGGACCTAAGGAAAACATTTAACTCACAACTAATTTAATGTTTTTCCTGAAATTAGTAACCAACATTTGGCCTAGGGGTGCCACGAATAATATTCTGATACTTTAGGGTGCCGTGATTCAAAAAGTTTGGGAACCACTGCTGTAAAAGGTTAAACTTGCACCTGCAACATGAATGAATATCAAGCCGCAGTACCAGATGACAGGAGGAATAAAAAGAGCACAACACCAAGAGTGGGAATCCCTGTACACACTAGACAACTCGCACCTCAGCCGATATTGTTAATGATATATCATACTGAGTATACACACTACAGTGGTGTCAATATCGCTACATTTTTTTAACAAGATATTGCTCAGAAGGGCCCTTTAATCAATTGTGTAGCGCAGGGATTCCCAAACTTTTTTGAATTACGGTACCCTAGAATATTTTTTGCGGCACCCCTAGGCCAAAAGTTGGTTACTGAGAATTTTTAAAAATATATTAAATTAAATAAATTGTGCTTGTATGTCATCCTTAGGTTCAGTTTTTCGGATAGGAACATGATTCCCTTGTGTTTATCCACATATTTCATAATTGGAAGCCACAAGCACTGATTTGCCTATTACATTGACCATAAATAATATGAATTGGTTCTAGACCATCAACCCGAGGCACCCCTGCTGCAAGTAGTCCGAGGCACCCCAGGGAGCCACGGCACACAGTTTGGGAACCACTGGTGTAGCATGATCACCTTTTGAGACCAGACAATGCAAACTAACATTCTGCTGGTTGAATGACCCATCCATTCACCTGATACTTGTGACTACACCATGCAAGCTGCAATCTCAAAAGGGCGGTCTCCATTGTGACGGGGGATACAATAATATTAACAGTATATAATGTGTATTGCATATGAAAACATGGTACCATTAAACGCCTCCGTAACATTGCTATTTTTGGGTATTAACACACGGGGGGAAATTTACTAAGATGTGTATTCACATGTGATGTTCCTATGGGCAACCAATCAGATCCTGTCTACTATCTTCTAGAGCAGGCATGTCCAACTGCGGCCCTCCAGCTGTTGTGAAACTACACATCCCAGGATGCCTTACCATGGTATTGCTAATAGGGAATGCTAAAACTATGGCTGGGATGGACATGCCTGTTCTAGAGGGTGCTAAATAAAGTAGATTCTGATTGGTTGCCCATAGCAACATCACATGTGAAGTAGAATACACATCTAAAGGTGCCCATACACGGTCCGTTTAACGGATCCGTTCGGCACTTAATTAGCACGCATCGCATCGCATCCCTAGTGCATGCACTGTGATCCGATGCAATGTGTACCTAGTACAAAAAGTGTGTACAGCACATACTTTTTTTTACCGTACGATGAGATGCGCGGGAGCGCGCATCTCATAGTACAGAACGGACGGTCCGGGAACGGACCGTCTATGGGCACCATTAGTAAGTTTACCCCACAGTCTTTTCAAAAGTGCTACATATATAAAATAAGAAAAAACATATCTTAAATATGATATTCAGGCCATGCTCATGCATGGGAAATTCCCTGATATGCATAAGAATTATGGTAGGACAAAAAGTATTGTACAAGCCTTATTCATGACAGCCCTAGCAAGCATTTAGAAAGATCAAATATAATTTGTTTTTAGATGGCATTCCAAGAATAGCAACATTGTTACAGGAAAAAAATCCAAAAGGAAAACAAAACAGCTGTTTATAGGGTTCATGTCAACCCGGCAACATTTCCCGGCAATTACAAATATCAGCTATTTTCATCCCTTTTACCAGAAAGGTCTGTAATACAATACTCACATCTAGAATGTTCGCATCTCATCAAACTTTTCCCGCGACTTGTCAAAGTATACTTAACTGTAGGGGGTCTATCGCTGCCTACTACTGCCAGTAAGTGAAGTCAATTGCAGAAAATGCTACTTAATCAGTTCCAGCTTTTATTCTTTAAAGAACTTAGACTATGTAAACAAAAGGAAAGGCGAAAAGTAAATCCGAAAAAATAAATTCACAAATCATGTGTACTTGCTGCTATTTTCTGTTGTTATTTCGTTTTTACAAAAGCGGAACTCCCAGTTACTGGGTCAGAATGTTTCTCCCAGTGGAACTGCCAGGCCAGGGTGTGCTAAATAGCTCACAATAATGTCTAGGTCAACAGCCATTAGGTCCACAGCAGAAGGCCAACACTGACAAAAGGTACACATGTGCAAACTGTGACAGCACAAATGTGGACACAAGAAAAAGGTAGACATGAGTTTTTAACTTTTTGTTGGTGTCAATTTCAACACCACAGCACATGGACACCTAATTAGTGTTTTGTGTAACCAGGTGTCTCCATAACCGCTGAATTCTGCACACTTTCTCAGTTGAGTCCAAGGGCGGTGATCAATTGTCATATGACGCGCAATATGTTGTCTTAAGTGACAATAGATTGGTGGCAAAATGCAATTGATTTTGCGCTGGTCATGCTCATTATGGTCAGCTTTAGCGGCGCATAGTGGTTAAACCAGACCAAACTTATGGGTGCACTAAGTAAAGGTCCAGTTTCAGCACTCAACCGGCTGAAATGTCAGTGCAAAAAATAGTCCCAAAAAATGAAAAAAAAAAAAAAAATAGGATTTTAATACCTACCGGTAAATCCTTTTCTCGAAGTTCTTATGGGATACAGGGAGTCGTTCTTAACGATGGGGAAAAAGAGCTTATCCGTAGGAGACAGGCACATATTAAAATTTATACAGGGTGTACTGGCTCCTCCCCTCTGCTCCCTCCCTCTAGCTTCAGTTAAGTGAACTGTGCCGAAGGAGAAGAACAATATGAGAGGAATATGTGTATATTTACCGTGGTGAGATTCATCCAGCACACCCAACATTCAACATAACAGACCACATTAGCAACCCCAGAACTGGGAAGTCTATGGCCTAAGAACAAGTCAACTTGACAACTATTTTGAACTGTGTTCCAACTGGAACAATGTATAGGAATTATCACCTAAGTGACAGTTTACACTTGTGAACCCTTAAGGTACACTATGTAACAGTAAGTTACCTAAGTAACCTACACCCATTATGTCCGCCAGGAACAAGAAGGGTATCAGAAGGACCCAGTATAGGTCCAAATCTCACAAAGTGAGCAAGGCAAAACCTCCGCACAGAGGCGGGTGCCCTGTATCCCATAAGAACTTCGAGAAAAGGATTTACCGGTAGGTATTAAAATCCTATTTTCTCTATCATTCTTATGGGATACAGGGAGTCGTTCTTAACGATGGGGATATACCAAAGATATCAGAACGGGCGGGATTGTGCGGAACCTATTGCCGCAGTACCACTTGCCCAAACTGAGTATCTTCAGTGGCCAGCGCGTCAAACTTATAAAATTTGACAAATGTGTGTTGGCCAGACCATGTGGCTGCTCTACACAATTGTAAGGCCGAAACTCCTCGGGCAGCCGCCCAGGATGTCCCCACAGAACGAGTAGAGTGAGCTTTCACCCCAACAGGCATTGGCAGCTTTGCTACCACATAAGCCTGTTTAATGGTTGCACATATCCATCGTGCAATAGACTGCTTGGAAGCAGGACGTCCAATCTTTTGAGCGTCATAGAGGATGAAAAGTCCATCAGTCTTGCGAATCCTCGCTGTTCTCCTGACGTAGACACGGAGAATCCTCACCACGTCCAAGGACGTTGGCACCTCAGAATGAGGCCCACCAGCAGGAACCACAATTGGCTGGTTCACATGGAACGCAGACACCACTTTGGGTAGAAAACGCGGATTGGTGCGCAATTCTGCCCTGTCCTCAAAGAATATTAAATAAGGACTCTTGCAAGTCAATGCCCCTAGTTCCGAGACCCTCCTAGCCGAAGCTAGGGCTAGTAAGACCACTGTCTTCCACGTTAGGTATTTCAGGTCAATTTCCTCCAAAGGCTCAAACCAGGAGGATTTAAGGAACTTCAGTACAACATCCAGGTCCCACGGTGGAGTAGGGGCCACAAAAGGAGGCTGTATATGCAATACTCCTTGCAGAAAAGTCTGCACTTCAGGAATATTAGCCAGTTTCCTCTGGAAGAAAACAGATAATGCAGATACCTGCACTTTCAAGGAGCCTAGGCGTAGACCTAGGTCCAGACCAGCCTGAAGAAAGCTAAGAAATCTTTCCAGTTTGAACTCTGAAGGAGTAAACTTTTCCTGCTCACACCAACCCACATATCTTTTCCAGATATGGTGGTAATGTGCAGCTGTTACCGGTTTCCTTGCATAGTTCTGATGACTGAAGTGTGAAACCCCTTCTGAGTCAGGATCTGCCGTTCAACTTCCAGGCCGTCAAACGCAGCTGTTCCAAGGCCTGGAAGACGCACGGTCCTTGCATGAGTAGATCTCTTTGCAGGGGTAGGCGCCACGAGTCCCTTTTCAGACTTAGAAGCTCCGGGTACCACGTTCTTCGTGGCCAGTCTGGAGCCACCAGAATCGCCTCGGTTCCGTCTCTTCTTATCTTCCTTAGCACCCGAGCCACTAAGGGGATCGGTGGGAAGACATACACCAGGCTGTTGAACGTCCACGGTATGGATAGGGCGTCCACTCCTTCTGCCTGAGGGTCTCTTGCCCTCGAGAAGTACCTGGATACTTTCCAGTTGCTTCTTGATGCCATCAAGTCTACCCGTGGGGTCCCCCACCGAGCCACCAGGGAGTTGAATACCTGGTGGTGTAGACTCCATTCCCCGGGGTGAAGCTCGTGGCGACTCAGGAAGTCTGCTTCCCAGTTGTCCACCCCGGGTATGAATATGGCCGAGAGCGCCTGACAGTGACTCTCCGCCCAGGACAGGATCTTGGATGCTTCCCTCATACAGGGCCTGCTTTTGGTCCCGCCCTGTCTGTTCAGAAATGCCACAGTGGTGGCGTTGTCTGATTGGATACGGACCGCCTGACCGCTGAGGAGAGGGGCCGCCTTCAGGAGTGCGTAATACACAGCACGTAACTCCAGGTTGTTGATATGGAGGCGTGTTTCCCATAGGGTCCACTTGCCCTGAAAGGACTGACCCATGGTCACTGCCCCCCATCCCGAGAGGCTTGCATCCGTGGTGACTAAGACCCAATCCTGGATGCCAATACGACGCCCTGCCAGCAGGTTGGGCGTGTGGAGCCACCACTGTAGTGACAGTCTGGTCCGGGATGACAACACTATACGCCGGTGCATCTGGCGGTGTGAACCGGACCACTTCCCTAGGAGATCGAGCTGGAAAATCCTGCTGTGAAACCTCCCGAATTGGAGAGCCTCGAACGAGGCGACCATCTTTCCCAATAGGACAATGCACTGGTGCACCGTCACCTGGGGGGTCCTCAGCAAGTCTGTGACCAGCTGTTGGATGTCCAACACCTTGTCCTGTGGTAAGGACACTCGCATGAGGGCTGTGTCCATCACCATCCCCAGGAACTGGATTCTCTGTGAAGGAAACAGAGAGGACTTTGCCAGATTCAGGAGCCAACCATGGCCCGACAGGGTCTGTATGGTAACTTGTAAGGCTGTCTGTAGTTCCTGTGGCGACCGCGCCTTTACTAGCAGGTCGTCCAGGTATGGTATCACACAGATACCCTTTTTCCTTAAAACCACCATCATCTCCGCCATCACCTTGGTGAATATGCGCGGGGCTGAGGACAAGCCGAATGGCAGTGCGCGAAACTGATAGTGCTCGTTTAGCAGCGCAAACCTCAGGTATTTCTGATGCGGGGGCCATATAGGGATGTGAAGGTAGGCGTCCTTCACATCTAAGGACGCCAAGAACTCTCCCTCCTCCAGTGCCGCTATCACGGCCCGCAAGGACTCCATCTTGAATTTGGTTACTTTCAAGAAGGGATTCAGGGATTTTAAGTTCAGAATCGGGCGCACTGACCCGTCTGGTTTTGGAACTACAAATAGGTTCGAGTAATAACCCTGCCCCCTCTCTAGGGGAGGGACCTGGGTTATAACCTTGGCCTGTACCAGCTTTTGGATAGCTTGCTGCAACACCACTTGGTCCTCTGGGGACGCTGGGAGGCCTGATTTGAAGAACCTCTGAGGTGGCTGAACTGCAAACTCCAGCTTGTAGCCGTGCGTAATAAGAGCCTGCACCCAAGAATTGAGGCACGAGGCTTCCCAAACCTGGCCGAAGAACGCCAGTCTGGCTCCCACCTCTGCCGGAGCTATTGGTGGAGCCCCACCGTCATGCTGCGGGTTTCCCTGCAGCTGCTCCAGATGGCCGCTCTGTGGTGGCCGAGGCAGAAGGCTTCCTGAATTTACCTCGGGAGCCTCTGGCAGCGTTTGAACCACCCCTGGCTTTTGGGCGGAATTTACTTGTCCGAAAGGACTGCTGGGTGTGAGATGTAAAAGGACGCTTCGGCGCCTGTGGAGTGGATGGCAGGAAAGTGGACTTTCCCGCCGTGGCTTTAGAGATTAATTCGTCTAAATCACTCCCAAATAACCTGCCAACTGTGAAGGGGAGGTTTTCTACACTCCTTTTGGAGTCAGCGTCAGCTACCCACTGCCGGAGCCAGAGGGATCTGCGCCCTGACACCGCCATGGCTGAGTTACGGCCGTTAATGGCTCCTAACTCCTTCTGCGCTTCACACAGAACTTTAGCAGTGTCCTGAATATGGTGTAACTTCTCAGACACCTGTGCTACTGTCATGTCGCCCAGAAGACCTTCCTGGATCTGGGAGGCCCACGTGTATATGGACTTGGCCATATAGCAACTGGCTAGTACAGGACGCTGACACGCTCCACTAGCAGTAAAAATGGACTTCAAAGTGTTTTCAACCTTTCTGTCCGTGGTGTCCTTTAGTGAAGACGACCCTGGCACTGGGAGTACCATCTTTTTGGCTAAGCGAGACACAGAGGAATCAACCTCTGGTGGCTCCTCCCACACCTTACGTCCCTCAGGATCAAAGGGAAACGTGGACTTAAACTTTTTAGCCACTTTAAACCTCATTTCTGGGTTATTCCACGCTGACTTGAATGTACTTTCCAGGTCAGCCTGCTCAGGGAATACCACTTGCTGCTTTTTCTGAGTAGCAAAGAAGGCATCCCCTGCTGTGGATTCCGCTAAGGGAAGGTCCAACACCTCCCTGATTGCCATAATCAATGGCTCTGTGCCCCGCAGCAGTGACTGTGAACCATCAGGCTCCTCGTCACCTGCGTCTGCATCATCTCCGTCATCATCATCATCCCCATCATCAGCCCCAGAATCAGGGGTCTGTGAGGGGGCCTTTCTCTTACGAGTATCCCCAGGGTTGGGAGTAATTACATCCACTCTGGCAGAGAGGATAGCCAGCTCCCTTTGTACTCTCTGGGTCTGTGCTGCAGTAGCAGTTAACTGTGTAGTCACAGTTTCAAGCATGGTTTTTATACCTGTAGCCCAGGCTGGCTCCTGTGAGCTGTCCTGTGTGCTACTCTGCTGCCCAGTAAGTTGTGGGGGGACCCCAGTACTTTGTGGGGACATGCAAGGCTCACATGTAACCTGTGATGAAGATGCTGGCACAAACTTATCACTGCACACCATACATGTAAGTTTCCTCACCATTGTGACAAACAAACAGTCTCCCCTCACACAGCGCGCACACACAGTGGATATGCAGTGTGAAATAAACCAGATAAATACTATGTGTAGCTTTATCTGTTCTTGTACAGCTTAACAAGCCAGTGGGGTGGTGTACAGAGGATAATGGAGGAGACCAATACACCTGATAACCTTAGCTCTTCGATTAGAAGGGCTGGTAATACAGTACAGTAATCAATAACAGTACTTTACAGTGTAAGCAGGCAAGTGCACAAGTACACAAGCGCTGAAAACCTGAAGCTGTCTCTGCAAGCAGATTCCCTCTGATCCACACCGCTGAGGAGTGTCTGGAGCAGTATAATGGCGTTTCCAGCAGCCAGGGAAGAAGCAGGAAGCAGGTTTTGGCGCCCTCACAGAGCTGGTCTCACTCTGGGTAAGCTCCGCCCAGCGTAATGGCGCCGGAGCTTACCTGCGTTTTATACTGAGACTGACATTGAAGAATGTCCAAACCTCTCTGGTAACTGCCCTGGACAAAACAGGAACTGTACCCTGTCCCAGTGTAGGCAGGTGGTTACGCGGTCCCTGTGCAGGGCACCGCCATACCGTCGCCATCTTGCCGCACAATAACCCGGGGACCCCACGGCGGGGGACCCCGGGGTGATACTCACCACTGACGTCTTCAGACTGGACTAGGGGTGTGCGGCGTGCCAGGGGTGTGCGCGCTGCAGCGCAATGCCCGCGGTAACATCACCCACTCAGGACGGTGGTCCTGTGGCAGGGACAGCTCGGTACCTTGAAGTGGCCAGCAGCTGAACCCTTCCCCTAGTCTCCCACGACGCAGGGCTGCTGTTAAGTCCAAAACAGCAGTCCCAAAATAATAAAGAAATAAAACAGAAGAAAAACTCTCTGGAGCTCTTCCTGACATGTGCTTCTCCTGAGGCACAGTTCTCAAACTGAAGCTAGAGGGAGGGAGCAGAGGGGAGGAGCCAGTACACCCTGTATAAATTTTAATATGTGCCTGTCTCCTACGGATAAGCTCTTTTTCCCCATCGTTAAGAACGACTCCCTGTATCCCATAAGAATGATAGAGAAAAAAAAATTAAGTTCAGGAAAAATTAATACTGACCTTTTCATTTGTTGACCTTTAGTCAATGTCAACCTTGTGCATGTCAACCTTTTGGCATCGACCTAGACATTGTCTGGCGGCTATCTGGATACAGAACTGCCAGTCAGGATGCCGACTGTCAGAATCCCAACTGCCGCCAGAACACTGCCAGCTGGAATACTTTGCAGATGCCAGAATATCAGCCGCCGGCATCCAGAACGTAAGTATGCGGGAGCAGGTTAGACCAAGGAAGGGTGGGGGCAACGGTAAGGTTTAGGCCAGGCATGTCCAAAGTCAGGCCCGGGGACCATTTGCGGCCCGTGCTGTCATTTCAAGCGGCATGCAGCCTCCAGCTGGAATCGGGCAGAGCATCAGATGTGGGAAGCACAGCACAGGACACTAAAAGGTGGGGCCCCGGCAAGCGTGCCTTTACCTTGCAGTCTGCTGCAGTGAGGAGGTGTCGTCCGCCACAGTTAGATGTGTTTGGCGTCATAACATATATCACAGTGACAGCAGTGTTTGGGGAGGGGGGCAGCAAGGGGGAAGCTTGCTCCCCTAACATGCAGAGCGGAGGAAGGCAGCAGCAGGAGCCCAAGCATTTCCTGTCCTTGCAGTGCCTGCTTTGCCTCTCCTTCCTCTGGCTCACACAAGGGGCTGGGAAACATACAGAGAAGGGAGGGAGCAGAGTGGGGGACATACAGTGAATGGAGGCAGTGATGGCCATTCAGAGAAGGGGGAGCAGGGGCAGGCTGGGGGACATACATTGAATGGGAGCAGAGTGGGGTACATAGTGAATGGGGGTCATACAGTGAAGGAGGGTCAGGCTTGGGGACATACAATGAATGGAGGCACTGATGGACATTAAGAGAAGGGGGGCAAGCTGGGGGGCAGAGTGAATGGGTGCAGAGTGGGGAACATACAGTGAATGGGGGACATACAGTGAAGGAGGGGTAGGCTGGGGGACATACAGTGAATGGGGCAGGCTGGAGGAAATACAGTGAAGGGGCAGGCTGGGGGACATAGAGTGAATGGGGGCAGAGTGGGGTACATAGTGAATGGGGGTCATACAGTGAAGGAGGGTCAGGCTTGTGGACATACAATGAATGGAGGCACTGATGGACATTAAGAGAAGGGGGCAGGCTTGGAGACAGAGTGAATGGGTGCAGAGTGGGGAACATACAGTGAATGGAGGACATACAGTGAATGGGGGCAGGCTGGGGGAAATACAGTGAAGGGGCAGCCAGGCTGGGGGACATAGAGTGAATGTGGGCAGAGTGGGGGACCATTCTGATGTGATTAATGATTCAAAGAATGTCAGGCTGAATGGTCGGCCCCCACACATTTTCACTTCACCAAATCTGGCCCTCATTGCAAAAAGTTTGGACACCTCTGGTTTAGGCACTTAGAAGGTAGAGCTGGGGAAGGGGGGGGGGGGGGGCGGTAGGTATAGGCAATTGGGCTTGCCCTGAGGAAGCCGGCATGCCGGTGAAATGCGCATAGGTTCTAGATGTTGGAAAACGTATAAATGTGGAAATAACATTATTGGAATGTCATAAATGTATACATGTATTTCTGAATATTGAACATAATAGAAGAGTGTGTGGCATAGTAAACGAATTGCGACAAAGCTATATTCACATATCAGGGTTATCTGTGAGCGCGCTCCAGCAACACGAGGCAACAGACGCCGAGTGCAATGGAGCTATAGTGATAAGAACACAGAGCAATATTGTAAATACCAATACATATTGAATTGTATATGAAATCTAGTGTGACAAACTGAATGAACACATATAGGGCAAATAAGCCTGAGTAAATGAATGGCAAAACTATATCCCTATATCAGGGTCAGTGGTGAACGTGATCCAGCAGCACGAGGCAACAGATGCAGAGTGCAGTGGAGTTATAGTGATTATAACACAGCATAAGATTATAAATGCCAATACATATTGAACTTTATATGGGGACGTCACAGTGGGAATAGTGGGAATAGTGGGAATAGTGGGAACACTGTGAAACAGACAGTGCTAGATACCGGCACTCTGAGTTCATTGTGAATGCCGTACGAACTGCACGGCATCAGGCTAAACATATGCACATATGTGGAACTATATATGAATACGGAATGGGATCATTCGTCAGACTGCATTTAGGTCTACAAGCATTAGGTCTACACCATTAGGTTGACTTGCATTTAGGTCGACCTGACTGAAGGTCGACATGGGTTAGGTCGACAGGGTCATTAGGTCGACAGGTATAAGGTGAACAGGGTAATTAGGTCGACAGTGAAAAAGTCTACATGGTTTTTTTGTTTGTTTTTTCAAGCGTCGACAGAGTCAACATAGCACCGCGTCCCGTCGCATGGCTCGCTGCGCTCGCCATGCTTCGGGAACACTATTTTATTCTCGCACCACGCCCTAGTGGATGGTAGGGCATGAAATACCGCCTGTCGGCACATGTCAACTCATAAAACAGTCAAATGTCGACCTAATGACCCTATCGGCCTTATAAAAGTCGACCTAATGACCCTGTCGACCTAAGTCATGTCGTCCTTCAGTCATGTCGACCTAAATGCAGGTCGACCTAAATGCTGTAGACAATATGACCGTATCCCATGAATACAATATAATAGTGTGTGACCCATCAGTCACTAAGCCATAAAACATTATATCAGGGTGAGCGGTGTAAATATCTGGGCAGCGTGAGGCAGAGTGCAGATACCAAAGTCAGTAAAAATATAGAGACACAGGCTGTGTACAATACGGATACCAAAGGCAGATACCAAAGTCAGTAAAACTATAGAGACACAGGCTGTGTACAATACGGACGGTATTAATAAATATAAAATCACATGCAGCTTAAAAAATGAAAACCAAATAAAAAACGCTCATTACAGTGGTAATACTGCAGCCAGTAGTGTAAAATATTGGCTCTATCAGTTCAAGTTTAATGTCGCAGAAACTGCACAGCAAAAATATCATATAGCTTGGTGTGCTGGATATTATCACCAAGAAATATATAACAGATTGGGTACACACTATAATTTAAAGAAATATCTATTTATCACAGAAATTCAAATAATCATATTGCTCTGAGCCACACACTGTCTATAAGGGCACGACAAATGCAGCTATAAGAGTGACAAGTCCTGGTTATACCTTGTTATGTAATAAACAGCAAAGTGCAATATACTGTCTCAAGCCAATGTAAGAAGACAGCACATGTAGAATCACTTTGCAGAAAGTCAGAAAGTTACAACTCTGACACATTGTATTAATTCAAACACGATGTATAAGTAAAAAGAAAAGAAAGTGTCACAAATAATTGTTACATACAAGGAACATCAGTGACTGTAACATTATACAGTATAATAACTTGAGCACAACAAAGGAGACTGCTAAAAATGTTGTCAACCCAGGAGATCAATATAATGGAGGATTAATCAATATATTAAAAATGCATGTGAAATTATCCTTCAGAGTTTTCACATCTCATTTTTTAATCACATTTTATACCCTTTTTTTTTTTTTTGCACATCTTCATTATTGTCTTATGGGCCCCATACATCAGCAATCACAATTAATGGTTTTCCAGATCCAGTGATTTTTTTTTGGCCAGATAAATGGTTTCTACAATCTATTTGACTTGCCCACTCACTACAGATTTGTTTCAGTGATCGGCAGATTTTTCCTGTTAGAATGCCCACACATACAAAAATGAAACTCCAATAAAACCAGATTTTTAAACGTTTAAAAATCTGATTCAGCAATTGATTGGCGATCCCTATTAATTATTGATTGGGATTGCCAAAAGGGGGAGCCCACGCATTAAAGATTAATTGTGACAATCATCTCCAGAACGGAGGATTGTCACAATTAATTGCTGATGTATGGGACCCATAACTCAAGAGGGTGTAATTAGTACACCTCTTTTTAAATTAAATAAATAAAAGTTACATTTTAAGAAATTGTGAAATATCAGTTGGACGTCTTCTAGAGTTATTTTCCGAGTGCACCCAGAATTTCTCCATCCTTTCTCTTTTTTTCTTTTGCTATAGGCGGTTGGGTATAGTGGTTAGAGTTATGGGGTGTACACACGGTGAGATTCCCTTGCTATTCAACTTAAGATTCGGGTGCTATACTATCTACATACAATTCACGCCATCAACATTCGATTTGCACTATATAGTCATTGCTGCCCTGTCTATCTGGGTTTAAATTTTTGCTGTCACGGGAGCGCGCATCGGGATCGCAAGGTAAAAAACCTGTGCGATCTGCATACGATCTGCTTGCGATCTTCATCCGATTTTGACTATATACACAGCATTAGTTACTAGCAGGGACGGTTAGGGTCAGGTTGAGGGGAGGAAGGGTTAGCATTGGTAGGGGGAGAGAGTTAGGGCATTAGAGAGTTAGGGCATTACAGAGCCCCTGTCAGTCTTTCACTGCCAACATCGCGTATGTATCATGTTAAAAGTATTTAATTGCCACCAGATGAAGCAATCATAGTCTTATAATTTAGATGTTTAGATGCATGTAGCATTATTTTAAGATAGATTGAATGTGGGGGAAAAGGACAGCTCAGAGCCAAGGATGACACCCAGGCATCGAGCTAGTCGTGTCTCAACAGTGATAGAGATATCAAGCTGGTAACTAATAATGGTCGGTGGAAAAATAAATCATTCTGTTTCTGAAATATTCAGTTTGAGGTGGCGAGAGGACATCTAAAATGAAATGGCAGAAAGGCACTCAGTGGCAAGGACCAATACATATAGTGACAGGTCTGCGGAGGATAGGGAGAATTGATAGTCATCTGCATACAGATAATACTGAAATCCAAACGAGAGTTCGGGTAAAGACTGAGAAAAGCAGAGGATCCAAGACTGAGCTTTGAGGTTCTTCAACTGATGGAGGTGGAATCAGGAAAACAAACACTGAAAGACTGATTAGAGAGGTAGGATGAGAACCAAGAAAGACCTACAGTAGGTCCTGAAGACCTAGGGAATGTAGTGTTTGTATAAGAAGAGAATGTTCAACACTGTCAAAAGCAGCAGAGCAATCTAGAAGAATAAGAAATGAGTAATGATGTTTGGACTTAGCAGTGACCAGATCATTCACTGCTTTAGTCAGTTCTCTCTCTGTGAAGCGTTGGAAAAGAAAGCCTGACTGAAGTGGAAAGTGTGTGATTGCAGGTTCTACTTGCACTAGTGGCCAGTGCCTAAAAGACAGGAACCAGGAAAACTGCTACATGGAGTAGCTGGCACTTTCCATGTATTGCACTCCTACCTACCACCGCCGCCAACCACCACCAACTTCTCCATTCCAAAATGACAGAAGGTAGCTGCTTGGAAGTCATCGGAAGATAAAGAGACATCAATAGCCTCTACTTCCTTAGAGCACAAAAGTGCAAGAAATGTAAATATAAATAAATGCCACAAGGATTGAGGTTCCCACGGGGACACCTTTGTTTTTTTTTTCTATTCTTAGAAGTTATGTCTGCTTAAAATTTATTGACATAAATCCTCCAGCTAATATAACTAATTGATTTAACTTTGGGGTTTATTTCTGTATTCTTCATCTATGTATTTAGCTTAATAAATGTTTTCATTTGTGCTGGCTTTCAGTAGAACATAGTTCTGAAATATTGTCTAACAGGATGTAACTGTATCCAGAGAGGAGCTTGATGTTATAACCCATGTAAACAAAAATAAACACACAGCTGGAAAGCATAGATGATGGCTAGAATTCACAGCAAGGATTTCAGTAAAACTAAAAAGTTATCCAAGGATATGTACAACACACAAATATATCTGGGCCACCTGAAGGTGGAAATTCCAGCTCGTTTGTAGCATATCTGTTCTTATGGAGAGTGCACAGGAAGCCTTCAAGCATATTGGTGTCCATAACAGTAAAAGGATTAGTTGTACTTTAATGATGTCCATACATGGAGATGATTTATGGCAGGTTTATATGGGCTTGGGAATTTCCTCTTGACACCACTAGAATAAATGCATTTCTAATAGGGCAAATCTTGCAAGCATCACAATCCTGAAACAGAAAAGCTGCACCACCATGTGGCTTAGGTATAATATCACAATGCCCAATGCTAGTGTCCAGCAAATACAGGAAGATCAAATGGGATTTGCCATTCTTCTTTCTGTTTATACCACTCTATTTTTAAGATGACATCCAGCTTGTCAGGGAATAATGAAAAGGGGGGGGGGGGGGTGGTTCAATTTCTAACCAATGAGAAGGGCTATTATTTTTGTTTCGCACAGTATTGGCCGGTGTTGATATAGGATATGCAAAATGATCCACTATATTAGTTACTGATCAAATAACTGTAGGTCTAAAAGATCCTTTAATAACATAGTCCAGATCTAAGGTATTACATAATATCACCTGGGAGAGGTTGGCAGATTGAGAAATGTAACCATGTACACTAATCTAGAATTACATAGGGGTTGATACAATAACTGCACGCCCTCTTGCAGTGCAAGTAAGAACAGCTAAATACCAAACTTATGGTACCTCCAAAACACAGATTTTAGCTTGCAACATCATAGAGTTTTAAGTGATAATGGGTCGCACATCCACTCCATTACATTGGCAACTCTACCACCTAACTACTAACAGAACTGACATTTCACATAGAAAATAGTGAAATTCAATATACTGTATACTCAGTGGCTCCTAAGTGGAAATTATATGTAAATCCTTTATATTTCTCTCATTTTAAATAGATTACACTTATTTACATTTTAAGAAGGAGCTCCAACTCCATTCACAACCATGCATGAGGTTTACATTCCTGGCTGACAGTCCTATAAAAATAATCATAATTAGTTTCAGCATGCGGGCATAGTCACAGCAAAAATGGTTGAGTAAGTTCTAATAGCGGAGGAAACTATAGTTTTTGGAGCAATGTAACTTATTAATGAAGTTGCTTCGGTTACACTCACCAGAAAGTGCTATTTTACATGGTACACAAATACCTTACTACTGAAAGAGCAAAAAAAGCGACAAATTCACATCAGTAGAGATGAATGGCACTTGTAAGGAGGGAATACACTGTGCATTAACATCAGGAGTGTTTATACTTAATTCTGCCCACCATGTAAGGTTAAGTTGCATACACACTGATCAATTTTCGCCAGCCCAAACAATTTTCGCAGGGGTGGGCAGAATGCTATGGAAAACCGTCCACTTGGATGGAAATACCAGCAGATGAGTGGCGGCGGCACATGGAGGTGTGGGAGTTTGCATCAGTGCTCAAGACTCATTACTGGGCCATATACAATGGGCAGCTTTTGAGATGACAACAGCTCAAACAGTAAAAGTGAGCTGCTTTCAGCTCAAAAATCACCCACTCTGTATGGGCCAGCCCCTCTGCCTGCAAGAATAGACGCTGTGCGCATACGCACAACGTCTATTCACAGATGACAGGGGGGACTGCCCCCCCCCCCAGGACACTGCTGGCGGCGGGAGGGACACAGGAATTTCCCAAAATACCGGGACATTCCCGCTATAAGCAAGACAGTTGGGAGGTATGGGATGGATAAAACATGACAGCCAGCTAGATTTGCGGGTACTTGTGTAGTTTCACGGCGCCAGCATGGCGCCGTGCTACTTCCGGGTGTACGCTCGCCACGAAATATGTCCAAAAAAGTAACTTAACTCCATGCCAACATGGATAGTTCATACCTCCACTATCCATGTTGGCATGGAGTTGATTTTAAATAGCGTGGCGAGCGTAGCGAGCCACCGAGCCCGCAGCGTGGGGTTAGCGAAGCGAGCCCCGCAAGGGGACTCAGACGCACGGCGCCATGCTGGCGCCGTGAAACTACACAAGTACCGATTTGCGTTGTGCATTCCAGTGGATAAACATACTCATATGTACCACTATTGCTGGCAAAAATTTTTAGGTGGACAATCATTAGGTCATGAGTTTTTTTGGGGTACCTATGTCAATGCAGGTCGACATGGACACCGTATAAGTGTACCACTTCCCCTTAGATTTGGGTGAGGGGTGTTCAAAAGGAAATATAAATGGCAGTGTAAATATAAAGCAGCCAGTATTTACCCTGCACAGAAACAAAATAACTCACCCTAATCTAACTCTCTCTGCACATATTGTATTTGCACATGGTTTTGTCTATCTGCAAAAATTGCAGTTCCATCATCAGTAATATTGGGGAGAGAAAGCTTGACCAAATGTTATATGTTGCATCCCAAAGCATAAAACAAGTTCAGGAGCGCGAATAAAAAGACTGCAGAAAGTTATTGAGAAGCAAAATCTGAAAAGGAAAAGTAATGGTCTACATAGCACAAAGTATTAGAATGAATGTGCATCTTATTTAACTCAAGTCGTATAAAAATACATGGTGGGAAGGATATGGAAACCAGATATTGAAATAGTAGAGGAAGTGGTCAGAGTACAGTTTGCACAGTTTGGGAGGATCTATTCCATGTGCTACATTCACAGTACAGAACAACACTGTCTTACTCCTACTTAGTTTCCCAACAGCAAATTTAACATCAAATTCAAGCATGGTCTGTTGAGGGGTTGGGATTATTTGGTCTACAGCATAATGGTCGACAGTCGTTAGGTCAACATGGGAAAAGCTTGAAAAGGTTCGACAGGTCATTAGTTCGACAATGTCTAGGTCGACAGTCAAAAGGTCAACATGGGGTTTTTCACTGTTTTTTTTATCTGAATGTCAACACAGTCGACATGGACACAGTTTAAAGTGCACCGAATCGCTCGCAATGCGTCTGGCACACTATTTTATTCTCCCACCACGTCCTAGTGGATGGTAGGGCATGAAATACCACCTGACAGCAAATGTTGGCTCAAAAAACAGTGAAAAACCCCATGTCGACCATTTGACTGTCAAACTAGACACTGTCGAACTAACAACCTGTTGAACTTATGACCTTTCGGCCTAGAACCACGTTGACCTAATGGTGTTAACCTCATGACCGTTGACCATCATGCATATTGTATCCCACTCAGATACATATCTGAGTTGCTAAAACCCTTAATCATTCCTTTATGCCAGTATTCACATCTGCTTTGTACAATTATATAGAAAACAAATCTTGTTTTTATTAAAAAAAATTTTTTACAAATCCTTAAAAAATGAGATGTGACCGGATGGGTTTACATGGTGACTATGTACTCGCTACTATCGTGTTTCTCTTTCCATTCACTCCTGATGATGTTACTTGGGTCCAAAACAATTGTCAATATCTGGTATGTGGAGGTCTGTGCATCAGGGTCAGGGTTGTGAGTACCTTGATGAGAGGACTGTTAAAGTGAGAGGACTTGCTATAATTCTTTACATCAATAGAGCTACTGGTTCATCTGGTACCTGGGACTCCATATCTGGAGACTTGGAGGACACCAGGAAGTGAATAACTGGGAACTAAAGTTAGCACTAAAAAGTCTGAGGTGATAAAAGCAGAGTAAGCTTTGTGAACTGGTACCAATGGTTCCTGGAATTAATAACAACTAGTATCAGCCTGGAATTGATGGTATCATAGTGGAATGGTTAGTATATTGGTTTTGGTCTGGAATTGATGGTATCGGACGGTTAGACCTGAGTTACTATCAACGCAGCTCTGTAAAATGGAAAATCCTTGTCACACTGGAGACTAGTGTTTACTGCACAACATTATCCACCCCAGCTATAAATAACATTATATAAATAGACTTCAAGGTGCCATGATTCAAAAAAGTTTGGGAACCAGTCGCCTAGAGCATAATCCTAAACATAATGGATACACACTATAAGATTATATTTCCAATCTGGCTGGTAATGTATGGGAACAAATTACAATCAACCATTTGCTCCCAAAAGGTGCAAAAGTCAGCAAAAAAAAAAAAAAGAAAAAACCTAGGTACAAGGAATATCACAGTTAACAGATGTCCTTAAGAATTTAGATGCTATACACATATACCATTTTAGCACACAGAAAATCAGGTATGACCTAGCCCCTATCCATTTAAACAGTTAGGCTGAACATCAAGTATGACCTAGCTCCTATCCATTTAAACAATTAGGCTGAAGGCTAATAGTGCGTAAACATACTTTGATTCAATTTGCTATTCATTTCCACAATTCCACCCCTTTCGAGTTGCCCTTTGCTTTCCATTCGATTTGAACTTTTGCATTCGATACCGATGTGCATTCAAGGCACAGTTTACACATCCAATTTACTGGTCAAATTCGATTTTTCCTTGCCTACACATTTTTCGATTCGATATATAGAAAATGGGAGCGCGCATCAAATCAAGTGCTGATTGGAAGAGTCTTAAAAACTGTTCGAATACAAATTGATTTTGCTTCGATATGCCATTCAAATTGATTTTGATTACATTTTTACTATATAGCGTTGCCTGAAACTAAACGTGAACATGCATCGGTATCGAATCCGCATCGAATGCTGCTAAAAGCATTCAATGTGCATTTGATTTCAATTTGAGTTTGCTTCTATAAGCAAAATTGAATAGAAAAATAGTGGGAATTTCATTCTGTGTAATGGTGTGTACACACTGTGAGATTCCCTTGCTATTCGACTTGAGATTTGAGTGCTATGCAATCTTTGCTAACTCTGTACTATTTACACACACATCATACAATCTGCACTAAATAGTCATTGCTGCCCTGTCTATCTGGGTTTCGATTTGTGCTGTCACGGGAGTGCGCATCGGGATCGCAAGGTAAAAAACCCTGTGCGATCTGCATGTGCTTTTGACTATATAGTCAAAATCTAATGTCAAATCTCACCATGTGTACACAGCATAAGCTCTATTAGTCTCTTGCTGTGCAGCCAGATAGAAAGTTATAACATTGTTACCAGTGGGTAGGGGAAAGTGTTTGTTCCTCTGCACAATTCTGCCAATTGGAGAAGTGTAGTAAGGGAGTTATGATGGGAAATGGTCACTAGGTCGACCACTGATGGTCGACACCTGAAGTAGGTCAACATGGCTAAGGTCGACAGGGTCAGGAGGTTGACACACTCATTACAGGAGCTGTTGCTGCAGCATGACCACACATTTTCCAGATGGCAAAGTGGTTATAGGTACAAGTGTAGGAGACTGGTGGTGGCAGCAAGTTACCCTAATACAACGCAGTGGAAGTCAGTAAGAGGCAGCACGAAAGAATACCGGTACCCCAGGAGTAGCAAAGTAAGCTTTCTCAGGTAAAAGATATAGATCTGAATGTGGCCCGTAGCGTGCAACCTAAGGCTGATCTAAGTTTGAGCAAAAATTGTGTTTATTAGACCTCAATATGTTCCTTCATTACAAGACACGTTGCTACAAATTACGGGAAGTAAACATGCCCGCAAACATTATGTGAGCATATCTGTCTTCCAAGTTACATAGCCCAAGGCAGCTAACACACGACTAAAAGTATGGCCAAATTAATACAAATTTTAGTTGTCTTGCAGAGCATAATTACTGCCCAAGGCCCTGTTTGATTCCCTGTGCTGCCCATACACCAAAATTATATAGTTGAACTACAGTAGTTGGCTGGTTGGAATGATAACTTGGCTGTCAGTCAGAGCAAACGATAATCAGCCATTTGCTCCCACACTTTGAAAAAAGTGGCAGTAATCGGTTGTTCCCACTGTTTGGAAAATCATGTTTGGATTTCCCAATGAATAGTTCTAGTGTAGGGGAACCTTTTACCAAAACTGAATGATAAGTAGACCAACACTGACTGGCAGAGTCTATCTACTTTATTAGTGTTCTTACTGCCAGCGCGCTGCTTACCCATCATTGCGATCCCTGTCAGCAGCCGAGCTGAATCAGTCCTGTACAGAGTGTCTGACAAACTAGTTTAACCCCCTACTCCTCCCTACCCTCCCCCTGAACAAAGCACCTGGAATCTCTCTATACCAACCCACCCATCCACACACCCACCCACCCACACACATAGGATTCTCAGTATCTCCGTCCTGCACTAAGCACTACCCCCTGCAACAAATATGCAACCTCTTATCATTGAACATAAGTAACTTGAGTCTCTCCATACATGCAGCAACCACCACTCCCGTACCCCCTGAACAGCACTTCATTCCAACAGTATCTTCTTTGCAAACCGTGACCATGCCCCCCCTTCCTTATATCCTTCCCACAAATGGTAATGATAGTTTTAATGTCAGAGGGGATATTGCTGGCAATGATAGAATTACCATTGGTACTGTAATAACCACCTTCATTTCACACTATAGAGTTGAGACAGAATCAGCTCCAAGCGCTGCCTCCTCCCCTACAGACGATGACACGCCACTGCTCCAACTCACCCCCCCCAATGACGTTAGTGACCAGGCTTATTGCAGTGTCACTGTGGGGAGATTCACCTCGCAAATGCGGGTCACTCCCAGGACAGACCCATGTCCAAATACTGGATACAACCCGGCATTTGCAATGCAAAGGGGTATTTCTTCCCTGCCCTTACCTCACCTAACTCCTGCTGAACTATCTCTCTTTCTGCCCTACCCTAACCTCACCCAACTCCTATTGACTTGTTGCTCAAACCTCATCTACATCCCTCTCTCATACTTTAACCTCACCACTCTATGTATAAAATAATCCTAATCTATTCCAAAAAAAGTGCCGAGTAATTTAGCAATAATATCGATCGATTTGGGACTTTAAAAACATTCTGGAAAAAATGAATCATAGATTAGAGCTGTTAACAAAATGGAAGGTATTATTCCGTAACCTGGTATTGTGACTAGAACACACTATGTTCAGACCTGAGCTATAAGTCAAGAAAGGTCAGCGGACTCACTCCGGCATGTGAGAGGGCAAGCTGCCATTGCAATGGTGTGTTAGTGCTGGCAATGGCATCGGAATTCAGCTCCCCAAATTTTTACTTTTTATTTATTTCATACCTGGTCCCCTATCCAGTAATACTTCAAAGGGTACATCACTACAGGTACAAGAGTAAGCTTGCACTTGTGGTTCTCCAATTGCCAGCTTGCCTTGCAGCTGGACCAAATTGGGGCCTATAGTTCACTATACAAAAGTAGTACAAATCATGAAGCACATAATTATTTATGTGTGTATATAGGCTAATGAATATTTTTATTGTGTGAAACATGACTTTTATGTATTAAGCGCCACTTGTATCATTTTCAGACACTGCATGTGACATCACAAGTTGGAGAGAAGTTGGCTGGTCTGATTAAAAAAAAAAATCTTGTTTGATTAAAAAGTTGGTTATGTATGCGATTCGGTGTCTAGAACTAGACCAACATTCATCCAACTAGTTGTTGGATTCAATACAAATCTGGTACTGGATGGGAACAAATGTAATTTATAATTTAGTAAGTTCCTTCTAAAATCTATAAATTGACAAAAAATCTCAGACAAGGTAATGAAGTTGAATCTCTTTGAATTTACTGATTGTTTTTGTCCCTTTACCTGCATTTGTAAGCAAATCCCATGTCGAACTTTTGACTGTCGACCTTCCCCCTGTCGACCTAATGACCCTGTCGACCTAGTGCTTATAGACCTAATGTCTGTCTCTCCAATGATCCATACCCCCCCCCCCCCCAGTTGGACGGTTGAAGGAAAGTTAGTGTGACGTATGGCCATCTTAAGTTTACGTACATTTTTATTTATGTTCTTCGTATAAAAAAAAATATCACACGCTAATTCTAAAAGAAGAATACCAATAAAAGGACTTTAGTCATATGGGAGTGTTTTTTAATATCATCTACTTGTTTTAGATTCCCAAACAGTTTCATAGCCACTTAAGAGGGCAATTCAATTGTTTTGGGCATCTAATTTTATCATTCAAACAGGCTGTTTAGAAACAGGAACAATTGATCACAATCCAATTATTTTGGGACACCAATACATATCATGCATGTCCTGCCCAAACACACAGAGTTAATCTGTATAAAACAGCTAAACCCATCTAACGCCCTGCTCTGGGCACCCAAACTCCTGTCTGGATTCCCAAAGAGCCAACTTAGTACACATTTTTTCCTCACATTTTTTCCTCACACCTCAGTAGGCTAGGAGAAGAAATGTCGACCCCAAAGGGCATTAGGTTTAGGCTGTAGGGGTGGGGGTCATAGGGTTAGGCTGCAAGAGGGGGAAATTAGGCATAGGCTGCAGGGAGGGGGTTTGGGCACTTAGCAGGGTGGGTTAGGGTCAGGTTGCGGCGAGGGTTGGGAATATTCTGACCAGTTATCCCCACTGCCATTCTTCAGGATCGATTTCAAAAACAGTTTTATTATCATACTAGTTAAAAGCCCATAAAAATATGGCTAATGCCCCTACAAATGGGGCGATGGGAGCAGTGGCTAAATGATCTAGTTAAGCAGAGATCGCTCAGCACAGCGCCGCACCAGCAATGTTTTCTCAGTTGGCGATGACTAGATTTATACTGCATGAGTATAAATCTAATCAGATGATAGCAGGGGCTGGCTGGCTACTTTCAGCCTGGAAAGCAAATACAAGCAAGTGGCCCTGGTTTTTCTTCTAGCACATATATCCTTCTGATATGTGAAAAACGATAAGCAGCAAAAGTGCAAGTGAGTGGCTGTATTCCCACTAGGCACGTGAGACATGTGCCTAGTGTTGTTCCTTGCTGGGGGTGGGGGTCAGCACAACATACTCACTTTCAGGCCAGGTAATTATTTTGGTACTTCCTCATCTTTGCGGCCACCGCTACGCCACTTACATTAGCTGCTACTTAACTGCTACGTAAGTTAATGTGCTTTAGAGGCATTTTTTTCAGCAGCACCATTGTCCCCTCATGGGCTCGCTTCACTCACTACGCTTCAGGCTCGGTGGCTCGTTCCGCTCCGCACAACTTTACTAAAGGTAATAGATGAAGGCGTGGACACAGAAGGGTGGCGTGGACCAAGGGTGGTGGCGAGGACCCAGGGTGGTACGGTGCAAAGATTCTTGACCTGGTCCTGCTCTTTTTTTGCTGGTTTCTACTGTTATACCGCCAAACATTTTTCTGGGCATATACAGATGGGGCAGGTCCCATCTTGGCAGGGGATGGCGACGCCAGCCGCCATCCCCCACCAGCGCCATCTGCATAGCGAGAAGGGGACACGCCCGCACCCCCCCCCCCCCCCCCCCTAACCCTGTCCGTCTCCCTGAGGCGGAGACGGACAGGGTTCCTGTCACCCCGCAGATGGAGGTTGAGACGCGCGTGAGACGCACACGCGTCTGTCGGCTGGTTAGGCAGGCCGCTGGTGGATCGCCAGCGCTGACGTTCTGGCGATTCGCCAGCAAGGAAGAGGCCTGCCCCATCTGTATAATATCATCTAATGACTCGCCGTACAGTACGTAAGTTCCATAGCGTAAGTGGTGGCCGCAATGATGAGGAAGTACCATTTTTTTTGTTTTATTATGACTTTTTATTTTATAACTAGTGAGGTATGAGGGGGCAATGGTCAGTAAATTGTGGTAAGACTTGTGAGGTTGGTGCTGCATTGGCAGCTGGATGGCCCCAACATAAAGGATATAAGGACATAATGAGGGGGAAGGAGGGGCAATCGATTATGTTGTGCATTGAGGTGGCCTGACTTGCCACTGTTATGACATCTGACTCCTCCACATGCCACTATTATGCTATCACAGTCCTCCTCATGCTACTACTGTGCCATCAGTCTCCTTTGCATACCACTAAGGAGCCATTAGACTCCCACATGCCCCTATTATATCTTCCAAGTGCTACTAGTATGCCATCGGACTTCTCTGAATGCCATTATTATGCCATCATAATCCTCTGTATGCCGCTATTATGCCATCAGACTTCACGTTAAGATACACAGATCAGATTAGATATTATTAATGTCACAGGCACATCCTCAATTATTACAGTATGCCCCAGCAAGGAAACTTTTATTCTATACAGATGACCCAAATAGGGCCACTGGCATTGGCACATGTGGCAGCACCCCACCCCCATCAGGGAAAGGAAGAAGTACGAAAGACCTTGTTACATGAGAGCTTCCTTGCAAAACATTGGTACGCATTTCTAACCAACTTTAAAGGATTGTCACAAATTTTGGTACTTGTTTCCTAGCACGGCGCCCATCTTATGCCATCGCATACCACAATTAAGGTATGCGATGGGACCCAATTTTTGAGTCCTAAGAGCCGCACTGTACAATTTTAATATTGCGTGGCATAATGGCATGCGATGCGATTTGTCATTTTACAGGCACCCTGATGGGTGATTACTATGTTATATGCACCCCCATTGTTATCGCCACCCCCACTGACAACGACAACCCGAAGCGTGGCGAGCGCAGCGGTACGCATCCTCCGACCTTTTCATACCCCCACTATCCACGTCGGCGTGGAGTTTATTTTATATAGTGTGGTGCGCGCAGCCACACTATAGGAGGACGCGTACCGCCACCCCTCACTGCCTCGCTGCGCTCGCCCCGCTTCGGGTTGACGTTCATAGTGGGGGTGGCGTTAACAATGGGGGTGCTAATAACATAGTAATCACCCATCAGGGTGCCTGTACAATTAAAAAAATAGTTTTGATCGCATCGCATGCGATCAAAACGATGGCATAAGATTAAAATCGTGGGCGCCGTGCTAGGAAACAACCAGATTCTGTCTATTATTTCTCTATTGCATCCTACAAAATGATAGACAGAATCTGATTGGTTGCAAGTGGCAATATCGCCTCTGTTTATTTTAAGAAGTCTTTGATAGTTAACCTCTAAGTTTATCACTTGTCCGGTCAGAGAAAAATTGTCTCAAAAAACAACATGAGTACATTGATGTTTGAGGTCATTCATTAATGCAGAGCTCTTTTAAAAGTTCTTGCCACAGAAACTCCTATTTGCGGAGATATAGACAGTGCTTAGGAACATGATTCTTCTATATGATTTAGAGGGCCTTACATTTTGAGTGGCATCCAGGTCATGTGGTCTTTCATTTGGTATGAGGTTCTTGTGGTGATTTGCAGTTGGGTGTGCATTAAGACCACACAACTCCACTTTTGCATCTTTACAAATCTCAGGCATATTTTGAGGTTTTTTCTGGGAGAGAAGGAACTGCTCATGCTATCCTTCCATGAAAGCCATACTTGTTCTATAGTTACAGTCATGAAATTGAACCATGTCCACAAAGGCCTGTACATAAATGGATGTATCTTTAGGTTCAATTTTTTTAAGTAGCTTTGGTCTGTTCTTTGGGTGAATTTTTTTTATGTTTATTGTATATTCTGGATATACCTTATAACTCTTATCAGACTCATTAGCGACAAAAAGTCTGTCTTAAATCATTGCATAGGTCTTTGCAGGGGTATAATGCCAACATAAGCATACTATATGGACAAAATTATTCATGCATCTGACCATTACATCAACACAGACTGTAAATACATTTTATTCAAATACATATACTTTAATATGGAGTTTGTCCCCCTTTTTGCAGCTATAGCAGTTTCCACTCTTCGTGAAAGGCTTTCCACAAGATTTGAGTGTTTCTTTGGGAATTTGTGCCCATTCATTCTGTAAAGGCACTGATGTTGGATGAGAAGTGTCTAGGCTTGGTTTAGGGAACTGGCAGATTATGTGTAGCTGAGGAAGCTATAGCTAGACCGGTACAGTAGACACATGTAGAACCAGGATATACCCACCATACTTCCCAGCCTGCTGGCGCACACCTGCGCAGCCAGACTCCACAATGGCGGCTGTGACCCGGAACCAGGACTCATAGTGAACACTGTTCCCCATCGCCCCAACCACAGAACGTGCCCAGTGGGGAGACCGCTGGACCCAGAAACAGAGGTAAGCCCCTGAATACCGACAAGAAGGCCTGGCTTGCAAATCCCATTACAGTTTATCCTAAAAGGTGTTTAATGTGGTTTGTTTCCACACCAAACTCAAACCATGCTTTTATAGTCCTTGTTTTATTCATTGGGGCACATTCATGTTAAATTGTAAATGGCCTTCCCCAAATGTTCAACAAAGTTGAAAGAATAGCATTATTCAAAATGTTTGCTGAAGCATTAAGATTGCCCTTCACTGAAGACAATGGGCATAGCCCAAATCCCTGAAAAAAGCCCATACCATTATCCCTCCTCCACCAAACTTCACAGTTGTCATAATGCAGCCAAGCAGGTAACATTCTCCCAGCAACCACCAAGCCCAGGCTTACCCATCTGACTAGCAAACAGAGATGCCAGATTCCTCACTCCAAAGAAAAAATTTGCACTGCTTCACAGTCCAGTGTCCGTGTACTTTACAGCACTTGGCATTGGGACTTGGTGATGTGAGGCTTGCATGCAGCAGATCGGCCATGGAAACCCATTCCATAAAGCTTCTGCCGCACAACTTTTTTGCTTACATTAATGCCAGTGTAATTTCAGAACTCTTCAGCTAAGGGATCAAAGCGTTGCCAACTTTTGAGAACCATGCATCTCCCGATTTTTCTCCTGCTTAGTCAATATTGTCTAAAAAAGATTGCTTAGCACAGATTGACTGTGCAGGCAAGGCAATTTTGACTAGATCATAGACTATTATTGTGTGTAAGTTAAAGTTGTTACTGGCTTTGTTAATGAAAATTAACTACACTAAATCATTTAAAAACACCGGTACATTCAGAAACTGCTTAAACAAAAGACAAGTCTTATGGCCGCCATACACAGGACCCAATTTCCCTTCAACTCCCCCAGCAGCTGCCCAGGAGGAATACATACGTTTTGGCACTTGATGTGTCATCTTTACATCCGATAAATCACATGCGATTGTGCATTGGGAGCAAAGTCACTAGCTACTGGAGTAATCCCAGAGGACTGGAAAACAGCGAATGTAGTCCCACTGCACAAAAGTGCAAGCAAGAAGGAGGTAGGCAACTATTGACCAGTGAGCCTTACATCAGTAGTAGGGAAATTGATGGAAACACTCTTAAAACAAAGAGTTGTAGAATATCTCAAAACCAGCAATTTACAGGATACGAAACAGCATGGGTTTACTGGGGGAAGATCATGTCAAACAAATCTTATTGACTTTTTTGACTGGGTGACTAAAGTAATAGATCAAGGTGGGGCTGTAGATGTGGAGAGAGATAGAGTGAAGAGATATAGATTGCGCTCAGAGCAGCTTACTATTAAAGTTACAGTGAGAAGGGTAACACAACACCCTTTAAATGGAAATGTGAAAAAGATAACTGACTTAGATAGTGAGCGCTAAGATTAAAATGGTAGTACTCCCCTGTTTTGGTGATTCGTTATGGTGCTCCTCAGTAGTTTTAAAGGAGCCGTATATGTAAGAGAAAAGTTTATAGGGACACTTTGTGTAATACTGTTTGGTTAAGTTTCAGTGTTATACATTCAATCGGGAGTAACCCCTTATTCTAGCACATATAGATTTGGTAGAAATGAATACGGGGAGTTATCCCCTTTCTAATAACTCACAAGTGTCGGAGTTAATCAGGCGTGTCACAAAATACTTGCTTTGTCCAGGTTATGGATACAGATGGTTCTTATGTCACAACTAGGGTAAAATAGTTTGACTTTTATTACATAATGTTAAAATACCAAGTGTAAAACAAGTGGGGTACTCATCTTAAGGGTTCGCAGGGGTCAGCTGAGAGATGGAAATAACCAGGAAGAAACGGGGCCCCGTTTCCTGGAGTGGTCAGCAGTCCTTTGTCCCAAAGTGGTGAGGTCCCCCAAAGAAGGTCAGTCAGCACCAACGCGTTTCGATCTGTAATTGGATCTTTTTCAAGGTGCTGTAGATGTAGCTTATCTAGACTTTAGTAAGGCTTTTGACACTGTCCCACATCACAGACTGTTAAATAAACTTGAAAGCTTGGGATTGGATTCTAAGATAGTTGAATGGATAAGAGCGTGGTTGCAGGACAGAAAACAGAGTTGTAGTAAATGGACACAGTCAAAGAAGAGAAAGGTTACAAGTGGAGTATTCCAGGAATCTGTACTTGGACCAGTGCTTTTTAATATCTTTATTGGTGATATTGCAAATGGAATTGAGGGTAAAAAGTGCCTTTTTGCAGATGACACAAAGGTATGCAACAGGGTAGACACACCAGGAGGGGTAAAACAAATGATTGATGATCTAGGTAGATTAGAGGAATGGTCAAGAGCATGGCAACTACAGTTTAATGCCAAAAAATGCAAAATCATGCACTTGGGTCTCATAAATCCAAAGACTAAATATAGTATAAATGGCACTATAATGGAAACTACTGAGGAAAAGAGGGATCTAGGTGTCACTATTTCAGTGGACTTAAAGGCAGGTAGGCAATGTAACAAAGCAATGAAGAAGGCAAGTCAGATGCTTGGGAAAGGTATCAGCAGTAGAAAGAAAAAAGTAATAATGCCGCTGTATAGGTCATTGGTACGACCTCATCTAGAGTACTATGTTCAGTTTTGGAGGCCATATCTCCAGAAGGATATAAATACATTAGAGACTGTACAAAGAAGGGCAACTAAAATGATTCATGGCCTACATCACAAAACGTACCAGGAAAGACTAAAAGATCTTAATATGTATACTTTAGAGCAGAGAAGGGAAAGGGGGGACATGATAGAAACTTTCAAATATATCAAGGATTTTAACAAGGTACAGGAAGAGGAGCAACAGAACACGAGAACATGCACTGAAATTAGAGGAAGATTCAGGGGAAATTTGAGGAAGAATTACTTCACAGAAAGAGTAGTAGATAAGTGGAATAGAGGCAAATACAGTAGAGCAATTTAAACATGCTTGGGATAGGCATATTGATATCCTTTCAAAGCAATAAGGATCAAATATGGTTTGAGGTAACAGGTTTATAAAAGGGGCAAACTAGATGGGCCAAGTTGTTCTTATCTGCCGTCAAATTGTATGTTTATGTTTCGAAGACAAAATTTCCAGTGCATCTAGCCAAAATCTCTCCCAAAATTGCTTAGTCAAAATTGTCCATTAGCCAAAATCTCCCCGTGTGTACACCCCTTAATTGAAACACCTGAATTCGAAAATTAACAGGTGTGGCCAGAAACTTTTGTCCAGAAAGTTTATGTTAATAAGTTCCTCCCTACATCATACTTGCCTACCTGACCCTCTCCATGAGGGAGAAAATGCTCTGTTTCTGGACTTCCATGGTAATGTATGATTGCCATCCCCTGTGAGGAGCTAGGTAATGGTGTTTCACCACAGGTGATGGCAATCATACAGCATACCTCCCAACTTTTGCAGATGTCGGGGAGGGACAGGGTGCGCGCCAGAGACGCTCGGCATTATTCGGGGGTGTGGCCTATCAGAAAGGGGCGTGACTTATAATTGCATCGCTGCCGCAAGGCCACGCCCCCGCTTTCCGCCACTGTGGGTGCCTGCCCAGCAGCTCATAGAGCCCCTCTGCCTGCAAGAATAGACGCTGTGCGCGTGCGCACAACGTCTATTCATGGATGATAGGGGGGACTCACAACCCCCCCCCCCTGCCGCGGGACACTGCCGGCGGCGGGAGGGACGTGGGCATATTCCAAAATACTGGGACATTCCCGCGATAAGCGGGACAGTTGGGAGGTATGATACATTACCAGGGAAGTCCAGAAACAGAGCATTTTTTCCCGCATGGAGAGGGTCAGGTAGGCAAGTATGCCCTACATTATGCAGTCCTGAGAGGCTTTCATATAAGCAGCGGCATATGAATACCTCCCAGCATGACCCTCTCCAGGAGGGACACAATGCTCTGCTTCTTAATGTATGATTGCCATCACCTGTTTTAAAAAGGTTAATGGATAAGAATGGTGTTTCACCACAGGTGATGGTAATCATAAATGAAGAGGGAAGTCCAGGAATAGAGCATTGAGTTCCTCCTGGAAATGGTCATGTTGGGAGGTATGGCATATGGGGTAATTGTATTGTAAGTTTGTTTGAAAACGCACTTCTATATTCAAATGGAATGATCCAATTATAAGGAAGTGAAGCCAGAGAGAGATGATTTCTGCTTTAAGCCTACGGAAAGCCACACAGAAAACAGCGACTTAAATGGATAAATAAGCATCACAGACTTAATAGAAAAGGAAACCGAAAATTGATTGACCCCATAATGTAATGGCTAGTCAATGTTATTCAATAAAGTGGAGGTTACAGGGGTGCTGCAGATGATTTATGGGCCTTTACTGTGCTCTCCTAAAACTGTCTTGAAACATATTGCTCTAGAGACCTTGCTTCTAATTGTGCATTTTACTTTAGGCGGTACGAATACAGTAATTATACCTCCCATTCCTAGAGGGACAAAATGCTTTCTTCATGGATTTCCCTCTAAATTTAGGAGTGACAGAACCTTTCTTATCAATTAACTAGATCAACACAATAAATAGGACCAGGAGCTGAGCATTTTGTTCTTCCTGGAATGGGTCATGTTTGGAGGTATGCAGTAAGACAAGCAATAAACATTTAAATCCATCAGAAAGCATTTAGTAAAAATCAATTACACAACCTACTAATGAATGCAAGGTTAAACTTAAACTACTTATGCTCTCAGAACTTGTTACTGAAAAATGTTTGCTAGATTTACCAAACAAGACACACTTAAACATAAACGTTAATAATAATACCAATAATATTACCAATAATAATCATTGCATACATCTTTATCTCCCATTAGTCTAAAGGTGCATACACATGTGATCGCTAGCAATATATTGCTCAACAATCATATTGCTCAGTGTCCCGTTTTCATCAGTGACCAGAGATGGTCGCTGATGAAAACAACACACTGCTGGAAGAAGAGGCAGGGGAAGTCGATGGTCGACCAGCGACCATTAGGGGGCTGAAAACGGCAGGGCGCACCCGGCAATTTATCGCCAGTGCACATTCCAATTGCTGGCAATATGGTTGCTCAGCGACCATATTGCCAGCGATAAATGACCATGAGTGCAATTATGTATCAATATATAATGTATGCATACACAAAAATATTACATCTATAGCACACTAAGGACAGACTAAAAGAGGAGATGGTATTGTAAATAGGATGATGGCATGCAAAGCGAGTGCCATTCACAGATCAGGCAGGACAGTTAGAAAACATACTTTCTGATCTTGAAACCAATGGGTAATATTTGTATTTAATAAGAATATACATAATTTAAGATTGCTACAGTAAAAATGTAGTCTTATCACTAATATTTGTCCAAAAGCTACATTATAAAATGTCTGAGGTTTCTTTGACAGCTAAGCTCCATTTCCAACTACTGTATGTAATTTAACATGATAAAGTCCTATTCACTTCCTTATGTACTGGTTCAAACCTGTGTGTAAGGAGCTGTAGTAATAAACATGCCCCACAGGTCCCCAATCTCACACACCTTCCCACTAATAACCAATGGCTGATGTGTGTGAGTGACGTCCACCAATCACAGGGAAACTATGTCACCTCTAGTTCTGCACAGTCTGTAGCAGAGACTGACTGCCCCTATGGTTGTGGAATGAAAGATCATTCTCAGCAGCAAAAAGTGAAATCAACTGCTACCCAAGAGGGGCCATTCAATGCTGTGCAGCCTGCAACATGGGGAAAGTAGCGATATACTGTGCAGCCATGGGCGAGCATGAAACCAGGGGCATTTAAAAGAGTGCGAATGAACCAGATATCGAATAATCATTATATTTCACCTACATGAGGCTTCTATACTCATCATGGCTTATATCTCCACATGAATGCAGTTCATGTTTAACACAAGTTGTAGTTGGGGTTATCAAAAGCTGTTCACAGAACATGTCCGCCTATGGATCACAATGGGTCTGCAGACCCGGCTGAAGGTTCTCCAGATCTGTCCTTGTAATGATATCATATGGGCGTGCGTTCTATAAAGAACGGATTCGCTGCCAGATAGATCTTTGCATAGAATCCATCCCGCAAACGCAGGAGTAGCTGCGGTGATGCTGATGGCTGCACAAGGAGTGAAGGAATGAGAATACCAGGGGAGGAGGAGGTGGCTGGCTGCATGTTAGTGCCTGGGGAATTAGAGCTGTTTATACAGAGAGCTGGTGATCACCATCATGCTGACGCCCCCAGAGGTGTCCGAGGGGAACCGTGAGTTTCAAAAAGGTAAACAACAGCCACGCCCCCTGCCGTCTCCTGCCCCAGCGCGCAGCAGCACAAGCCAGCAGCAGCAGTACATTTCCATTGCAATCATAGAGCTGACAGCAGGTCTCTCCCATCCCAATTCTGCACTAGCACGCAGTGCAATAAGTGCTATACCCCGGTTACTTAACACCCATCATACACTTATCTGCAGATGACAAATGTGTTTTATGTACGAGGCAAACAGTGCACACGTGAGATATACAAATCGGCTATACGCTATGAGGGGGTGGTCACTACACATGGAAGGAAAGTAGCTCAACTACACACTGAGAAGAGCATCAGCATGGCAAAGCCACACTGTCCTCTTCGGAACCCATGCATCATCTGCCAGCCAGGGTAGCCTCCACGCACACCGCCTGATGCCATGGAAGAAAGATCTGGATTCTAGATCACCCGCAAAATGTGTGCTGCCCAAATCCATATCTGTACATTCACATGGAGCCTCCACCCCCAATCGTTTTGAAAAGTTGGCTCCCATGACTGATGCCTCTGTGCACAGTGCCGCAGTCATTATATAAATACCTTATTGGATTATTTATGATAGGATTCAAGGTTTAAAGAAAAAAAAGTTGTTTATAGGTCTCCACCTCCCTCTTACTCTTTAAACATGACTGCCCAACATGCGCAATGCCTAATGCTTCTGCTGCACATTCCCCCCACCTCTTCACCAGCTTCCTCCTCTATAGGGCTCGCTGCAATTTAAGCAGAATCCATCCAGCTTGCAGATCAGCAACAACTCCCATTCCATCACACGCAGGCATTAAGCCCCCTGTGCATCCTGACCATAACATGGCATGAGTTGGTTACCTTGCTGTGTTTGGGGGGTGTCCTCCTCACTGTGGAGAGAAGCTCAGGTTAAAACAGGGGAGGATCCCAGGGTAAAAAACGGAGAAGACCATGAGCCTCCTGCAGAAAGTCCAGCGGCTCATCACTCACACTGTATCCAGAGGTCTCTAGCTCTCCCTGCTAGCAGTGGGGAAAAAGTAACTCCATGTCTGTCATCCAAAAATACATGTTGTAAAGAGGTTCCCGGTGAAATGGCTGCTCATGCAAATCCTGCTTCAGTCCCTCTGATCGCCTTGGCAGGCAGACTTCCTTGATCTGTTGCAAAAAATACACATATACATATTTATCTGCGTGTGTATGCTGATATGAATGGTTGCAGGCTGCTCTGCTTGGAAAGGGGGTGGGTGCTGTGAGGTTTACTTTGCACTCAATCCTGTGTCAGTCTCATGCTGGAGGGGTATGGGTTGTTGTTTGTTTTTTTTTTTTTTTATACTTGGAGATCCAGGTAGGGAGGGGGTGTAACCCGTGTCCCTCTGAGCCTGATGGTCTTCTCTGTTCTGCATTACACATTATACTCTCACTTGTATTTTTGCTGCAGGTTACATTGTATACATGCGGTACAGAGAGGCAGCTAGAGGTTCGGATTGCATTGCAAGTTGGATCAGGTTGTTTGGGCAGTGCTGCTGTACCGGACTGCACACTTTTCTAACGCACTCAACTCAGTCACCTCTCCTCATTTGGCCGTGTTCTCCTCAGTAACCCCCAAATCACAACAGCTCCACTGCTAGTGTGCTCCCCACTCACATCATCTCCACTGCTAGTGTGCTCCCCACTAACCCCCTCACTCACATCAACTCCACTGGTAGTTTTCTATTTACTAACATCATCGCCACTGCTAGTGTGCTCCTCGCTAACATCCCACCCACACACCATCTCAACTGGCAATGCCACCAGCATCACGCCCCCACCATCGTCACTGGCAATGTGCTTCTCTCACCCCCACCATCTCCACTTGTAGTGTGCTCCTCACTAACACCACCATCACACGCACACGCCCCCCACTGACACTTGGAATGTACTCCTCTCTAACAACCCCGCCATCAGTAGTTCTAGTGTGCTTTTCACTAACCCACCACCCCATCTCACACCAACTCCATTGGCAATGCACCAATACCACACAGTCTACACTAACCCCCACACTATTTACCAATCTTATCTGGCAGTGTGCCCCATGCTAACCTACCGCATCCTCCAGTTTCTGCAATGTACCACTTACCTATTAGTACTTATGCCCCCCCCCCCTCCCTCACCTTGCATAACTCCGCACACCCCCTCCTCTCTCCTGTCACACACAACATTGCATGTAACTCCTGAGGCTCAGAGGATACATTACTGACGTACTTCACATCTCTATTTCTCCTGCGTCAGATGCGTGTACCCATCATTGCGTCTGGGCAGAGGGCACAGGAGAGAGATGGGTGGCAGAGGCGGTGCTGGGGACTGCCTCTGCCACCCCCACTTTGCAAGTGCACAGGGAAGTCAGCAGCCTGAGTGGGTGTTCCTGTACTGGTGGTGGTCTGGTCACCCCCAATATACACCCGGGGGAGGGAGGGGTGTGTGTAATGTACGGGGTGCTAATGGTGCACAGCCAGCTGGTGCGCCTCATTGCAGGGTCACCCTGGGCACACGAGTATGTCCCTAAGTGATGCCAGAAACATATATATATATATATATATATATATATATATATATATATATATATATATATATATATATATATATATATATATATATATATATATAATGTGCACACACGTGATGGCTCGGATAAGCAGCAGCCACACAGCACAGCAGCCCTGTGAGAGATGACATAACCCGCAGGTGCTTCCTCCCGCCAGGCCGGGACGCGCAGGGTTAAGCAGTGACAGGATGTTCGGAGGCCGCAGCCAGCGAGCGGCGCTCACGCAGCTAGAATTGAGGCCGGCTGTGGCGTTGCTCTCATTGGGAGCAGGCTGGGGGCGGCGGCCGGTGCAGGCACCACTGGGCGGGTTCATGGTGACATGATGTAGACGCTGCTGTATTCTTGCTGCGTGCTATGTGTGTGCTGTGTGTCAGGCCCGCCAGTGACCACACCCACCCTCCATTTCCCGCTTCATGCAAAGCTGCTGCTGCTACTCGGCCGCCCCCTCCTCCTCCTCATAGCTGCTGCCAAGGAGGAGGGAGTTGCCGTCACCAGTGCTGGCTCCTGGGCAGATAACAACGAATCACGCCCCCCCTCCCCTCAGCCTGACTGCTGCTCACTGAGTGGCGTCTGCTGCCATTGCTCTCAATAGCCTGCCAAATGTGGAGGGTGTATGACATCACCAGCTCCTCCCTCTGTCCTGACGTCATCAGCTCCGCTCTACACAGTACACAGACAACAAACCCCATTTTACATGCAGTCAGTTGCCTCTTGTATTTATGTTTTCATAGTAGTCCCCTCATTCCCTAGTGCATCTCAGTATGTAGAATGCCCTATACGTCCCAACGAGATTTGGATTTTGTATCTAGTAGCACAAAGTTTACCAAAGTTACAAAAACACTACACACAGTGCACAGAAGCAGGGGGACACAGCAAAAGAAAACAATGTTGTATTAACATTGGTTATATAACAGTGTTCAGTCCTAAACATTGGTTCCGTCAGGCTGACGTTCGCCAATGTTTGTATTTCTTTTTCAAATAAACTGGCTACCTAAGCATATGATACATTTCTGACATTATACTTCTGTTTATTTTGATAGAGGTTTAAAGTATACACAAAACACACACACGGCAAATCCGGAAAATCGTCGGGGCGGCAAATTAACGGGAAGAGGGGGGGTGGGGATTGTATGTACCCTGAAGGCATGCGAGTGCCTGGAAAAGTGAGTGCGGCCTCACACAAAGGACATGGCCTCAAAGGGTGCACATATATAAATTCATTCCTAATGCGGCATTCTGTGGGGCCCATTTAATAAGAATCTAATTTACAATGCGATCTGGGTGGAACATTACCGCCCAGGATCGCATTGTAATATGCAATCCTATTGCGGCATACTTGCCTACCTGACCCTCTCCATATGGGAGAAAATGCTCTACTCCTGGACTTCCCTGTAATGTATGATTGCCAGCACCTGTGGTGAAACACCTTTACCTAGCTCCCCACAGGGGATGGCAATCATACATTACCAGGGAAGTCCAGGAACAGAGCCTTTTCTCCCGCATGGAGAGGGTCAGGTAGGCAAGTATGTATTGCGGGGATGTATCATCCGCATGTGCAGGGATGGGCTCCCCACCGACTGCACTGCCCCAGTGGCAGCGTGGTCTGTGGCCAACGGGCTACCGCCATCTCAGAATGGTGGTAGTCTAGGGACACGAAGCAATGCTGCCCGATGTTGACACATCGGGCAGCTTCGCATCCCTCATAGTAACCTATAGGGGATGCAGCTGGGATCAAAGATTCCTAATGCGATCCTTCCTACATATATTCTGGTGATACATAATATTTGCGGCTAACCTGCCGCAAATATTAAATGATAAATAGGCCCCTGTATATCATAATGCACAGCAGCCTAGGTGCCATCCAAACAGGATTTGAAATACCATCACAGCGTGTATGGTGCCATGCGATGCAATGCGATGTCCATTTTAAGTGCACAGGAGTGCTTATACAATGTAATATCGCATGGGATCGGACGGTACCATAGACGGTGTGATCCGATGCGATATTTAATTGTATAAGCACCCATGCTATGAGATATGATCCGATGTGCGTATTAAGTGCACAACAGTACTTATACAATGAAATATCGCATGTGATCGCACGGCACCATGCAGTGGGTGCGATCCGATGCGATCCGATATTTCATTGTAGAAGCACCCATGCTATGAGATGTGATGGGTGCTTACTATTGAAAGCACCTATGCCATTCTTTTGCGTCACCACCACTATCCACATCACCCCGAAGCATGGTGAGCGGCGGCGGAACGCGTTCTCTGACCTTTTCATACCCCCACTATCCACGTAGGCGTGGAGTTGATTTTATAAATTGTGGCGAGCGGACGTGGAATACATGTAAAGTAATCCGCGCTCGCCACGCTTTGGGTACAGTGGCTTGCTGCGCTCCCCACACTTTAGAAAATCAACTCCACACCGATGTGGATAGTGGGGGTATGAAAAGGTCAGAGGACGTGTTCTGCCGCCGCTCGCCATGCTTCGGGGTGGCGTGGATAGTGGTGGTGTTTTAGGAACACATTCACACCTGCAATATCATACATCTGACACAGTAATGATGACATGTGTTAACGAATAACTGTAATTTACTTAAATAATTACAATGAAAATGCATAATGAATTAATAACAATAATTACAATAAATAATGATAATAATAACAATGAATCAACTTACAACATAACAACATTAATTACTAAAAATCATGAAAGAAAACATATGAAAAAACAGTCAATCTGCTTCAGGGAGGAGCGTAAGTGTAAGTATGCGTTCAAATGGATTATCACCACCCAAAGTCTTTCGCCACATAAACTTTTGTAAATATGATTGGAGATGGTGGCATGCTTTGCCTCTTTGGCGCTTATTGCGCCATTTACGTGCGCCCCAAAGTCTCTCCACATTCTGGGTATGAACCCCTGTGGCCGGGTCAATGAAGTTAAACCTGTGGTTCACTTGTGAATGCTGATAACCAGCCAGTTCCAGCTGTTCAGTGCTGTACTCCCTCCAGCAGTCCGTATAAATAGTGGTGCCTGGCTCAATGTTTTCATTTATAGCCGCCATCAAAGTGGTGGCATCACGTCTGAGCACCATTTTAAGGAAACACTGTCCAGTTTCCCGACAAATTCCACCAAAAATCCACTGCTGTGGTAAAGTCCGTCCGACGTTGCTTTTTCGCTTGACAAACAAGCTTTCATCCACCTCCACAATGTGGCCAGGACCAGTGATACACCTCTGGGGCTGTGCCATAAGGTCCATGGTGCAAACCTCCCACATCCTTTGGTTATACAAGACCGCAGTTTTTTTCGATATTTCCAGCTGTCGCCCACAATACTCGATTGAGGTGAGCTCCTGGGCCCAGCAATATGTGAAGCGAATCATAGTGACATTTTCCCATGTCAACCTTTTTTATGTCAAGCTTTTGCTTGTGTCAACCATTTCACCATATAGACATAGGCGTGCGCAGCCAATTGTCTTAGGGGGTGCACCATTGGAGGGTTGTGTCCATCACCGCCTACTGGGTGTGTCCATCACCATCTACTGGGCATGTCTATCAACTGCCCATCAAGCATAATGCCACCTACTGTAATGCCCATGAAACATTATGCCACCCACTGTAATGCCTCTTACACAATGCCACCCACCATAATGCCCCTTACACATCATGCCACCCACTGCAATATCCAGTACTAATTATACCAGACAGGACTGCCACTAGGAATTTTGGGGCCCGGGACTGATTATTCCCTCCCCATACCTATCCCCCCCCCCCTCATTTCCCCTCCCTTCGCTTACTGCCCCACTCCTTTTCCGAGTCCCTCATTCCCTCCAGCAGGACCCGAAGCACAGGCTTCTTCAATGCAGGACGCCGGCGGCCAATTGAAATGCAGAAAAAAAACTCCTGAACATCAGTGAGATTTTTTTAGAACTTCCCATGAAAAATCTCCAAAAAACCCCAACACAAACAACAGAGTGGCAATTAGGTACCAAAAGGAGAAGAAACATCAGTTCAGAGGAAAGAGAGTGGGAAAAAAGGAAAGACAAAAGCAATCAAAAGTAGAAAAACATAATCGTTCAAAGTAAAGTATTTACAACCTATCCTCTAAAGTTTTAAACCCAAGTGAAATTAGTGTACTAAGTAAAGGTTTAAAATTCTCCCCATCATCTGAACCCAACATATATGACTTGTTCATCGAATTAAATAGGTTTATCCGAACCCTCTGTAGGAAAAAATATTTTGCTAAACAGAATCTATTGAAGAAAAACGATGAATCAGTCCCTATTCTGTTAGATAAGAATGATCAACCAATTTTAGAAATATTAGAAACCCTTTTGGAAGAATATCTAATAGATACATCCAAAACCAAACTCCTCTATAATCTGGAGGAAAGTAGTAGTAAATTTAAACAAAAGTCAGAATTTTATCCGATAAAGTCCAAAGGCTCTAGTATAGACTCCTTCTATAAAGTTACTTTGGAAGATCTTGAAAATCTCTGTAAGGACAAAAATTCCTCACACTCCCTCCCACCAGAATATTCATAAGAAAATAAAAAATTAAATAAATGGGAAGCCAAAGCTCATAAAAACTTGTAAAAGATCATAATATCATCATAAAAGAGGCAGATAAGGTGTGGGGGGGGAGGTAATTAAAAGATGTACAATTCTATAGCCCATTAAAAAGAGACCCCACCCCCTCCTTTCCTGATGATTTAAAAGTATTACTGGATGAAGCCCAAATGGAAGGTTTACTTAATAAAGATGAGTATAAATTTATTTTTCCCTCACATCCTTCAGTCGACATTTATTATAACCTCCCAAAGATCCATAAGTCACTTACCTCACCCCCTGGTCGCCCAATCATATCTGGTATTAATTCCCTCACTTCCAATCTTTCCTTTTATGTAGACACTTATCTCCAACCCAGAGTTTCACTTTTAAAATCTCATATCAAAGACACCACTCACTTTTTACGTTTCATTTAGACAATAAGCTGGTGTCCTTCTTATTAATTTCTGACACTTGGGGGGAAATTTACCAATATAAAAAACCTAGTTTTTCGTATTAGTATCTCCCCTACGACTGCATACAACTGTTTCAGTCGTATGCAAAGTCGTGTTCCGGAGGGGAATGTACAAAGCAGTCAGATACGACTGCTTTGTAACCCTCCGATGGTGTAACCATTCGTATTAGCTGGCCATATATACGGCCGCTAATACGAATGTTTCTGGCAGTCTGCACGGATCAGTCAGTTCCGTGCAGGCTGCAAGGTGTAAAAAAAAACAGAAAAAAAACAGCATGGGGTCCCCCCCCACAGCTGTAACCAGCACCAGGCTGAAGGAGCCGGGGCCGGTAATTAAAAATCAGGGAACCCGACAAATAGGGGTGCCCCGATTTTTAACAACCAGCCCCAGGCTCCAGGTCCGGGGCTGGTTCCCAAAATACGGGGGACAAAATGACTAGGGGTCCCCCGTATTTTAAGAACCAGCCCCAGGCCAAACCAGCCAGCAGGGTAATGTCACAGCCGGGGGACACTTATTATATAAGGTCCCGCAGCCAAAACATTAACCCTACCGACCAGTCAGGGGCCAGGGGCCCTGACCAGGGGCCCTGGGGGAGTGGGGACCCCCCCAATGAAGGGGTCCCCCCCTCCAGGACCTGGTGCTGTCCCCGGTGACCCTGGGCTGTGGTCACCTGGCTGATCTTGGTGTAAAAAAAAGAATAAACTATTGTTTAATACTGTGAACTATGAGTCCCAGCAAGCCTCCCCCGCAAGCTGGGACTTGGAGAACCACAAGTCCCAGCCTGCGGGGCATTAAAGGGCCCGCTGGGTCTTGTAGTTCCACAGTATTAAAAATAGAAAAATAAAACACACTGACACACACTTAAAATAAAACTTTAATACATCCAAAGCCCTTACATACTAATCCCTGGTCCTGATGTCCTGGTCTTCTGGTCCTGTGTCGTCTTCTGGCTCCATGTCGACGTCGGTGTCCGGGTCCGACGAAATCCATGGAGGAAGCTGTGGAAGGAAACTATACTCACCTGTCCCAGGGCGACGTAGTCCAGGTAAGGGGTCTTTGCAAAAAAACAAACCGAGAACGCGAACCAGACGAACAGCTGAGCCGCACGGTACTGTGTGTACATCGTGCGGCTCCGCCCCCGAATGGTGCTATTGGCCGACTTGCTGCCTAGCGGCTAATCAGGAGCCGCTAGGCCGCAAGGTGGCCAATAGCGGCATTCGGGAGGCGGAGCCGCACGATGTACACAGAGTACCGTGTGGCTCAGCTGTTCGTCTGGTTCACGTTCTCGGTTTGTTTTTTTGCAAAGACCCCTTACCTGGACTACGTCGCCTTGGGACAGGTGAGTATAGTTTCCTTCCACAGCTTCCTCCATGGATTTCGACGGTCCTGGAGCCTGGGGCTGGTCGTTAAAAATCGGGGAACCCCTATTTGTCGGGTTCCCAGATTTTTAATTACCGGCCCCGGCTCCTTTAGCCTGCTGCTGGTTACAGCTGTGGGGGGGACCCCACGCTGTTTTTTTTTTATTATTTAATTAATTTTTCTATTTTTTTTACACTAAAGCCTGCACGGATCTGACTGATCCATGCAGGCTTAAGCCAAATACGACAGGAACATCAGGGTGTATTTTCCTGTCGTATTTTGGTGCCTGTTTTACACCAAGTAGCAGCCGTATTATCAATATGGCTGCTTAGTAAATCAGGAACCACCATTCTTTTGAATGGTGATTTCTGTCGTATTCTATCGATGGTGTAGACATTCGTATTTGTAAATACAAATATGAATGTCCCATCATTAGGAATACGAATTGTTGTATTTTCGGGATTGTAAATCCCGAAAATACAAATGTGTAAAAAATAGGTGTATTTCTGCCTACGAATACACCTATTTTTTACGAATCCATTTTGGTAAATTTCCCCCTTAATGTTCAAAGTTTATATTCATACATACCGCACAATTTAGGAATTACAGCAATTGAACAAAAATTAAGAAAAGATACTGACCTATCTGAAACACATCAAAGCTTCTTCTGAAAAGCCATCCAGTTTATACTAACTCACAATTACTTTATATTTCTGGATCAATTTTATTTACAGACGATGGGCACAGCAAAGAAGACCAGGTTCGCGCCCAGTTATGCCAACCGCTACATGGGGGAGGTTGAAGTCCTTGTTTGGGGGGGATGGGTGTGCGGCATGAACCTGGTCCTCTACAGTCGCTACATAGACAACCTTTTTATAATTTGGAAGGGAGATATTACATCTGTCAACTCATTTGTTTCACATTTAAACAATAACACTTATAATTTAAAATGTACTCATCACCACCACCCTACCACCATTGATTTTTTGGATATAACCCTAGAAATCCTTGATAATAAAACAACCACTCGAAATTACACTAAACAAACTAGCACCAATAATTATTTACACTTCTCCAGTTCACATTATCGTCCATGGGTCAAAAATGTGCCGAAGGGACAATTCCTCAGATTAAGGAGGAATTACTCTGATCAATCTACACTTAACATGCAAGCCACCTCAATGAAAAAAGCCTTTGTTGATAGGGGCTACCCCCCTTCTTTGGTTACTCAAGCATGGGATCTCTCTGGAGAAAAAGATAGAAGCGAATTGCTTAACAATACAGTTGTCACGACCACCATGGCTGCTACCCAGTTCCCCTGTGCTGTGCCTAGCCCTAGGTCCTTCATCAGCGTGTCTCCTACCCTGGCGCTCATCTCCGCTCCTGTTCCTTGTGCTGGTGGGATGCATATTCCTGCACTGTCACCGTGTGGTGACAGTGGTGCTTTGTGCTCCGATGCCATGCAAGGCATGGGTGGCGTGAGATGGGAGCCGCCATGTGTGTCTGTGCCTGGTTAGGCCTCTGGCTGGAAACGCGGGCAAATTGCACAGTTGCGCACACTCACCGCCGGCTGGTTTCTGTCGCCTCCGATGGCGACCGCCATCGTTTGGGATCCTGCAACCTGTACTGTTTCGGCTCCACCTCCACCTGTCAAACGGCTATCCAATCGCCGCACAGCTCACTCCTTAAGTACTGACTGGCCAGGCAAGACCGGCAGTCAGTACAATGATGTCCATGCCTACGCATCATTGCTCACTCCTGGCTGTCTGTAGTGGTTTCTACAGTTCTTGCGCCTTCGGTGAAGTTCCCTTCTAACTCCTGCTGATCGTCTCACTGCTACACCTGTGTACCACGGAACCTGTTGCCGCCAATACGGACTGGACAAGGTTAGCCTCCCAAAGGGGTTCTATCTTTCTCCTCACTCCTGACGGTTATTCTCCATGGTCACTCCCGGTTCTGCAGCCACGATCCAATCCAGCAAGGATATTCAAACTTCACCATTTAATCTTCAACCAATTATTCTTCCAACCATCCAATCATCCAATTGTTCTTTCAATCATCCAATTCCTCATCCAATCATCCAATCGTCATTCAAGTATTCAACCCTTTATCTAATTCTTCATCCAATCATCCAATCCTCATTCAAGCATTCAACTCGTCATTCAATCATCCAATTCTTCATCCAATCATCCAACCCTAAAACCAATCATCCAATTCTTCAACCAATCCTTCAATACTTCTTCCAATTACCAAGCATCTCCATCCTCTTCAATAAAGTATTGTATTATTGACTTTTATCATTCCATAACCTACAGTATATTATTGTTAAATAAGGTTTTACTTAATCTCATTGCTTCACTCCCTTCTGTCGTTAAAGCAACAACCTTATATCAAAGCACCCAGCCTCTGTTAAACTCCAGCTGGTGCTTCACGAAACGTGACAACAGTGATACAACAAAAACTCGGGAAGAGAATCTCTCTTTTATATCTACTTATAATGACTATTCAGAGGACATCAAAAATATATTTTAAAAAAATTATGTAATTCTTAAACAAGATACTCTATTAAGAACCATTATTCCATCAGAACCCCAAATTATTTTCCGTAAAAATAAATCTCTGACAAACCTCTTGGCACCTAGGGTGACATTTATTAGAGATCGATGTTGGGTTTTTGGCTGCATTCTGAAAATTCCTAAACCTCTTTATATATATAAAAAAATCGAGATCAATAATAAAACAAATAAAACTTATATTAATGTTTCTGTTAAATAAAACAATGGTTCTTATAAGTTTTTAGAACCAATAACATCAATTTGTTTGATATTTTTTAGTGCGGCTGATATACTTTGTTTCCCCAATAAAGATAGGCTGTCTTCCAATAGAACAGAAAGTAGAAATATTGGTTACAGTGCGTTCCGGGACTCAGAAGCAATGTCTGCTTTCCAATGCACGGATACGTGTCACCCCGGGTCCCGGAAGTACAGCGGAAGCTCTGATACTCCGGATCCAGCGGACTTCTTATACTTCTTTTATAAGTTTATAGCCGTCGTTTTCAATAAACGCCTAGATAAGGTTTGTCTTCTGTTCATCTATTTATTTTTTATAAACGTCTTTTGTAAAAAATATATGTTAACAATGGGATTTCCTGTCACATGTGTCAGTGATTATCAATCACATAGGGTATATAAACCCAAGATGGCCACACCAGGATATCACCTTGAAAAAGCTGACAGAGTTCAGTGAAATGCATTGGTGGCATTGTGAGCAGACCTTTGAAGCAGCATGACCATTGGCACAAGACTTTAATCCTCTACAAGGCTATGACTGGATTGGCAAGCATTCATCGATTACAGCAAACTTTATCCACCAGCATTTGGGAGGCCCCATTAGGTCCTTAATTGCCCTCTAGTGGCCCTTTACCAGCAGTGCACAACCGCATCCTAGTGAGGACTATTGGACCCAAGCCGAAAATTTCCCATAATCATCAGTGGTGAGACTTTTACAAAATCATAGGACTCAGTATAGAAGAAATGGGCACTCACCAAGGTCTAATTTTCAGCAACAAATTTATTGTAGACAAGAAGATACATCCAACATAACATAACGTTTCGGTCTAGTATAGACCATCATCAGGAATTACTACAACAAAGTAGCATAGTCACACAGGCAACCTGATATCCATCCTCCAGAGAGGATCCTATGCTACAGGCTCATTCAGACAGAACCTGTGACCAGAGCACACTCACTGAAGGTGAGAACCGCCTTTGAATTAACTCCAGAATCTGTACTGAGTTTACTGTTTTATTCCAATTTCTAAGCTTTTGCAGTTGGATCCACCAGGGATCGAACCCAGGTCCAGTGTGAATTACACATTGGCACTTCCCCAGACCGATTGGAGTAGTCTTCTCCTTCATAACCTTATACTGGCACTGCCATTAAAGAGAAATCTTATCCACCAACTTAACATCAGACTACAAATGTATTAACAGCATAATCAAGAGGAAGGCCATCCGCCACCCAGCCGGTGGGTTTATCCACAGAAAACATATCAATAGGTGTTATATTGTTCCAATGACTTGCTTACCACACAATAGGAATTAACTCCTGTAGAAAAAGACTGCCTTATTCATCCCTTTTGATCCGTTAACCCCTGATGAAGTCCTATTAAGGGACGAAACACGTTGGGTTTCTTCTGCTGTTATCAAGCGTTTGAATTGTGTCAATGAATACCAGGGACGTGCTGAGCCTCTCCTGTCATAATGATGAAAATAATAAAAAGAAGATATTTATATATATTCTTTTATTATTTTCATCATTTCTACCTCTCCGGCTGCCTCCCACCTTCTTACACTGCTGCATGTGAGGGTGGGAGGCAGCGGGAGAGGTGCCTCCCGCTGTTAACATTAAAACTCCAAGCAGCGGGGGGCGGGTAGGGGTGGGCAGGGGGCAGGGTGCAGCAATGGGCTGTAAAAGCCCATTGAAAATGAATGGGGAAGCGGCACTTATACTGATGCCGCAATGACAGGGGCACCAGTATGTGATTGAGCCAGCAGATCCAGTGCTGGATCCGCTGTCCAATCACATACATGCAGGGCCCTGGAGAGGATGCAGCAGCGCGGGCAGCGGGGAGTTCGGCGCCTGCAGGGAGAAAGCAGATGTCACTCACCCGTCTCACCGCCGAGAGGACTGGCCGCCGCCACCGCCGAGGACAGGTGAGTCCGCCGGGTGTTGGGAGGGGAGGGGGGCGCATGTACCGGCGGCTGCTGCATATGTAGCACCGCCATGTCGGGGGGGGTGGGGGTGGTGGTGAGGTCTATGCCTCCCCAGGCAATGACCTCACCGCACGTCACTGATGAATACCATAGAGATCTGGATGAATTGTTGCCACTGTGTGGATTAAGCCCTTGAGTGGTACAGATGGAGCGTGGCCCATCTTTGCAGGGGATGGCGGAAGATTTGCCATCCCCCGCCAGCCGCCGTAAGGGGACGCACGCACACGAGATGCGTGCGCGTCCCATTACAATGAGGCTCCCCCTGGGTCCCCGCCTTGCCGACGGTTGCCCCGGGTCCCCGCCGCCTTGCCGCAACCCCCCTAATCCTGTCCATCTCCCTGAAGCGGAGACGGACAGGGTTCCCGTCCACCCTGCCAAAGGGAAACTGAGACGTGCGTGCGTATGAGACGCACGCGCGTCTCAGTCAGATGGAGTGCCTCTCCGCCCGCGATTGCCAGCGGACAGATTATGGCGATCCCGGAGCAATAGTGAGAATAGCTGCTGCAGCGGGCTGTCCTGGAAAATTTCCGCGCATACCACTAATATAGAATAGGTGTGTGCCAGTGGTGTCCAGGTGTGCACCACTGGTGCAGCACCTCTGGAGTCCCCCCCCCCCCCCACATCCCTCCAGTCCCCACCCGTCACCTTTCCTCTGGCGATCGGAGCTCCCCTGCCCTGACCCGCCCAACAGCCGGCCCGTCACTCATTTTAGAGTGATGTCGGCGGCAGGCTCGGATATGTACAGCGCGGCTTGGGGGTGGCTCGAGTCCTCCCGAGCCACCGCAAACATCCCCCAGCCTGCTGCGGACGTCACTGCAGTGCTGAATGGGACAGGCGGCTTAGGCATGGGGGGAGAGCGGCAGTAGGGAAGTACTAATGCCGGAGCGGAGGTGAGGGGGTACTTCCAGCTTTCTGTGGTGGGTTTTGCTGGGGCAGGACAAACCTGCCCTGGTAGGTTTGTCCTGCCCCAGCAAAACCCACCACTTAAGGGGTTAAGAGACTTTTTTAATACATTTTTTAAATTATTTGGACTCTTATTCTGTATACTAGAGTAAATTGTATTAAGGTTGGATTGATCAAATTGTGAAGATTATCGCTAGGGGCGCCAACTCACGACTGTGCTACATATATGTATATATATATATATATAGAGCAAGGGGCCAGACACTCCCAATGAAGCAATAACTTTAGCCGATGCCTTCACAAGAAGGTAGTCCATGAAGCAAAGGTGCGGCACTCTCGGCGTAATAAAGAGGCAAGAAACCGTTCCTTTACATTGATGTAAAGGAACGGTTTCTTGCCTCTTTATTACGCCGAGAGTGCCTCACCTTTGCTTCATGTATATATATATATATATATATATATATATATATAATGCCTACAGTTACCAACAGTAGTAGCGCTGCTTATACATAATGCGAACAGTAACGGACAGTAGTAGCACTGCTTATACATAATGCTGACAGTAGTAGTGCTGCTTATACATAATGCCCACAGTTACCCACAGTAGTAGTGCTGCTTATATTTTATGCACACAGTTGCTGACAGTAGTAGCGTTGCTTATACATAATTTCCAGTTATTGACAGTAGTAGTGCTGCCTATATATAATGCCCACAGTTACCAACAGTAGTAGCGCTGCTTATATATAACACCAATACCAGTTGCCGAATAGCACTGCCTATACATAGCACCCACACCAGTTGCCAATAGTAGTAGCATACCCTCCAACATGACCCATTCCATTAGGTACAAAAGGCTCTGTTCCTGGACTTACCTTCCAGTGGCAGTTACAGAGGTGGGGCTCCAGCACAGTCCAATATTCAAAGAGGGTGGGTCACATCAACTGCCAGTGAGTCCAGGACAGTGATGTTTGGGGTGGCAGTAGGTGTGGCTCCCCTTTTTGAATATTGGACTGTGCTGCAGGCTCACATCTGTAACTGCCACTGACAGGGAAGTCAAGGAACAGAACATTTTGTACCTAATGGAATGGGTCATGTTGGAGGGTATGTAGTAGTGCTGCCTATACATAACACCCACACCAGTTGCTGTCAGTAGTACTCTCACACATTACTTACCTTGTTCAGGGTGGCAGCTCATCCTCTCTTCCTTTTTTCATCAGTCTTAAGGTGGCCATACACAAGCAGATTTATCTGCAGATCTGTCTGGTTGGAACAAAAACCTGGTTATGGATGAGAGCCAATGACAGTTGACCATTTGCTTGGAAATGCTGGAAAACTGACAAACTGTCAGTCATCCACAACCATGTTTTTGTTCCAACCAGCCAGATCTGCAGATAAATCTTACTAGTGTATGGGCACCTTTACTCTCATGTAGCTCTGCCCCGTGTAGCCACTCCCTTCTGCCTATGTAGCCCCACCCATTTTCTGTCCCTTCTGCTGACCAGGTGGTTAGGAGCTGTCTTTCATGAAGTGTGATAGGCACAGTGGCAGCTAGCAGGCACAAAGGATGCAGAGCAGGGAAAGCACCTCCCTGCCATATGTGTGTGCACATTGAGTGTTAGGGGTGCTAAGGCACCCACTGATGCTGCACCCACCCTTATAAACACCTTCCTGCCGCTAGCAATACCAGCAATTCTTACCAAAGACTTTTGCTTTTTAGAACTATATTCCATTAAAAGAAGCGCCCATCAATCAATTAAGTTTATTGTGCATCATTATTTGTAGTAGACCATTGTTACATCACTACATACCTGCGTCATCCATATATGTTTTTGACTTTATTTGCATGTCACAGAGTAATTAGAAGATTAAAACTGTAATAGGCAGGATATTATGGTGTGGCTGAGAGACATTTTATATTGTAGCGAGTGCCAATAGATGATGGTAGACACTCCTGATTGGCAGTGTTAGACACGCCCAATAGGTGGTGCTAGGCAGCTCAGCTGAGACAGCTCCTGCCCAGTGGCAAGATGGAAGACAGACCACCAGGAGAATACCAAAAACCCACGGACATAGAAGAATTATTTTATTTACGTGGCAGGGTTTTCAAAGCTGTGTTTTTTTTTTTTTAATTTAAACTGAATGTACTGGGGGCACACATACCTGTGGTTATTCAACTTGGGCATAAGGTGCGCAATCTTTTTTTTTTACCTCACTAAACCTTGCATGCAATTGAATTCCCCTTAGACCTGTTGGTGGTCTGTACACTTTGTCAGCTATTTGTAGCCACCCATTAAGCAGGAGTCAAAGGGGTAAAATGATCAGCCCAACAAATCTTTGCTCAGTTGGAAACTGGGCACATCAGATAGTAATTGTTGATTATTTTTTTTCAATCTTCTGCTCATACTGTAGTGTTACTTTTCTGATGCTACTGCATCTTAAAGTAAAGTATAATCTAACATTGCATGCACTGGCGTAACTATAGCACCGCAGCCCCCGCCACTGCGGGGGGGGTTGCTGTGCATATGGGGGCGCCGGGGGCTGCGGTGCTATAGTTACACCTCCCCCCAATCCACCGCAGGCTTACCTATTTCACTGGTCCCGGCGGCTCCGTTCTTCTGCTGAGGACCACCACAAAATGGCTGCCCCCAGTTCTCTGAAACTGTCTGCTGTATGGGGGCGGCCATTTTGTGGTGGTCCTCAGCAGAAGAACGGAGCCGCCAGGACCAGCGCGAAAGGTAAGGCTGCGGGGGATTGGGGGGGCTTTGAATGGGCGGCGGGGGGCGCCCAAAACGTAGCTACACCGCTGATTGCATGTTTGGCTCTTTGTATTTTTCTTATTATCCTTGATTATGGTGTATATAATCTTATGAGTGTTTGTCACTGTTTAATCTTCTTGACCACTAGGAGGCCTATTTTCTTTCTGTAGTAACTTGGGTAGCTGAGCATGCTATGCTAAATTGCATATGAAAATATTTAAGTGTCTCTCACCTACTCTTCTAAGACAAGCCCATTAGGACAAATTGTAATCTTTGATTCCATCACTGCAGGTCACCTACTGTATGTATTAAAGGCAATATGTATGCCCTCATTATTTATACCAAATGTTTTTTTAGATTTTATTAACAAATTCGACTCTCATACCCTCTTTGGTGAAGTCTCAGGCTTTGCACCCTACCCATAAATTTCAAGATTGCTGCAAAATATTGATGATTGGTGAAAACAGCACCCAATTTATGAAGAGTACACAGTTTCTTAGTCCGTTATCAATCTTTCTCTAGACAAAATTATTTGCTGCTTTCCACAGCCTTGATCACAAGTTAAAGATACTGGTATTGATCCCATCTCTCATTATGCTCCCATTTTGGATGACATTACAGAATTTTAGTAACTATAGACTCTAGAAACATAAGAAACATAGAATTTGATGGCAGATTACAACAAACATAGAATTTGATGCACCTTTTTTAACCCAAATACAGATGTGAATTTAGGGGATGTATTTGCCTTTTTCCTTTTTTTGCAACATATATTTATTATTTTCAAAAACATGTACAAAGGTTCCAAATACATTATACAGTATAATAAAAAAAAAAAAAAAAGCCATATACCACATAGAGTAGTAAGAGAAGTACATTCATACATAACAAAACAACAAAGAAACATAGAGCGTGAAAAAAGAAAAAAAACTTTGGTAAAGGCAACATATGAAAGTGAGGTGTTTGGAAATAATGGGTGTAAAGGAAGGGGGGGGGGGGGGGGGGAGTTGAAAACACACCCATGCTAGAATGGAGAAGGGTGGTAGATATCAAGTGACAAGAGCCATAACGATGGATGTGTCCAGGCTCAACCAATAATCATTAACTAGGGTCTTGAGGCCATGAAGTCCAGCCAGAGGTGCCAGGTGGAGGAAACTACTCATTTAATTTGCCTTATTCTAATGTGTCTCACCCATACACAACTTTCTTATATTGGCAGGTAGCTAAGGTGACCCTGTGAGGTGCTGTAATAACTAAACCATGTCCATCCTTCCTTGGCTGGCATCTAATCCCTCGGTTTAACGCCAATTTTAATACGTATTTCAATATTGTCTGCTGATGCAGATATGGTTATATACCCTGTACTTGTACTATACTGTCTTGAACTTTAAGTCACAATTTTCTTGTTTTGTTTACTTGTTTATGTACAAAATGGTCCCTTTTAGTGCCATATAAATAAATGATAATAATGATAATACCTCCAATTTTAGAAAATATTTACCGGTAGCTGCTTCACTTTTCAACTCCTGAAAGGCTCCTACTACTTAAAATATAATTCATACTCTGCTCAAGTATTAACAACACCGCTATGACAATTTTATAGCTCAAATAGGGGACAAAAATATTTACCCAGAGCAGGTATATGTTTTATAAACAGATAACAAATTGGGCCGTTTGCTTTCTAATTTAATTCATGATGGGCTCGATTCGGACTTGTCTGTAGTTTTGCGAATCCTTGTTATCTACACTGGAATTGGTGAGTATTATGTTTTTAATTATTTTTACAGTTATTGTAGATTACTACTGGAGAAGACAACCAAAAAGGTGAATGGTCATTCTTTTAGTTTCGTTTTCGAAATTTGCCTGAGCACAGCAATGCCACACATGGTAGTTCAAGGCCCATACACACTGGGCGACTTTGAGCTGAAAGCCGCTCAAAACAGCCTGTTTGAGCGGCTTTCAGCTCAAAGCCCCCCAGTGTCTATGCCCCAGCGATGAGCGCTGCTGCGCGCTCCTGCATCATCGCCGGGAAAACCGCTCATCTGCTGGTAATACCAGCAGATGAGCGGCGTTGAGGACGGCTTTGCATAGCTCTGCGGCATGCAACGCCGTCCTCCTCCCTCCGTCAGTGCCAGGCAGGGGGAAAGCCGCTCAGGGACATCATCGCTGTCCATACACACTGGGCATAGTCGCCCAGTGTGTATGGACCTTTAGAGTTACTGTACTGACTGACTCAGGGCTGTAGTTCATCCCTGGTGTGCAGAGTTCAATCCACAGACCATGCCTGAGCTCAGCAATGCCACCAGTGACAGCTGAGCTGTACTAACTCTGGAGAGTATTGCATTGGAGGCGGAGCTGCTGAGTGCTGCTGAATAACAGGGCTGCTGCAGACCTGTCTGGAAGCACCACATGTCCCAGCAGAGGATTTGATGCTGCTCACAGGAGTACTGTACCCAGTATCATAAGCAGCATAGTATCACAGACAGGTGTGTAGCATGACCACATATTCTCACTCACAAACACACAGACTTTGGCTAGGCAGTGCACATGTTCTTTTTTTTATTAGATCTGTGTTTGCTGTGCTGTGTAGTACTTTTAACTTCCATTTTACAGTGCCAGATTCATGAAGTAAAGATCCTCCAGATGCACTAAGCTTCAAAAGTGATAAAATGGAGTGATAAACCACCAGCCAATCAGCTCATGCCTGACCTTTTTATAAACACAATCTTCTATAACATGTCAGGTAGGAGCTGATTGGCTGGTGGTTTATCACTCTCTATTTTATCACTGTTAAAGCTTAGTGCCTCTGGACCCCAGTGAGCTGGGCGCCATCTGTTTGTGTCTCCAACTTGCTTTACTTCCTGGTGTATGACACCTCTATTACACCAGGGGACCACTAACAGCCGTGTGCTACATTATTGTCTGGTATCAAACGGCCCCCCCTGTCTGGTTTAATTTACACACTTGTGTATGTGGTGCTGAACACATTGAGGCTTGATGCTGTGGAGATAATCATTTTAGCGACTTTATCGGACAAGTGGGTCCGGCAGGATATGAGGATCTTATCAGTGTTCAGCAGGATAAATAGAAAAATAAGTGAAAATAACCACCTGAGTCACTTTGCCCATCTCTAGCCCAGTCCCAACTTCCCCTGTACTCCCAGCTTTCTCTGATTGTTGCTGGTGGCCGGATGTGGCATCTATATCCCCCCCCTGCTTCCAATTCCTTATCCTAGTCTGGTCCAGTTTCACCATCTGTAGTGTCTAGTGAACTCACTTTCCGTATCTCAATGGGTTCAGTTTTTATTTTTTTATTTTTCATGTATATGTATCAATTTTAAATTGTTATTAAATTTATTATTATTCTTTTCATCAAACAAAGCGCCACTTCCCCCCCCTTTTTTCTTGCTATATGCCCTGTCCAGGCCTGTGGATCAAGCCCTGCTCTACCATGCTCTCTCCTGGGGGCCCTGCCTTCCCCTTACAATCTAACATGTGGCATGGTCGACCTTATCCTACTCTGAAGCTCCTTAGGACAGAGAGAATGGTAAGTTCCTTTGGAGGGTGATACAAGTATGTATTATTGTGGTGAATGTAGTGTAGTCATGTAGGTCGACATATAGGTGAGATGTAGTGTTGTAGTGCGGAGTAGGGTGTATGCAGTGTAGTACTGGAGTGTGAATTATAGGGTGATATATATTGTAGTGATATAGTGCTGCATATAGAGGGTATATATATATATATATATATATATATATATATGTATAGGGATGTATTTCAGCGTATAGGGTGGATGTATTCTAGTTATACAGGGCAGGATGCACTAACATCCATGCCCCCACTTCGCCACACAACGTTTCGGTCAGCCACAGTGACCTTTGTCAAGGAATGGAAACAAGGGGGCAACAATGCTGCACAGTAGTCTGGAGACAACGGGACCAATTCCCAGGAGAGGGAATTCTCCTGGGAATTGGTCCCGTTGTCTCCAGACTACTGTGCAGCATTGTTGCCCCCTTGTTTCCATTCCTTGACAAAGGTCACTGTGGCTGACCGAAACGTTGGAAGATGGATCTAAGATACAGGTTAAATAACCTCTTTTTATTTTAACTCTGTGTTTATATTTGAAAACAACTAGGAGTATTTTCAGTTGTTTCTTTTTGGCGAGTGTTCTTACCTACCTCCGGTAGGCTTTTTGCCTTTATATATATATCTATCTATATATATATATATATATATATATATATATATATATATATATATATATAGGAACAGGATGGATGGTCGGCACTCCATGCAATCAACAGTAACAGCTGGTACGGTGCCCTCCACGGCCAAATGGCAAATGTAGTACAGTGTAGATAGGCGGCACTCGAATCTTCAATAAACAGACTGACTCAGAGAGCTCAGAAGTTCAAGATGATGTTTCGGTTTATTAACCTTCCTCAGATATCTGATGAAGGTTAATAAACCGAAACGTCATCTTGAACTTCTGAGCTCTCTGAGTCAGTCTGTTTATTGAAGATTCGAGTGCCGCCTATCTACACTGTACTATATATATATATATATATATATATATATATATATATATATATATATATATATATATATATATATAGATACAGATGGTGGATTTCCCGGCACTCGTGGGACTTTCAAATAAGAAGACATCCAAACTGAACGAGTCAGATCAATGTTTCGGTTTTAATACCGTTTTCAAGATCACCTTGAAAAGGTACAAAATCGGGGGCATCGCGTCGGTCGGGACCATTAACATTGGTCCCGACGCGACCGACGCAATGCCCCCGATTTTGCCATAGGCTTCAATGTTAAAATATTTTTTAACATTGAAATCGTGAGGATCGCGTCGGTCTTGTGCCATTATAATGGCACAAGATGAGATGGACTTGATTAAGTCCATCTCACATTGAAAAAAATGTGAAAAATGTGAAATGGGCCAATATGACCCATTTCACATTATAGATGGCCCCGTCGTCACCCCACGATAGACGCCAACCCGAAGCGTGGCGAGCGCAGCGAGCCCGCGAGGGGCGGCGGTGCGCGTCCTCCGACCTTTTCATTCCCCTACTATCCACGTCGGCGTGGAGTTGAGAATATATAGTGTTGCGAGCGCAGCGAGCCACCGAGCCCGAAGCGTGGCGAGCGCACGCGTATACCTGTGAAGCAACCAGGACTTGTTCGGATAACCCGCATCACCTTCAAATATAAGCACAGACAAAAGTATGTGTGTTAATCAAATATTAGTATCTAAAGACTAATATTTCATAAAAAATCGGTTAAAAACTAATGAGACATACATGTAAAAGACAGCAACTTGGATGACAAGCAGAGAGATGACATAACTAGGTGAACATGACTGATGTTCATAACACAGTAATGTAGACATGATTTATGGGCGACATTGGACACTTTGAAATGTCATTTGGTCGTGAGAAAGATTTGTACTAACTGTTCTTGAAAACGGTATTAAAACCGAAACGTTGATCTGACTCGTTCAGTTTGGCTGTCTTCTTATTTGAAAGTCTCACGAGTGCCGGGAAATCCACCATCTGTACCTGTATTGTCAGCTCGTCTGACTTCACTGCGCACCGGGGCACCTCAACCCTATTCGGGGTTCACGATCTGGAGTGCCAGCCACCTCTCCACTGTATATATATATATATATATATATATATATATATATATATACTAGCAGACCCGCCCGGCGTTGCCCGGGAAAACCTTGGGGGTTTTTTTATTTACAAAATTGCTGAAAAATGTAATCTTACAGTATGCTGTGCCAAAGACCTAAGATTGTAATTTGTTAAAGATTCCACCATAATGTTAGAATGTGTTAGCATTGATACTCAATGATGGCAATGAAATCAGGTGTGGTGTTGTTGTTTGAAACACAACTCTCCTGAGTTTATAACTTGTATGTGTTGATGAATTCCATATCCACTCCTGAGATTTAGCACCTATGACATACCCTCCAACATCTGACGGTCAGAAATCAATACAAAATCAGAAAGGAACGTGGCCACGGGAAAGATGGCATGACCACACCTCCATTTCTATACTTTCAATGGTACAGTTTCTAGGGTGTGTAATTACAGGCGCTGAGTCCATGGAGACCGGGGTGGGCGTTACTTTCCGTGCCATAATTAATGAAAAATTCTCCGCTCCCTGACACTGCCGCTACCCTCACCCATCCTGCCTGCAGCAGTCTCTGAGGTCTAGAGATTTGTAAGACCGTCCGTCTCTACCAAACAGTGGGGCAGCCCCTGAGTGTGGGAGCAGGTCCACGGGCCTGGCCACATGACGTCATGACGTGAGGCACGCTACCTGTACTGCAATGCACCACTGGGAATGGGTGCAATGGGCCAAATTCTTCCCTACACCCGCCGTGCCAATCCACCAATCCAGCCATCGCAATCATCAATAGGTGTATTGATAAGGTTTGGAGTGTAAGAAGTTGAAGAATAACACTGAGATAAATATTTGCCATGTTAAAGTGTACAATTTAGTCAATAAATGAAAGTTCTGATTCAAACTGTAGGTGTACCAAACACCAATTATGCCACCAATATCCATACCCCCCTCCACCTATAGATTTGTTTAGCAACCCACCCCCATCTAAACAATTATCAGTTTGAATCAGAATTTACTTTTTAATCCTACTTTCATTACTTGATTGTACTTCTATGTACACATATTTGTTTTACGATTTATTGAGTAAATTGTACACTTTAACGTGACAAATCTTCATCTCAGTCTTATTCTTCAACTTCTTACACTCATAACATTCAAACAAATACATTCAGCGCTCATGCCCATCGACCAAACATTATCTATGAACCAAAAGGGTCTGGGAAACCCTTAAGGCAGAGCAGTGCCTAACATCCAACTGACTAACAGGATGAGTGCAGTGTACCCACTTTGTATTGATCAACGGGTGCATTGGCCAGGACAAAATTTATCAGTGCAACCGGCAGGGGAGCGCAGTGACAGGCTGGAGGATAATAGAAAAAAAAGAAAAAACAGTACATTAGGTACAGTTTTTATTTGCCGGTACAGGCTGTTTAATAAATGGCAAATTATTTTTTATGTGTTCTGTTTTTGTTTGTGTGTGTTGTAGTGTATGTGGTTGTGTGTTGTGTTTTATGTATCTGTCCAATGCGTAAGTGTGTGACATGTGCTATGTATATACAGTATGTGCATGTGTGTGTTGTGTCTTTGATTATCTGTGCAATGTTTAAGTGTGTGTTTTGTGTGTTTTGTACTTTTTTTGGTGTGTGTGGTGAATGTGGGTGTGTGTTGTGCTGTTAGAGGTATGTTATGTGTGTGTTGTGTGTATCTGCGCAATGTGTAAGTGCGTAAGGTGTGCTACGTATAAATGTGTGTGTGTAGTGTGCTGTTTGTATCTGTACAATGTTTAAGTGTGTGTGTTCTGTGTGTTTTACTGTTTTTGGGTGTGTGTTGTAGGGAATGTGGGTGCGTGTAGTACTGTGAGTGGTGTGTTATGTGTGTGTGTTGTGTGTATCTGTCAAATGTGTACGTTTGTGAGGTGCGCTATGTATATATGTGTGTGTAGTGTGCTGTGCGTATCCTGGCAATGTTTAAGTGTGCGTGTTCTGTGTGTTTTTGTATCTGCACAATGTTTAAGTGTGTGTGTTCTGTGTGTTTGTTGTACTGTTTTTGGGTGTGTGTTGTAGTGTATGTTTTGTTGTGTGTATCTGTCCAATGTGTAAGTGTGTGAGGTGGGCTACGTATATATGTGTGCATATGTGGTGTACTGTGTGTGTGTGTGCGCTATGTGTGGTCTATGTACATTATATCCTCAATCATTCCTAATTGTTTAAAGCCTTTACCACAATGTTAGAATGTGTCATTCATACTTAATGACAGCAATGAAATCAGGTGTGGGGTTGGAACATCAACGGTTTCCCAGATCGTCGATCTTTTCCTAAGATCATCAATGAAGGCAAATTAAAACTTGGTGTTTTTTTAAATTTCTAAGTAAAATTTCCCAAAAACGGCTTTGAGCTGCACACCACCGGGTCCAGAGGTATCTTGTTGCTGAATTTGGTGGCTCTGAGTGCCACGGTGTGTCCGCAATGCACCAGACACGCACACACGCACGCACACACACACACACACACACACACACACACACACACTCTTCAACTTACTACATAGATATATATATATATATTTATATATATATATATATATAATTGTGCAAAAACGCTGGCACTCAACTCCAGAAGGAAACTTTTTGCCCGGTGCCTTTAGTATAAGTACAGGCAATGCTGTCCCATGTAGATAATAGAAGAAGACTGCGTCACTCGGGACTGGTTCAATAACAAACAACTCATAGCCAGACAATGGTTAAGTTGACGTTTCAGCCCTCAGGCTTTTATCAAAGCTGTTTTGATAAAAGCCTGAGGGCTGAAACGTCAACTTAACCATTGTCTGGCTATGAGTTGTTTGTTATTGAACCAGTCCCGAGTGACGCAGTCTTCTCCTATTATATATATATATTTATTTATTTACAGTTTATTTAGGGCACATTTACTGTTACTTTATTGGAGCACCCCATTATATATATATATATATATAATCCCCAATACTTCTCTCGCGCTTATATGCACAATACAAATTGGAACAACTTTAAATGACTTTAAATTCCAATTGCGGCTGCTTAACCACCAGGTTTCCTGAGGGCTAGGAAACAATACCCACAATATACTTCCCAGATGGTGGTATAGCGCCTAGATCAAATGTCCATGTGTCACATCAGTGTTCATAAAACCATAATAGTTGGATTTCCAAGAGGTTCTTTATTCAACTCTTATAAAGTTCAAACAATGACCCAACGCGTTTCGTCTAACATAGACTTCATCAGGGGAAATAGTTCAAATTCTACAAATACAGACAATACTTCAATTTACATATAATGAAACATGGATTATCTTTATACATAGTAGATAATATCATTAGCCTAATACAAATTATGGAGATAAAATAAATTGAAATGAAATAGAAAAGACCGAAGAAAGAAAGCGAGTGGTGATGGGGATGGTGAAAGATTGAATTTTACTGTGTGGTTGTTAACCTTAATTATTACTTATAATATTAAATTTACTTAATTGATTGTACACTTAAGTGCTTTACACTTCCATAATATAGTTTTTAGTGATAAAGTGACTTTCAGTGATAAAGTGATTTTTAAGTGATTTCCGGACTAATACCTTCTTATGAATAACCAGACGTGTTGTGCCTTGCAAAAGTCAGAAACCCTCTATTAAAATTGGGGTAGAACTCTAAAATTCTATGAGCCATTGTAAAAGTCAGAAACTAAATTAAAATTGGGGTTATAGGAGCGTTACTCGGCCACTACAATATAGGGAAAGGATCGAGGCCCACCCCCGATTTGAACCCTTACCTATGGGGTGACTTGGATTGTTACTAGAATAAAAAAAAAAAAAAAAAAAAAAAAAAATTTAAAAATTTAAATATCCCGGATACTGTCCCCAGGTAGATGTTAGAAACCGGGCTGCACTGGGGCATCATGGGTAATGGGAGGATGTGACATCATCCACCTCCCGCTATATAAACAGATTAGCAATCTACCTCTCATTGTGGTGGATTTTCCTGTAGGAGAAGGAGCTCATTTAGGAGGTAAGGTGTGATGCTTCTTTCAGTCACTAAATCGACCTTTTCCTTGCTATGTAAATCTGGTCCAATTGCTAATACCTGGTCCATTAATTTGCTACTGCTTTTTTTGTAAGTTAAAAGATTTTATCAGTAGTTGAACTTATATAATAATTTTATGTAAAATGTAAAATATACATGTCATATATAATTTTATTAAGAATAATTTTTTATTAAGAATAATTTTATTAAGAATAATTTCATTATTAAGACTTTTTAATCAGTTTATCTATTATTCTACAATGGAAACATGTCTCTGTATGAATTATTTTTAGGACTCATCTGGTGCTATCTATATTGGATGATAATACAGTATAAGTCTTCACTTATAAAAATTGGTATGTGCTATACATCACTATATTACTAATTTCCACTAATATGTTCACAAATTAATTAAGTAATTCTATGAAAACTTATTCACTACCCCTAGGTCCTGCACTGAAATCATAGGAGATACATATATATTTTTTCAGAAAATTGGGTATGAAATTTACTATTTTTATAAGTATACCACTGGTGCTACTATAGGAATGGTAATAGAAGCCTCTCTTAATTATAGGTTAACACACTATAACTCTAATCCCCACTGAGGAGAGCTACTTCGGGATCTCCTTAGTGAATTAGGGCGGTTAGCAGATCCAATTCCAGGTTGGTGCACTATCTATCACTATATAAATATAAATAAAAATATATAAAAAATGGGTAAAATTGGTAATTAAGTTAATTACCGCATGTCTAATTCTAAGTATTGGAATTATAGGTAATCTATCTTAACCTTCTAAGGACGAGACACAACACGTCTGGTTATTCATAAGAAGGTATTAGTCCGGAAATCACTTAAAAATCACTTTATCACTGAAAGTCACTTTATCACTAAAAACTATATTATGGAAGTGTAAAGCACTTAAGTGTACAATCAATTAAGTAAATTTAATATTATAAGTAATAATTAAGGTTAACAACCACACAGTAAAATTCAATCTTTCACCATCCCCATCACCACTCGCTTTCTTTCTTCGGTCTTTTCTATTTCATTTCAATTTATTTTATCTCCATAATTTGTATTAGGCTAATGATATTATCTACTATGTATAAAGATAATCCATGTTTCATTATATGTAAATTGAAGTATTGTCTGTATTTGTAGAATTTGAACTATTTCCCCTGATGAAGTCTATGTTAGACGAAACGCGTTGGGACATTGTTTGAACTTTATAAGAGTTGAATAAAGAACCTCTTGGAAATCCAACTATTATGGTTTTATGAACACTGATGTGACACATGGACATTTGATCTAGGCGCTATACCACCATCTGGGAAGTATATATATATATATATATATATATATAGTGCAAACATATCTGGAAACCTCCTTCAGAAATCTTGCTTTTGCCCCTGGGGCATGCTGGGATGTGTAGTTTAACAAAAGCTGGCGGGCCAAAGGTTCACCATCCCTGCCTTAGATGAAGTTCTATTAGCTCAAAATCTTTCCAAGGAAGAAATGTGTTCAGGACAGGAACAAAAAACAAGAAGTAGTGAAGAAAAGTCTAACTTGGGGGTATTGTTAAGAGCAGGAATTGGGGGTTGGATATCTGACTTGAAAATCAGTAAATGATTCACCACGCTAATAAAAAAACTATAAATGATCTAATAATGGTGCTGCTAATAAGACTGAAGCAGCAGAATACCTAGGGGGGAAAATCGAATGGGTGCAAATTCACATTCGATCTTAAATAAAGCCGGGATCAGCTGTATTTCTATTAGCCGAATTCGGCTGATGTGCAAATTTTACAAGGGCAACTTCAGCCAAATTCAGGTGTACACCATCGATAGAACTCAGCCGAATATATATGGCCATGAGTTCTAAACATTCATTCATACTGCTGAATTTTTCAGGGAATTCAGCAGAAAATACATTTTCCATCCATATTGTGCTGAATCCTACACGGATCAGTCAAATCTGTGCAGGCTTCTCTGTGTAAAATTAATCTAAAATAATTAAATAATAATAATAATTTAAATAAAAAATGTTTTATCTTCCATGCCTCTCCATAGAATGATTCTATTGGCCGCTAGGCGGCCAATCAGGAGCCGACTTTCTCAGCTCCTGATTGGCCGCCTAGCGGCCAATAGAATCATTCTATGGAGAGGCGCGGAAGATGAAAGATCTCTGCGCCTCTCACAGTCCGATGCGGGGAGCTGCTGGAGTCGCCGGCATGTCACAGAAGGTGACAGAAGACCAGGACTACGTTGAATCAAGACTACAGATCTTCACAGGAGGACCTGGGTGAGTTGGATTTCCTATCACAGGTCCCCCATGGATTTCTTCGGACCCGGATGGACGCCAACAGACGCCGCCGACATGGATTTCAACATGGAGCTGAATGCCAACATGGATCCGGAACAGGACAGGACACCGGACCAAGACTCAGAGACCTACCTATGGGCTCAAGATAGGTAAGTATCAGTATGTATGGGCTTTGGATGTATTAAAGTTTTATTTTTATTGTGTGTAAGTGTGTGTTTATTTCACTATTTTTTTTGCCAGCGGGCCCTTTAATGCCCCGCAGGCTGGGACTAGGTAAGTATCAGTATGTATGGGCTTTGGATGTATTAAAGTTTTATTTTTATTGTGTGTAAGTGTGTGTTTATTTCACTATTTTTTTTGCCAGCGGGCCCTTTAATGCCCCGCAGGCTGGGACTTGTGTTTCTCTAAGTCCCAGCTTGCGGGGGAGGCTTGCTGGGACTCATAGTTCCACAGTTAAAAACAATAGTTTTTATAAAAAATTTTTACACTCAATCAGCCCGGTGGACACCGCTCCAGGGCCACCGGGGACAGCACCAGGCTTCAGCCTGGTCAGGTAAGCCCTGGAGGGGGGGGGGGGCAGGCTGACTGGTCGGTAGGGTGATGTTTTGGCCGCGGGAACTCATATAATAAGTGTCCCCCGGCTGTGACATTACCCTGCTGGCTGGTTTGGCCTGGGGCTGGTTCTTAAAATACGGGGGGACCCCTAGTCATTTTGTCCCCCGTATTTTGGGAACCATCCCCGGACCTGGAGCCTGGGGCTGGTTGTAAAAAATCGGAGAGCCCCTACTTGCCGGGTCTCCTTATTTTTTATTACCAGCCCCGGCTCTTTCAGCCTGGTGCTGGTTTCAGCTTATTGATTTAATTTTATATTTTTTAATCACTAAAGCCTGCACGGATCTGACTGATCCGTGCAGGCTAAAGCCAAATACGACAGGAAAATAAAGTGTATTTTCCTGCCGTATATTCGCGGCCGTTTCACGCCAATTAGCCGTATTTTCAATACGGATGCTTATTAAATCAGGAACCACCATTCTTTTGAATGGTGATTCCTGTCGTATTCTAACGATGGTGCATGCATTCGTATTTGTAAATACAAATACGAATGTCCCATCAATATGTATACGAATATTTGTATTTTTGGCATAGTAAATGCCAAAAATACAAATACACCCAAAAAATTCATATTTTCCTAGGAAAATACATTTTTTTCTACGAATTCATATTAGTAAATTTCCTCCCAGGTGTCAGCCACAATCAAATCCTCATTCTTTCATCTGAGAAACATAGCCAGAATCAAGCACTTAATTCCCTCAGAAGACCTGCCTAAAGTCATACATGCTTTTATATCATCACGACTAGACTACTGCAATGCTCTCTACCTGGGTCTCCCAGCAAAAGAATTGCACCACTTGCAGCTGGTACAAAATGCAGCCGCCAGACTATTAACTAATCAGCCCCGCTTCTGCCACATAACTCCCATTCTCTACTGCCTTCATTGGCTACCTGTAAAATGGCGAATCATTTTTCAAGATTGGATTACTCACTTTCAAGGCCCTACATGACCAGGGTCCAAGGTACCTGCAGCAGCTTCTGATTCCTTACTGTCCTACTCGATTACTACGATCCGTTGAAGAAGGAATACTAACAGTACCCAGAATCTCCCTGAATTCATCTGGGGGTCAAGCTTTCAACTTTGTTGATCCAACTCTATGGAACACTCTTCCTCGCACAGACGTACTTATTTACTCAAGCATTTTACTGATATCTACTGTTAAGCTTGTTTTGCATTTTGAGCTGTAAAGACAATGGTAAAGCACTTTGAGTCCTGTTTGAGTTATTATTATTGTGACCCAGGTTGATTGCAGGTGCTTAGGCATACGCTAGTCCCGGGTTGATTCATGTGAAAATAGCCCAGGGTTTTCGCGTCTGTCTGATAGACATACAAATATTCACTGTTTTCTCATTTCTATTTGACTTGTAAATCCATTAAAATCAAGCATATAGTAGGCAGTTAGTAAACGATCTATACAATGTGTGTGCAGCACATCTTTTATTAACCTGATGTAAGAGTAACAAGCACTTAATAGCATCTCATTGCAGAAATGGTTGGAAATGCCTATTTCTTAGTTTAAAGGTCTGGTGGATGATGAATTGTAACATGTGCTGACAGCTCATTAGTAGTAATGGGTTGTTAATCCACATATACAATCCAGTGCTATTCTGGTTCAATGGTAATGTAATCCTGTTTAGATTTGTGAATTGTGTAATACAGGGACATTGACTTGAACTGGTGGGTGTCTGTGCATGCGTACAGCATCTATTCACTGTGACTAAAGGTGGCCATACACACGCAGATTTATCTGCAGATCTGTCTGGTTGGAACAAAAACATGGTTATGGATCAGAGCAAATGACAGTTGACCATTTGCTTGGAAATGCTGGAAAACTGACAAACTGTCACTCATCCATAACCATGTTTTTGATCCAACCAGCCCAATCTGAAGATAAATCTTACTAGTGTATGGGCACCTTTAGAGTAACCCAATGGTAAGTGAGTTGCACATGGATTTGCAGCTGGCCAGTGATCAGCAATATTATCACAAGTCATTTGCAGCCTTGCATAGGGTGGATTATACTCTGTCTTGGCTGCGACTATCTGATCTGCAAATTTACACAGGTTTGAATAAGGCCCCTAATTCCAACTTGACCGCTAATTAGAAAATTGACAGTGATGATCATTGAGGCCCTTATTCTGTTTCGTGCGGTACGGCCCGCGTGCGGCCGTACCGCCGATGTTTTTACTCTGCACATGCGCAGAGGTCAATCTGCGCATGTGCAGCCCCCTTCGCCGCAGACGTTTTCGTCCGCCGCAAAGGGGGCGTATAGGGGCGTGAGAGGCTTCATGCCCTCATTTCCCTATGTGTACGCCCCGCGTTTCATGGGCGTTCCCATGCAAACGCGGGGCGTATGCATGGTAATGAGGGCATGACGCAACTCATGGGGGCGGAAAGCTGACGTCGCTGGATGTCAGCTTTCAGCCCCCATACAAGCTACCACACGGACGATTGTCCGTGTGGTCTCAGCTTGCGGGAGCTGCCGGGGCGTGCGGACCTGCCTTCGATGGTCGACGACCATCGAATGCAGGGGGCAGCTCCCACCATGGTGGAGGCGTACGCCTCCACCATTTTTATGCGGATCGCCAGCCGTCCGTGTACGGACGGCCGTGGCGATCCGTAGGGTGGGCGGGGATTGGTTTGTGCGGCCGGAGCCCCGTGTGCGGCTCTGGCCGCACCAACCAGAATAAGGGCCTGAATGACTGCACATGCATACTGTACACATAGCGCATGCGTGAGAGGTAATAGCGACAGAAAATACATACGGATGATAAACGCAAAGTGAACGGACTGTGACTGAAAGGAAGCGATCGTTTGGTTGGTGCCTGCAATTTTCTGATAGTGGTTGGGAAAACGCATGGCATGCCTAGGCGTATTTGAGGAGGTTCTGTGACATCAGCGATGACGACTTCCACCCTGTCTCAGTAGCACAGAGGTTCCCAAACTTTTTTGAATCACGGCACCCTAGAGTATCAGAATATTTTTCAGGGCACCCCTAGGCCAATGTTTGTTACCAAGAATGAAAAAAAAAATTAAATTAAGTTGTGCATAAATGTCATCCTTAGGTCCAGTTATGTGGTGAGGAACATGATTCACTTCTGTTTCCCCACATATTTTATCATTGAAAGCCCCAAGCACTGACTTTGCCTGTTTCATTGGCCACAAATAATTTGAATTGGTTCTGGAACACCAAACTGAGGCACCCCTGTAAGTGCTCGGTTCTGGAACACCAACCTGAGGCACCCCTGCAAGTGCTCCGAGGCACCCCAGGGAGAATAGGCGCACAGTTTGGGAACCACTGCAGTAGCAGATTAGCCTCAAACCTGTTCTCAATTACACAAGGGCAAAAACAGTTTGATGGTTCAGGAATTGCATTTGGATTTGCAATTGGATAGCAATTTTGTAATCAGCGTTTTCTCTGTTTGGCTGGTGGCTTTCTCCTTGCAGTCCGCTGCAAATTCTCATATTAGCGCTCAAGTCTGAATTAGTCCCTACATCCAGCCCCACAGTTGAGTGCATTTAATATGAACTGCATTTTAGTGTAGAGAATAGAATAGAATATAATCAACTTTATTGACAATATATGCTTGCGCACACTAGGAATTTTGGTACTTGTTTAGTTTCACGGTGGCAGCTCTACACTACAGTATAGCCGCCGCCGTGAATCTACAGTGGGAGCAGGGGGAGCAGGGTGGTGGGTGGCAGAGGGAGCAGGGTGGTGGGTGCTTGGTTTTATACTTACTGTCCTCCGGTCGGCGATCCCCGCGGGCGATGATCACTCCCCATCGGCATCTTTCAGTCTCCCTCCTCCGGCAGTCACTCCCCAGTGCCAGCAATGTATGTAATTCAGCGTATTGCTACTGGGGGAGCATCACATGGTTTCCCTGCTCCCCCAGCGGCACTACACTAATTACGTACATTGTCCGCTGCCAGTGCCGGAGGAGGGGGACTGAACGCTGGCACCGGGGAGTGACTGCCAGAGGAGGGGGACTAAACACTGCCCATCGGTGGACTTGATGGACGTAGTGGCCAGGCCGGAGGAGCGTAAGTATAAAGCACAACACACACACATTTCCTCCACTATCCACGTCATATCCCCACTATCCATGTCATACCCCCAGTATCCACGTCGGCGTGGAGTTGATGCATGGTGAGCGTCACATTAAACTGAGAGCATTAAGATATTTCTTGCGGGGATCACATGCCTGCCGAGTTGCACAGTGCCTAGGCAGCCATCAGTGGAGCCACTGGTCGTTACAGCAGCCAGGTAGGTAGCAATATAAGCTGGGACAGTACAGTTATAAAACCAGGAACACACACCCGCCAAGCTGAACAGCGCCTAGGCAGCCATCAGCGGCGCCACTGGTCGTTGCAGCAGCCAGATAGGTAGCAATATAAGCAGGGACAGTACAGTTATCACACCGGGAACACATACCCACCGAGCTGCACAGCGCCTAGGCAGCCATCAGTGGCGCCACAGATCGCTGCAGCAGCCAGGTAGGTAATAATACAAGCAGAGACAATACACTTATCACACAGGGAACACATACCCTTCAAGCTGCACAGCACCTAGGCAGCCATCCGCAGCGCCACTGGTCATTGCAGCAGCCAGGTAGGTAACAGTATGAGCAAAGACAGCACAGTTGTAGCAGGGACAGTACAGTTATCACACAGGAGACACTTTATACATATTGCAGAGTGCACAGTTTCTAGGCAGTCATTTGATGCGCCATCACCAGGCCACCCTCCTGTGGGGAGAGCCAGCATGGGTAGCGTGGATAGCACAGGCAGTGACAGGGGGGGTGGGGGGGGGAGAGAGTCAATGAGGCTGGGGGGGGGGGGGGGGAGAGTCAGTGAGGCCTGTGGCCGAAGTAAGGCCCTCTCTGTCCCAATTTCTGGAGCAATACCTTCTCCCAGGCAGTTAAGTTCACCCAGAGATCTGTGGGGCCGGACAGGCTTCCCAGTCCATCTTAGGGCTTTTAGCCAGGACCTGCTTACCTGGAGTCTCCAGTGCTGGGCTGGGATCATCCACTGTAAGCCTGGATCCTTCACTGGGGATGGGATTCCCTCTCTGTTTCGGTGGTGTGGCGGCCGGGGGTCCTGCTGGCACAAGGCACCGGCAGCGGGACCTCATGCTGGTGGTATCGCAGCACCGGTCATCATCCTAGGTGCCGTGGCTGTGGGCACTGTCCCCCTTCTCCTCCATACTCTCCAGCCAGGGGACGCCGTGACCAGCGCCGGGGAACAGGCGCCTGGGGAACACAGCGCTCCTCCACGCTTTCCGTCGACATGCTTGCTTTGCTCGCCATGCTTAGGGGTCGGGGTTTTATTAGAGACAATAAATAATATATATTTCATACTCACCAAGCCAGGGATTGAGTCCTCTTCATTCCAAATAGCACTTGCACTTGAAAGAAGCATTTTCAGAATGACAGCTGAAAATTTTTATTTTTTGAGCCTGGATATGCGATATGTTCCTTTACCTCTCTCATACTCTCTGTATCATTCCCTCTGTATTTCGTTGTGTTCTTCTCTATATCTTTAATTATATGAATATCTTCATTTGCTTCTCTTGATGCTTGTGTTTTATTCTGTTTTTATGTTTTATTTAGTTTTTGTGTTGGAGGCGACAGTAGCACAAAACTATTACAATAAATGAGGTAAATGGTTGGTAATAGTTAAGGAACAGTTTCAAGTACTGAGTGGGGGAACTGGGTATAATTTATACATACCTACTCTCCTACTTATCTACTTTCCCTCACCACTCCAGTGGTACAGTACCTGTATGTCCTTGGGTCAGGAGAGGTAATTGATTCTTGTGTTACCATGCATTTGGGACAGTGGTGGAAATTTATAAGTGGGGGTATGCAAAAGTTAAGGATGTCATTATGGGAAATCTGGAAAAGGGGGAGTGGCCACTTTAAAAAGGAGTGTGGACATATATAAATGGGTGTGGTCACTTAAAAAGGGGCTTGTACTTAAGTGTAGTGTACCTCACCATATATGCCTTATATACATTATGCACCACAATAGTAGGAGCCCCTTACACATTATGCCACACGGAATGAGACAAAATTCCTTATTTAGGCCCTTATTCTGATCGGTGCGGCCCGATCAGAATATGCGGCCGCAACCGTGCAGGCGAATCCCCGCCTTCCATACGGATCGCCACCTGCCGTCCGTATGCGGATATGTGGCGATCCGCATGAAATTGTACGGGGATACGCCTCCTCCATGGTGGGAGCAGCCCCTGCATTCGATGGTCGCCGAACATCGAATGCAGGGCCGCACGCTCCACCAGGTCCCGCAACACAAGACCACACGGACACTTGTCCGTGTGAAATCATGTATAGGGGCGGGCAGCTGACATCCGGCGATGTCAGATGCCCGCCCCGTACCCACGCGTCACGGCCTCATTACCATGCATACGCCCCGCGTTTGCATGGGAACGCCCATGAAACGGGGGGCGTATGCATAGGGTAATGAGGCTAAGTAGCCCCTCACGCCCCTCTACGCCCCCTGTGCGGCGTATAAAGAATCCGTGCGGCGAAATCGGCTGCACATGCGCAGAGTGACCTCTGCACATGCGCAGACGATCAACATCGGCGGTCCGTCCGCATGCGGGAATTTCCGCACCGATCAGAATAAGGGCCTTAAAGAGGTTGGTGCTCTATGGTAGTTATATTGCTGATCTATTTATTACAGTTATTATTTTAATGCTAAAGGGTGATTTTACTAAAATGTCTAATAATAAAAAGAGGTGATGTTGCTCATAGCCACCAGATTCTTATATTATTTCTCTATTGCATTATAGAAAATGAAAGACAGAATTTTATTGGTTGCTATGGGCAACATCACCTTTTAAATTTTTAGAAGCTTTAGTAAATGTATCCATCTCCCTTTCACTAGTACTTATAGCAAGCATCAAATAATGGGCCCTATACTGTACACAGGATGATGGGTGCTTTGTACTGTGCAATCTAGCATCGCTCAGCACAGATTGCACAGCACACAGCCATACACCAGCTCTGTGTGCTGAGTGATCCGCCACTACCTGTGTTCTCATGTAACGCTATGGGCCCTACACACAGAGCAATTTGTGCTTAATTTCTAAACTATTTAGTAAAATCTAGTCAGATCACTTCCAAAATTGGCAAAAATGTGTAGCCCCCCCCCCCCCCCCCACTGCATTCAAAACCAGAATATAGACAATTGTTACAGGCAAACTCAGCTCCAATTATTTTGAAGTTTTAAAGTGTAACATAGGGCCTTATTCTAGTTCTCTCTTTCTGACAAAATCCTTCTTAGATGGACAAAACCATGTGCACTGCAGGTGGGGCAGATGTAACATGTGCAGAGAGAATTAGATTTGGGTGGGGTTTTACTTCAAAATGAGATCTATATATTGCAGTGTAAAAATAAAGCAGCCAGTATTTACCCTGCACAGAAACAAAATAACTCACCCAAATCTAATTCTCTCTGCACATTTTACATCTGCCCCCCTGCAGTGCACATGGTTTTGTCCATCTAAGAAGGATTTTGTCAGAAAGAGTGAACAAGAATAAGGCCCATAGTTCTAAAGTTCTGTTTCACTCTTTTTGGTGTGGCCATTAGTCTGCAGATGGCAAGATGAATGCTAATCAAGTTTAACACCAAGTAAATTGCAAAAAACTTCCTAAAACGGGGGGTTGTAATTTAAACACCATGGGCCAAAAGAGTGTGAGAATCAGAAAGTGAGAGATTTCCCTTTTTTTTTAAAGCACTAATCATTTACATGACAAAGTCAACCTGGTTTTGCAGTGTAAATCTGTGTACACACAGAGCAATTATATTGCTCAGTAAGCATACTGCTCAATGGTGCATGGCCTACATCACAAAACGTACCAGGAAAGACTAAAAGATCTTAATATGTATACTTTAGAGCAGAGAAGGGAAAGGGGGGACATGATAGAAACTTTCAAATATATCAAGGGCTTTAACAAGGTACAGGTGGGAGACATTCTTCACAGGAAGAGGAGCAACAGAACACAAGGACATGCACTGAAACTAGAGGGAGGAAGATTCAGGGGAAACGTGAGAAAGAATTTTTTCACAGAAAGAGTAGTAGATAAGTGGAATAGCCTCCCAACAGAGGTGGTAGACGCAAATACAGTAGTACAATTTAAACATGCTTGGGATAAGCATATTGATATCCTTACAAAAAATAAGGATCAAATATGGTTTGAGGTAACGTTTAAAAAAAGGGGCAGACTAGATGGGCCAAGTGGTTCTTATCTGCCGTCAAATTCTATGTTTCTATGTTTCTATGTCCCGTTTTCATGCTTGACCAGAGATGGTCGCTGATGAGAATGACACACTGCCGTGAGAAGAGGCAGGGGAAGTTGCTGGTTGGAGGAGCATGCTCCTCCGACCAGCGACCATTAGGGGACTGAAATCTGGGGCGCACACATGGCAAATTATTTCCGTGCACACTCCAATCACTGGCAATATGGTCGCTAAGCGACCATATTGCCAGTGATTTTATGCCCGTGTGAACGTGTAGTATCCCTGGACTGCTGTGGAACTACAAGTGCTAGCCTGTCTCTGCATTGCCAGTTGCTGAGGCATGCAGCCCACAGCCTGATGCCCCTCTCTTGTTTGACACCCAAAAGGTATAGTAAATCTTCCCAAGAGACTGCAGGGGCTAACTCCCTTTTACTGTACTGTGAACAGCAGGAGTCTGCAATGAGCTCTGAAATGAGGAGGACTTTAGGACACAGAGATGACTGCAGGGGAAGAACTCATGTGAGCAGGGGAAGTAAAAAGGAGACTGCACTTGAAGCATGCTGTGAGAACTAGGAGTTGGGGGAGCTCTAAAGGGAGAGTCAGCAGTGTGCTGAGGAAGTGAGTGAGCAGCAGTGTGCTGAGATACAGAGCAGGCGTGTTACAGCCGTGAGCAGAGTGATGCAGGACAGACCATGAGGAGCAGTGTTTGACACCATACCAGCACAGATTGTGAAGTACAGAGAAGAGTGGGAGCAGCAGCTGCAGTGGAATCCCTGCAGTGGAATCCCTGCTGTACCATCAGGAATGGTTTAGCATTCGGGTGCCTTTTGACCCAGGACATTGTGGGTATGTGTGGCCCTGTACACTTACATTGAACACTACTCCATACTGTCTATTATACATAACATTTGCCCTAAGGGTAACATTCCAGACAAGAAGAGAGAAGAAAGAAGCCTTATATTAGTAGGTATCCTAGGGATGGGATGCAGTTAATATCCCGGCGGTCGGGATCCCGGCGTTCAGAATCCCGACGCCGGAATCCCGACCGCCGAAATACCGACCGCCGAAATACCGACCGCCGAAATACCGACCGCCGAAATACTGACCGCCGAAATACTGACACATTCTCCCTCCGTGGGTGTCCACGACACCCCTGGAGGGAGAATAAATTAGTGTGCCGAGCGTAGCGAGGCACCGGGCCCGCTGCGTGGCGAGCGCAGCGAGCCCGCAAGGGGGGGGCGATCCACGTCCCCTCCTTGTCGGCATTTCGGCTGTCGGGATTCCGGCGTCGGGATTCTGAACGCCGGGATCCCGACCGCCGGGATTCAGTACTGAATCCCTAGGGATGTGCTGATCCCTGTGACTCAGTGACATTTCAGCTACACCAAGTTAATATAACAGGCCATGTGGGGAAAGAGAGTAACTGGTCCCCATCCCACATGTTAACAGGGCCTATGCAAAGGAAGACTCTAATGACAGTAGGCCACCTGGCTGCAGTACAAGACCCAGGCAGCCCCATCTACAGGACAGTGTCTTTATTACAGTGCCTGGTAATAGTCCCATCTAGTGCATGGACTTGGATATACAGCTCTCATTGCTTTGTGTACTGTAAACCATTGGAGTACAGTTAATTATTTCTTGTTGAGCTACAAAGACAGTTCATTTTCCTTCTACAGTATTACACGACAAGGATTATTTCACCACTACCTCGGCCAGGAATTCCTTTCAGTGTTCACGGAACTAAACCTAATTAAACGTGGGTTTTATATATATGCATACATATCCCAATTCAATTACCCATGACTAAACCATTGGAATTTGTTGCTAAAGCTGGGCCCAGGGAAGACTGGGACAATTCACTAATATGTTTGCCTTATTGCAATGGTTAGATGTTATTAGATAGAATAGAAATAGTTCATCTTTGCTTTACTGTGTCTAACTTTGCTGGGTTATCTGGTGTATTGAATATGCATTACAGTATATGTGAAATGTATAACTTGCTTTATCTGTGCACAATTGATTGACATCTATGAGTATCCACATTGCGGGTAGTGTCCCTTCCTCTTGTTGATGACCAGCAAAGAATTCTCTGCTGGCAGAGTTGTCACGATCACTGTGCCGAAGAAGGAGAGTTTCTGCTTTAACAACCGGTTAGTACATTTCTATACACTTACCCCGTACCTTAGTCAGGCGGGTATTACATAACATAACATTACATTACATTAAGTGATTGCTGCTTTTAAAAAATAGAAATCTCTCTCAAAATCTCTCACTTTCTAGATCTTACACCCCATTACATTTGGCCCCATATATTCTTAGTGATTCTATGCCATTTACAGGCAAACAGCTGGAGAAACTAGAATCTTTGTATCCTGAACCAGACAAAGAAATACTATTTAAGCTATTTTGCTAAATCTGTCAACAAAAAACCAAACAAATGGAAAATCATTGAATTCCCAAATAAAATCCATGTATAATATAGATGCATCCACAGGTGCTGATCAATGTGCAGAGGATTCAGTAAACCATAAGGTACAATACAAGGAAATGTATTTTGAAGGATTGTAGCAAGTTTCATAACAGAAATAAGCAGTAACATATATATATCCATGTTGGCCAACAAACTAGATGGAAAAGTATATATTTCATCTTGTCTGGAAGACATTTGAAAACCCCTGCAACTGGAAATAAGCACCTGATGATTAAGGGGTGTATTCATTATGCTAAGAATTGGAACTGGGTGCAGTGGCATATTTATAATGGGTGCAATGTGCACCCCGTGGAGGCCTACACCACACACACACACACACACACACACACACACACACAAACACACACACACTGCAACCATTTTTTAATACTTACCCTCTGGAGTCTCACGATGAAGGCAGCAGCGCTGCCGGAATTGGCGGAAAAATGGCTGGCACAACATTTTTCCGGAGTTCTGCACAAGCGCAATAGAGTCTGAGCGCTCCAGTGCTCAAACTACATTGCGCTGGACAGAGGGGCTCTGATCTTGGCAGAGAGGAGGGGGCCTGGCCAGAGGAGGATGCGCCTCCTCCTCTCTTAAAGCGCTGCTGGCTGGCCGTCCCTTGATAATTAAGTCTTCATCTTCACGGAGTCTTACCAGAGCAAGTCATCATTGCTCCAGCGTGGACACAGTTGATCTGAAATCCAGCTATCTTTGTGAATGTTTTCAGTGCTGCTTTAGTAGTGGTAAATGATAGCACTACCATTTCTGACCTTCTATTGCATGTGCGTTATCCCTCCTCTGGAAGGTGCAGGCAGAAGTTGACTGAGCCTGATGAATTAAGGATTGTATACGTTAAGTGATGATGAAAAGACCCCTAAGTACTTATACGGCTGTCCCACTGGACTTAACAACAGTAACACTGGACTAAACTGCAGTGCTGGACTTAATGGCAGTACTGCAGTACTTATACGGCTGTCCCACTGGACTTAACAACAGTAACACTGGACTAAACTGCAGTACTGGACTAAATGGCAGTAACACTAGACTTAATGCCAGTACTGGACTTAACGGCTCTCCCGCTGTACATGGATGGCTGTCCCACTGGACTTAACAGCAGTAACACTGGACTTAACGCCAGTACCACTGTACTTATACGGCTGTCGTACTGGACTTATCTGCAGTACCACTGGACTTATACAGTTGTCCCACTGGACTTAACGGCAGTACTGGACTTAACTGCAGTACCACTAGAATTAACGCCAGTACTGGACTTAACGGTAGTACCACTGTACTTAGACGGCTGTCCCACTGGACTTTACAGCAGTACTGGACTTAACGGCAGTAACACTGGACTTAACGGCAGTACTGGACTTAACTGCAGTAACACTAGACTTAAAGCCAGTACTGTACTTAACGCCAGTACCACTGTACTTATACGGCTGTCCCACTGGACTAAACGGCAGTACTGGACTTATCTGCAGTACCACTGGACTTATACGGCTGTCCCACTGGACTTAACGTCAGTACTGGACTTAACTGCAGTACCACTTGACTTATACGGCTGTCCCACTGGACTTTTACAGCAGTACTGAACTTATCGACATTAACACTGGACTTAATGGCAGTACTGGACTTATACAGCTGTCCCACTGGACTTAACAACAGTAACACTGGACTTAAAGGCAGTACTGGACTTAATGGCAGTAACACTGGACTTATACGGCTGTCCCAGTGGACTTAATGGCAGTAATGGACTTAATGGCAGTACCAATGGACTTATACGGCTGTCCCACTGGACATATATGGCTGTCCCATTGGACCTAACAGCAGTACTGGACTTAACGGCAATACTACTGGACTTATACGGCTGTCCCACTGGACTTATACGGCAGTACTGGACTTATATGGCTGTCCCACTGGATTTATAGGGCTGTCCCACTGGACTTAACGGTAGTACTGGATTTAATAGTAATACCACTGGACTTATACGGCTTTCCCACTGGACTTATACGGCAGTACTGGACTTAACGACAGTACCACTGGACTTATACGGCTGTCCCACTGGATTTATACGGCAGTACTGGACTTAACGACAGTAACACTGGACTTAACGGCAGTATTGGACTTAATGGCAGTACCACTGTACTTTACAACAGTGACACTGGACTTATACGGCTGTCCCACTGGACTTAACGGCATAACTGGACTAAGTGGCAGTAATGCTAGACTTAACGCCAGTACTGGACCAATGACAGTACCATTGTACTTATACGGCTGTCCCACTGGACTTAACAGCAGTAACACCGGACTTAACGCCAGTACTGGACTTAACGGCAGTAACACTAGACTTAACCTCAGTACTGGAGTTAACGCCAGTATTGTTGGACTTAACGGCAGTATTACTGTACTTATATGGCTGTCCCACTGGACTTAACTGCAGTACTGGACTTAACTGCAGTACCACTGGACTTATACAGCTGTCACACTGGACATAAGGCAGTACTGGACTTAAATGCAGTACCACTGGACTTATATGGCTGTCCCACTGGACTTACCAGCAGTACTGGATTTAACGGCAGTACCACTGGACTTATACAGCTGTCCCACTGGACTTATACGGCAGTACTGGACTTAACGACATTAACACTGGACTTAATGGCAATACTGGACTTAACGGCAGTACTGGACTTAACAGCAGTAACACTAGACTTAATGGCAGTACTGGACCAAATGGAAGTACAGCTGTCCCACTGGACTTAATGGCAGTACTGAACTTAATGGCAGTAACACTGGACTTAACGGCAGTACTGGACTTAACGACAGTACCACTGGAGTTATACGGCAGTACCACTGAAGTTATACGGCTGTCCCACTGGACTTAACGGTAGTACCAATGGACTTAACAGCAGCACTAGACAGCAGCACAGCACCAGTCCATGGACTATAGCAGCACAGGACATCAGCACAGAACCACAGGACTGGACTGCACAGGACACCACTGGACACCACAGGATCACCGCTGCGAGTAGGTCACCACCCCACGCCAGCTTCTTAGAAACAGACACATACACCACCCTCAACCCTCTCCAATGCTGGAGTGAAGATGGCGGTGGGGGACTTATATCGAGTTCAGATCTTATGAGAATCCGACGCGGGATGATAACGTTTTGGCCTCGTTCGCGCTCGGGAGGGCTGGCGGGAATACCTGAATGGCGCTTCGATCCGTACCTGGATACCTGCCATTTGGGGGCAATCCAGACACACATATCTCAACTTTATAGCATAAGGCAAGAACTGTACCTATATTGGCTTGTCTATATTGAGCCACCCTGCGGAGATGAAGCAGCTTCTGCACCTGTAAGATTTTTCCTTGTTTGTTGGTTTTATCACATACATTACATGGATATAATTTGAGTAGTGTAATTAGTATTCAGATTTATTTTAATGTATCATTTAGCTACAAGAATGTAGCCAGAGATTTTGTTGTATCTTATGCATGCCCTCATTAATTTACCTTGATAAATGCTAAGTGTTTTATTTATTTTATGCATAAATGCCAAAGCAGATGTGTCTCACTGCTTGAAGTAGTCTGCTGGTTTAAATGAATGCTTTCTTTTCTACCATGTTAAATGTTTTATTTCATGGCATGCCACTAAGGTCAGGTAGGAATTAAATTGTGCTTTTCTCCCACTCAAATGCTACAGGCAAACCAGAGTGAATCATACTTTGGAACACTATACCAAAAACTGTTTACTGCGATCAAAATAATTGGATAGATTTCTGGCCATTGTTAGAGGAACCAAAGTTATTAAAATTTTAATATGTAGTAGAATCCAGGGGTATTTGGAATTGAGGGTAAAATGTGCCTTTTTGCAGATGACACAAAGGTATCCATCAGGGTAGACACACCAGGAGGGGTAAAACAAATGATTGATGATCTAGGTAGATTAGAGGAATGGTCAAGAGCATGGCAACTACAGTTTAATGCCAAAAAATGCAAAATCATGCACTTGGGTCTCAGAAATCCAAAGACTAAATATAGTATAAATGGCACTATAATGGAAACTACTGAGGAAGAGAGGGTTCTAGTTATCACTATTTCAGGGGACTTAAAGGCAGGTAGGTAACAAAGCAATGAAGAAGGCAAGTCAGATGCTTGGTTGCATAGGAAGAGGTATCAGCAGTAGAAAGAAAGAAGTAATAATGCCACTGTATAGGTCATTGGTACGACCTCATCTAGAGTACTGTGTTCAGTTCTGGAGGCCATATCTCCAGAAGGATATAAATACATTAGAGACTGTACAAAGAAGGGCAACTAAAATGGTGCATGGCCTACATCACAAAACGTACTAGGAAAGACTAAAAGATCTTAATATGTATACTTTGGAGCAGAGAAGGGAAAGGGGGGACATGATAGAAACTTTCAAATATATCAAGGGCTTTAACCAGGTACAGGTGGGAGACATTCTTCACAGGAAGAGGAGCAGCAGAACAAGAGGACATGCACTGAAACTAGAGGGAGGAAGATTCAGGGGAAATAAGTGGAATATCCTCCCATCAGAGGTGGTAGACACAAATACAGTAGTACAATTTAAACATGCTTGGGATAGGCATATTGATATCCTGACAAAAAAATAAGGATCAAATATGCTTTGAGGTAACATGTTTAAAAAAGGGGCAGACTAGGTGGGCCAAGTGGTTCTTATCTGCCGTCAAATTCTATGTTTCTATGTTTCTATTTTTTTTTTCAACTAAGACAGTGCATCTAAACATGTCATGCATAATATTGTCTCAAACTATTTATCTACTAACTTCAATAATAGCAGTCACAGAAGTGGTCTTCTGTAGTAAGTGTGGTGAAGAGTTCGCAATCCAGGTTCAGCAAGCTAATGCAGCCCATACACGTGTGAGATATAGCATTCTATCATTCGATTTCGACCACATCTGTTCGATAAATCAAATGATTGTATGCACATTTTGTGTACCATGCGACGTGATGTGCAGGCACGCCGGTCGAATCTCGTGCCTCTTGATCTTATGGTCTGCACATAATATTTATCGAATTGTACATGCGGTCCAATGCCGTTTTGTGCGCATTCGATTTTTCCAACTGCGATGTTCGATTCCTGAAGATTGTGCTCACTTCCTGGCCACTCCTCTTCAAACCACTGTGCACATGATTGGAGAGGAGCCTGGAAGCACGCTACTGGGCTCCCAAGCTGCAGAGGAAAAGATAGGCAGGCTACACTACTGTCCACCAATGAGTATGCTGTTTAACCATCACAGCTCACCATTATACTGGCCCACTGCCCAAAATGCTGCCCCACTCAAAGCTGCTTTCCGCACCCTGTCCGCCATTAAGCAGGCCCATGTGCACACCCTTTTTTTGCCCTACTGCTCACCATTATGCTTCCCCATGGGCCACTGCACACCATTATGCTGCTGCATCCTGCATACTATTAGGGGCACTCCTGTGTGAGGAATGATGTGGTGTCAGAGGCATTACTGTGTGGGGCATTATATGTTCTAATAGGCACTACTGTGTTAGGAATAATATGGTGTTGGCAGCATTTACTGTGCAGGGTATAATTTTGTGCAATAGCTATTACTGTGTGAGGAATAATATGGTGTAAGGGGCACTGCTGTGCGAGGAATAATATGGTGTCAGGGGCATTACTGTGTGGGGTATAATATGTTATATCTAAATAATTCTGCTCAACGGGAGGTTTCTGTCCTCCCTGAGTTAAGGAATTACTGTTTGGGGCATTATATGGCGTAATGGGCACTACTGTGAGGAATAATATGGTGTAAGGGGCACTTCTGTGTGAGGAATAATATGGTGTCAGGGGCATTACTGTGTGGGGTATAATATGTTATAATATCTAAATAATTCTGCTCAACGGGAGGTTTCTGTCCTCCCTGAGTTCAGGATTTACTGCGTGGGGCATTATATGGCATAATGGGCACTACTGTGCGAGGAATAATATGGTGTCAGGGGCATTACTGTGTGGGGCATTATATGGTGTAGTGGGCACAACTGTGAGGAATAATATGGCTCCAGCAGCATTACTGTACTTGATATAATTTGGCGCAATAGGCATTATTATGTGGGGCATAAAATGGTGTAAGGAGAAATATTATTGAGAAATAATATGATGTCAGGGGCATTACTGTGTGTGGCATAATATTATGTAAGAGACAATACTGTGTGTGGTATAATATAGGGCTATATTGTGTGGGCGTTACATTTAAGCAGCGCTACTACTGTCGGCAACTGATGTGGGTGAAATTATAGGCAGCACTACTACTGTTAGCAGCTGGTGCGGGCATATGTATAGGCAGCATTACTACTATCAGCAACTGGTGTGGGCATATGTATAGGTAGCACTACTACTGTCAGCAACTGGTGTGGGCATATGTATAGGCAGCGTTACTACTGTTGGCAAGTGGTGTGGGTGTTACATATAAGCAGCACTACTCCTGTTGGCAACTGGTGTGGGCATTACGTTTTTGCAACGCTACTACTGTCGGCAACTGGTGTGGGTGTTAGATATAGGCAGAACTACTACTGTCAGCAACTGGTGTGGGTGTTACATATAGGCAGAACTACTACTGTCAGCAACTGGTGTGGACATTATGTATAGGCATCACAAGTACTGTTGGCAACTGGTTTTGGGGTTACATATATAAGCAGCACTACTCCTGTCGGCAACTGTTGTGAGCGTTACGTATAAGCAGGGCTACTCCTGTCGGCAACTGGTGTGGGTGTTATGTATATGTTGCGCTACTACTCTCAGAAACTGGTGTGGGCGTTACGTATAAGCAGCACTACTACTCTCTGCAATTGGTGTGCGCATTATGTATAAGTTACGCTACTACTTTCGGCAACTGGTGTGGACATTATGTATAAGTTGCGATATTACTACTGTTGACAACTGGTGTGGGAGTTAAGTACAGTATAAGTTGCGCTGTGGGCGTTATGTAGGCATATGCAGGAGAACTCAGGGCATTGCATTCTGGCACAGGGTACCAAAACGGCTAGTTACTCCACTGGTTCTGTTGTGCTACTATGTGGTGTAATTTGGAATGGGAGTACTATTGTGTGGCCATGCCCCTTCCTTGTGAGATCACGTCTTTCTTTCGGTGTGCGCTGTCCCTTTGTAAAGTATGGGAGGGCGCACATTTATAGTTTGCAGGAGGGCGCCAAACACCCTAGCACCAGCCCTGTTCATATCTAATATATATGTATGTTAATATGACGCACCTTAATATAATTAGCTTAACAAACTGTTGCTGTGTGCATGTAGACACTTTCATGTGGAAACCGATTGCATATTACACTAAAATGACATAACAAATAAATACAATATCAAGGGCATGCGTGATTTAAGAGTTTATATTTATTTTAACAACATTTAAAAATACATAACCATTGGAACATGCCAGTATACATTAAAAAGCACATGTATTTTCATATATACACACATTTAATATAATAAAGGCACTGATGTGTTTTTGACATTCATATCCAGGACATTTGTAGGATTCACATATTTAAATGTAGTTGTGGAAGTAATACATAAAAAAAAAACCACATCTATCTAATAAACGCTTCCTTGCTAATTGTTAATGGCCCCTCATTTAGAAAATGACTTGCTATAAACACAATGAAGTGAGCGAATTGATGCAATTACTGTAACTATATTTATATATTGACAGTGGAGTAAGTTCCTCCCAGTTGCCTGGAGGCAAGATAAATGTTGGTGCCACCCAATATATTTTGAGTGCAAAACAATGGGTGTGGCCTTACAACAATTTCTTGGCCTCTAAGGTATGATGAGGAGAAGCAGTAGTGGAAAATGAAAGGGTGACAGGGGATGGAGAAGGAAGGGATGCAGTGATGGAGGGGGGGAGTGAGAAGTACAGAAAAGGGGGAGAGTAAGAAGGAAAGAGAGAGATGAGTGAGACGGGGCCAGATGTACTTGAACAGTGATAAAATGGAGAGTGATAAACCACCAGCCAATCACCTCTTAACTACCATGTCACAAGCTGTGTTTAAAAAATTACAGGTAGGAGCTGATTGGATGGTGGTTCACCACTCTCCATTTTATCACTTTTCAATGCTTAGTACATCTCGCCCAGGGAGAGAGAGGTGAGAGATAATGAGAGAGGGGGAGTAAGATGGTGGAGAGAGAGGGGGAAAAGGGTGGAGTTATGGACAGAGAGTAGGGGGAGTGTGAGAGTGGGGTAGAGGGCTGGGAGAGGGGAGTGAGTGTGAGAGAGAGGGGGAGAGAGAGAAAGAGAGGGGGATGAAAGAGGGAGGATGAGAGAGGGAGAGAGTGAAATAGCTGAGAAAGAGGGGTTGAGTGTGAGAGTGGTGAGGGGGGTTAAAGAGAGGGGTGAGAAAATTTGTGAGAGAGGGAGAGTGAGTAAGTGGGGGGGGAGATAGAGAATGGGGTGAGAGGGAGAGAAGACAGGGGTGAGAGAGAGGGTCAAGTGAGTGTGATAAAGAGGGAGAGAATAGAGAGAGATATATGTTGAGGGGAAAATGAGTGTAAGAAAGAGAGAGGAGGTGGGTGTGAATGTGAGAAAGAGGAAGGGTTAAACCACTAACCAATCAGCTCTTACCTGTCATTGTTCAAACACAGAATGTGACATGCTAGGTAGCTGATTGGCTAGTGGCTTATCACTCTCCAGTTTATCACTTTTCAAGCTTAGTACATCTGGCCCAGAGAGAGTCCGGAGAGAGAGTGGGTGTGAGGAAGAACGATATGAGGGAGATAGTGTTAAAAAGAGGTAGAGAAGAAAGAGTGCATTGGTACAAGTGTGCAGGGAGCAGAATACAGATCCACATGACCTTCTGTGTGTGTGTCCTGGCTCCCTCCAAGAGATGGCATGCGGGTTGGCTGGATCCTATGAGTGGTGCTATGCGAGTTGGCATAAAAATAAAAAATCACATAAACGACAGGGAGGGTGCCACTTTATATGTCACTCAACACAAACTTGTTTCACTCAAACATGCACATCTCTTTCAGTTAACAAGCACACACACATTTTTATGCCACCTAAAAACATCCATGCACCTCTATCACTTAAATACACAAAAATCACCCTGGGGTGAGCAAGCAGTGGGCGCCACTAGGTGGTTTTGCTTTAACCAGCAGCTCACACTCAAAGGGAGGTCACTCCTCAAAAAATGGCATATAGGCATATAGGGGTTTATTCTAGTTCATTCTTTCTGACAAAATCCTTCTTAGATGGACAAAACCATGTGCACTGCAGGGGGGCAGATGTAACATGTGCAGAGAGAATTAGATTTGGGTGAGTTATTTTGTTTCTGTGCAGGGAAAATACTGACTGCATGATTTTACACTTCAATATAGATCTCACTTTGATGAAAAACCCCACCCAAATCTAATTCTCTCTGCACAAGTTACATCTGCCCCACCCACAGTGCACATGGTTTTGTCCATCTAAGAAGGATTTTGTCAGAAAGAATGGACTAGAATAACCCCCATAGAAAGGAGTAATATGTGGAGCGCTATACTTGAAATTTAAATAAAACAAATGGTTTGATCAATTGGGTATCACATAGATAAAAGTACATTTATTAATTATTACCAACACTTGATTAGGAATAAAATAATACTTAAACAATAAAAAAGGAAAATGAAAAAAAGGAGAATAAAAAAATCAAAAAATATATTCAATAATGATAATAGAGGTCAAGGTTAGACAATACAATAGATTTAAAATACAATGAGTAGCTTTGTTGTATTGGGTGAACTTAGGTACCTGAACAGTTAAATGAAAGTGAATGGTATAATTTTACCAGTCCTGCTTGTTCCAACTTCCTATAATGCTTCCATTGAAGGATAATCAGTTCCCAAGTGCTTCAGTCCAAAGGTGGAGACCAGTGTAAATGAAGGATGTCTATAAACCTGACTGGGTGAGGTAGCTTGTATATCGTATTCCACTTAGAAATGGAGCTTGCCTCTTGGTTGTTCTCCCAGGAATAGACAGGTGGCGGTGGTTACCCAATTGGTGGTGTCCAAAGATGCCACGTGGACTGGGAGGGGGGGTGGGATGGAGTAGGGATGGAAGCTGATCCAAGTCGGGTAAAGTACAGGTGGTCCCAAAAGCTCAGTCAACAGGAGTGCCCCTAATGCGTTTCGTTCCCCTGACAACTTTTTCAAAGGTGTTAGGTTTGGGTTTATATACCCTAATACAGGAAAAACATCATACAGGAAGTGCAAATTGCATAACTAGCAATTGATCATATAACTTCTTAAAATAAGATATCTTTACTATAATACAGTTCTAAAAAGGCAGACCTTCAACATATAGTTAATAATAAAATAATAATAAAAATAAACCAGAGTAATTCATTTTAGAGTAAATGTAATATTCGTTAATTTCCGTTTGTTGGCACGCAGATCATGACCAACTTCCGGTCTTTGGACTGGAAGTTGGTCACGATCTGGGTGCCAACAACCCTACTCCATCCCCTTCCCCCTCAGTCCACGTGGCATCTTTGGACACCACCAATTGGGTAACCACCACCTGTCTATTCCTGGGAGAACAACCAAGAGGCAAGCTCCATTTCTAAGTGGAATACGATATACAAGCTACCTGCTACCTCACCCAGTCAGGTTTATGGACACCCTTCAATTACACTGGACTCCACCCTTGTGACTGGACAGTCACACACCTATACACATGCATATATATATACAGTCACACATACCGTATATACACATACTGTCATACACATGCATACCTACACTTATGTATACATATACAGTCACACACCTACTGTATTTAGTCACACCCATGCACACATTCATAGAGTATAATATTTACATACACATAAATACAGTATATAAGTTACTCACACACACACATAGATAAATAAATACATGCAGTGCAGTATATAATAGTTACACACACACATAAATATATGCAGTATATAATAGCTTTACACAAACACACACTCACCATGCTGCTAGAGGGCCTGGCACTGTCTGTACACAGTACAGTCCAGTGCCGTGTAGCCCCGCCCCCTTTTCGGACTGCTTCTCCAAACCACTAGGCCCCTCTCTGTCTCAAGGTTGTGGACTTTCAAATGCTCCTCTCCGGGAGAAGCCCGGAGAGGAGACTTTCATTACCCGTTCGGGGGCGGGGCTTGACTGTGACGTCATTAAGCCCCGCCCCCATTAAGGGAAATAGACTAAATCACTGATCTCCATGGAGGGGCGGGGCTAAAATGACACGAGTGTGTCGTTTTAGCTCCGCCCCTCCTCTGAGACCCGCGGATTGCAGCATGTAAATGTAAATGATTCCGGGAGGGTTGCCCACCCTTCCGGGGGGCGGGGGGGGGACCCGATTTTCGGGAGACTCCTGGTAACTCGGGGAGGGTTGGCAACCCTGCTCTGTCTGTAGGCTGTGCAACATTGCAGAAACTGAAAGTAAACTAAATGTCTCAGCAGCCCTGAGCTTCCTGCAGCAAGGGCTGCTAGGAACTATAGTTTATTTTCATCTTCTTTACTGCTGTGCACCCGGTAATAGATGTAATTATCTATAATCTCAGGGGCCCGATGCCAGCTCCTCTGTGCCCCCTGATGGCTAACACCTGGCGGCAAATGTCTCCATTGCCTTAGGGAGTTACGCCACTGTATATTGAGGATGGTTTGGCTCAGTGGCGTAACTATAGCACCGCAGCCCCCGTGGTCGCGGGGGGGCGCTGTGCATATGGGGGCGCCGGGGGGGGGCCGCGGTGCTATAGTAATCCCCCCACCCCCCATCCCCCGCATGCTTACCTGTCCGTGCGTACCGGCTCCCCTCCTGGCTTCAATCAATGCTATGGAGACGGACCACGATAAAATGGCCACCCCATAAAGCAGACTGTTCTCTGAAACTGTCTGCGGGGCGGCCATTTTATCGTGGTCCGTCTGCATAGAATTTATTGAAGCCAGGAGGGGAGCTGGGACGCGCGGACAGGTAAGCATGTGGCAATGGGGGGAGGGGGCAGGCACAGGGGGCTGGCCGGATGGACGGGCGGGGAGGGGGCGCCCCCCCCATTAATGGCGGGGGGGGGGGCGCCCCAAACAAAGCTACGCCGCTGGTTTGGCTGCGTGTGTATGGTCCAAGTTGCAAATGGAAAAACCACAGGGGGTGTTCGCACATACGCAGAGTGCATGATCCTGCACTGATACGAATGTGTGCTCACAAGCACGCAGGTGTGCGGGTAGTTGGAGTCCACTCCCTTTTGTGTACTTCTTTTCCTTTGAAGAAAATGTCACTTCTGTACTTTGTTAAAACCCTTCATATAGTCCCATAACCCATCCAGTATCCCAATTCCCAATATGTCCCTCTCCAATTCTGTGTCCTACCCAGCATCCCACTTCCTCTGTCCCTCTCCCCAATATGTCCTCCTCTTACCTGGTGCCACTCTCCCATCCAGTGTCCCTCTCCCACCACGTGTCCTCTACCACTCAGCATTCCCCCCTTCCTCGGTCTCTCTCCCCCATATATCCTCTCACCTGATGCCCCTCTCCCACCCTGCACCCTCTCCCATCCAGTGTCCCAATCTCCAATATGTCCATCTCCCACTCAGCATTCCCCCTTCCTCTGTTCCAATCCCCAATATGTCCTCGTCCCGCCCTACATCCCCCCACTCACCCAATGCCGCCTACCCCTTCTGAGTCTGAGCGGAGGAGAGCGCATTGCACGTCTCTCCTACCCCTCACCTTGCATCCCTGTGACTGGGCCGCCCGTCCACCAATCAGAGCTTGCAGGCCGGCAGCCAATCAGTAGCCGGCTCGCGAGCTTTGATTGGCAGGCTGCCCAGTGACAAGGAAGTGAAGGGAAGGAGAGATGCGCAGTGTGCTGTGCTCGCCTTTCCTGAGAAGAGAAGCAGCGGCGGCAGCGACACTGCAGAGGGACACTGGACTGTCCTCTCCCGTCAGCAGCAGCATCAATGGTGAGTGTGCTGCTGCTGGGAAACACTCTGGGGGCATACTTATCGCTGGCACTGTGGGGGCATACTTGTTGCTGGCACTGTGGGGGCATTGCTGGCACTGTGTGAACATACTTGTTGCTGGCACTGTGGGGGCATTGCTGGCACTGTGGGGCATACCTGTTGCAGGCACTGTGGGGGCATTGCTGGCACTGTGGGGGCATACAAAGCACCATGGAGTAATACCTGGCACCATGGTGGTATTGCTGTTTCTGGCACTGTGGGGGCACACCTGGCACCGTGGGAGCATATGTGTATCTGGCACTTTTGGGGGCATATGTGTATCTGACACTATTGGGAGCATATGTATATCTGGCACTGCACTATTGGGGGCATATGTGTATCACACCCCCATTTTTATTGGACTCATCCCATGTGGCTACGGCACACACACGCAGTTCTGTATGTGGCTTAGTGTAACGGGCATTACAGTGTGTGGCAAAATGTGTAATGGGCATTATTTAGTTAATAGGTAGATTTTTTTATTTATTTTTATTTTAGTAGCTCTTGGGCAGGTTTATTTTGCCGCGAGTAGCTCACACCCCAAAAAAGCCCTCTAGTGCTCAGACTCCAGTGAACTGCATGGGAGAGCACTGAGGCCAGGAGAGAGGCGAGGGCCCAAATGGAGGAGGCTGCACATGGGCCTCCTCCTCTCTTAAAGTGCCCCTGTGCAGGAGGTATGTTGTTCTGCAGGAGAGGTGTGTTTTTCTTTGCAGGAGGGGGCATGTTTGTGGACTAGGTTGGCATTTTGTTGTGTAGAATGGACATGTTTTGTAGAAGTGTGCAGGAATGGGCATGCTGTAATGTAGGGGGCATGTTGCTGTGGGGAAGGGGAATGGGTTACAAGATTTTTGACAACAGCTGGAACCACTAAGGGTCACTACTACTATTATGTGTTGAAATATATCAGATAATAGAAGCGCTGGTGATAGTTAAATGGGTGTGTGAGTGAGTATTTGTGGTGTCCAAGTGGTAAGATAGAACATACTTGCCTACTTTTTTACACTCCTCTCCGGGAGAAGCCTAGAGAGGAGTGAAAGGGGGAAGGACGAGGCTACCTGTCAGAGGCTGACATGCCCAAGCCCCGCCCCCATGACAGTGATCTGCAGCAATTCACGGGTCCGCGGATTGGGGGAGGGGCTAAAATGACGCAATTTGCATCATTTTGGCACCGCCCCCTCCCTTGCACCCAAGAAAATCAGACATTTTATGCAGCGGGTAAGGGGGGTGCTTGGGCTGCGGGGCAATGCGGGAGACTTGCCCACCTTTCCGGGGGGCCAGGAGGGAGACCTGATTTGCGGGAGCCTCCCGGCCATTCCGGGAGGGTAGGCAAGTATGAGACAGAAAGAGATGGGGATAGAAGAATTAAATCAATTCTTTGACAAAATCTTTGTGACAAAGGACGTTAGGAACTTTGTGACTGTCTGCAGTCACTGTACACAACATGTCCTGGAGCTGATTGGCTGGTACACTTTCACTGTCTCCAAGGCTTGGTACCTTGGCACTCTACATGTCTTTATTTCCCAGTGCTTCTATTATCTGATATACAGTATGATTTAGCAAAGTATTCTGTATTATTAAAAGTGTCTGTCATTTACATAGGTGCAATCTTTTGCATTTATTGTACTGGAAGCTGTCTCTTTGTAACATAATTAGGTGTATATGGCTCTTCCACAAAAAATGAAATATATAATCTGGTAATTTACTATAGCAGCAATGAAATAGTCAATGTGTCTTTGTTCCAATAACAAGAAGAGCTTGCTCACACAAGGATGTCCAGTGTCCAGTGAAAAAAGAATGTTTATTGACGGAATGTTTATTGATGTATACACAGATACCAGGAAGGATTGAGATGTAAATGGCTTACAGTTATATCCATGACGACAATACAAACACATCCATACACACGCACAACACTTGTTCTTAGAGTCCATTTAACTCCTTCTGCGCAATTCCACTATCACCTGTAACTACTAGTACAGTACCTCCTTCCTTTTAAAACATTGAAAACACTGCAACAGCGTTAATAGATTAAAATGTGTTGCTCTATCTTTCAAATATAATTACTTCAGTATAAGATCAGTCACAAACGTCACTTCATAGAGATATTCCACAATAGAACACAGTTACATTTTAATGTGTGTTAAGCACTTTTAGCATAAGAGATTTGGTTTAAATGTCACTGTGCTCTCTATAAAGTGCATGTAATATCCTGTACACATAGTTCCATTTGGTCTAATTTTGCATTAGATTTTGCTTATATAAGCAAAATCTAATCAAAATCGAATAGACATTGGACGGTTTTCAGACACATTCAATGCGTATTCGATCCCGATGTGTGGCCATGCGGCATCGAAATCAAATAGAAATAGATACTGGGCAGGCAAGACTATATATTACAGATCGAATGTGTTTTGCTTGCCGTTCGATTCAATCGGCATCAAATCAAGTCAAAATGTTTCCCCTGTGGCCGATAACGATGCTTGGCCCTGCAGCATCACTATCGGCCAGCAACTTAGACTGTGCATGCAAGTCTATTTTGACTATATCGCACACACAGGCCAAATCAGCCATAGTCAAAATCATTCATGGATATTGACAAAATCGTCCATGGCCTAAGTCAAATTCGGCATGGTCAAAATATATTCGGCCGGCTGACTCATTGCACCCTGTGTACCTCCCTTCGCTCTACAGTTATAATCAGAAACCAGCTTTGTTTTGTATTGCAGTGGAACAAATATAAACAAATGATTAAAGTGCCAAGTGTTATAAATACGTGATTTATCCCAATACTTTCTCAGCATAGAGATTGTAAGCTCTCATGCCGGGCCCACTTCGTTCATGTACTATTTTTTATCTGACTTATGCTATAATTTCCTGCCTCTTGTGTGCAATGGCTCTGGACTGTTATATCCAAATCCAGTCCTCAAGTATCCCCAACAGGTGACATTTCTGTATTTCTTTAATTGTGCAGAGGTAAGTTGGTCTATTTTGCCAGGACTGCAATTATTACTCCTTTTTCCACAGACAAACATGAGCAGTTGGAAGTACTTGGGGTATGGATCATCTTAGTTTGCAATCTGCTCTATTATGTTTTATTTGTATTAGAATTTATTACACCATACAGCAGGGCTAGGCAACACCGGCCCTCCAGATGTTAATGAACTACACATCCCAGGATGCCTTGCATCAGTTTCAGCATGGCCACATAGCAAAACTAATGCAAAGCATCCTGGGATGTGTAGTTCATTAACATCTGGAGGGCCGGTGTTGCCCAGCCCTGCCATACAGTATGTTAGGCTAAATGTCACTGTATCTCTATATGGACTCTGGAAAGCAATGTGGACACTTTTTTGCATTCCCCCCTCCCCTCCATGGGACCGCAGGATAGTCCCTAAAAAGCGGGACACATGATGGCCCGGGTAATAGGAAATAAAAGACCTGGTCCTATACTAGCTGACAACTTAGTGGCTTCCATATATTGTAATAAACTTAATTTTCCCCTTTCCCTCACTTTTCAAATAACATTTGATATTAGAGTTTTCACTTACTGTTCCTGTATAGGTCAACATTGTTACAACTAACTATTGCCACTGCTATTATCAAAATAAGGGAAATCATATAAATCATCTGTATTACTATCACTATCAGCATCATATCATCTATCCAGTGTTTACATAGATAAATATACAGTATATATGACTGAGATGTATATACAGTATATATGGCTGAGCCTGTGGAAGACACTATAGTGAGATCCACAGAAGACCTCTGGCCCCAGTGGCACCTACCCCCAGGCCGACCGCCCCCAATTAAGAGACTTTTTTATCTTGATTGCTCTTTTTACAAATAAAGACCATTTGTTTTCACTACATCAGCCTTATAGTCCATATATACTCTGCATACACCTTGCCACAAGCGAGTAACCGCACAAACCAGATCTCACAGAGTGTGCAAATCTACCCCCCTGTACTACATATGTTACTAGGTCTTTGGACAAGACCCAGATTTGCTGCACCTAAAACAACCTCAAAGGTAGAGCGCAATACTGAAACCAATATCACCAGTATTTCATGCCTAATGAAAATACCTAATTGGTATTGAAACGTTGCTTTCTTAAAACCTTTACTAAGGTTCGATTTACTAAGAAAAAGTTTGGAGTGCCGTGAGTTATTCTGGGACTGTATATATATATATATTTTATATATATATATATATATACGCCACTCTGCATACCCCCTCCCACCCTGCTTCCTCCGCCACCCTGCTTCCCCCCTCCCTACCTGAATCCTCCGCCACCCCACATCCTATGCCACTCTGCGTCTCCCCTTTGTCACCCTACATCCTACGCCACCCTGCGTCCCCCCTCCCTGTATCCTCTGCCACCATGCAACCAACGCCACGCTACATCTCCCCTCCCTGCATCCTCCACCACTTTGCCACTCCCCCCCTGCATTGTCTGTCACTCTACGTTCCCCCTCCTACCCTGCATCCTGTGCCACCATGTCCCCCTCACAATCTGCGTCCTATGCCACCCTGCGTACGTCCTCCCTCCCTGCGACCTCAGCCACCCTGCATCTCCCCTCCCAGCATTCTACGCCACCCTGCGTCCCCCCTCCCATGCGCCTATTCTGCAGCTTGAGGGGCTGGGGACATAGCTAGCAGCTCAGAGAGCCACTAGCCATGCCCCCACGATGGCGAAAATGGGGCGTGGCCTCGTTGAAATAGACCACACCCCATATCACTAGACCACACCCCCAAAACCGTGCGCACATTTTTATTCATTATAATGACATTTAATATTTACCTTATATAGAATAAAAATATAAATTTTTTATACATTATTTATTTGCATTTATACTGTATAAAATGTGGGTAACACTGTCATTTTTAGTAGATATTTGAACATCTATGGTTAAGGCCCCCAATGGTTAAGGCCCCCATACACTTGTACAATTTGGTCTCTTTTCATCTGATTCCGATTTATTGGGCCGAGGAATTAGATGAAGTGTGTCCAAATCACAGGCGTTTGATCGGATCTGATGCACATTCCTGTGTGTATCTCAGAGACGGACGTTAGACCTGTAGAACATAACATGAATCGGAATCGGACCCATCTTTGGAACATCGTGGGTGGTTTTTAGCACCTGCCATGTATCTCATCTGATTCCCTTGCACTCCCCTGGCAGCACCCCTGGAGTCCTTTTACATGAAATAAATTGCATGCCTTTTATCACATTTAAAATATGGTACATCAAGAACCAAATTATGGGGGAGATTCTGCTTAATTCGTATGTTATGGAATTCTGCGCCATTCCGATGTTTTGGGGACTGCCCATGCACAATTATGCACATGTGCATCCCCCCTATGTGAACACCTGGGGAACTATCACAGTTGCTGATGCATTTGCAGACTTTGGGGGCAGGCAGAGGGTGGACAGGGGGATGGTACATGGGGACACAAAAACGATGGGTGCACCCAGAAAAACGCATACAAATGCAGGCACGCAAAGCCTTCACGGGGTGGGTGGCTGACATCACATGACGTCAGCAGCTGCCCCGTTTTCAGATATTTCCGAGCAAAAGAAAAGTCAGTATAGACTGACTTTTATTTGCAAATGGGGGAAAAATAATTTGATGGCTGGCGACCATTGAATGATTTGGTACTTGTTTCCTAGAACGGCCACAATCTGGGGTAATCGTGTACCTTAACTTAAGGTACACGATTACCCCCGATGGACCCGATTTCCTTTGATTTCTGATTGTCTGGCCAAACACTCCCATAGATGAGTGTATTCCGATGTTTGCAAATTATGCATGAAGGCCGCTTCCTATTGTGTGTTTATTAGTTAAAACTGTTGTGCGTGCCAGTGTCATGCCATAGACATAAACTGATTGGAATAGAGAGATGGGCTGTGTTGTACAGTTGGTAGGGCACGTTTCAGGGCCACTTCCCTATGATATACTAAAACACTTAAGCACTTCAGTACTATTTTTCACTCTTACATACTACATCAAGACAAGATCATTTCTGTTGTATTTGTAAAATCGATAAAAATTTTAATAAGGACCAATCAGAGAGGTTGTGATGTTGGTAATCATACTTGGATAAAAAGTGTTCACTGATTACCTGCTCCCTGACCTGCCTCCCTCTTTCTGTTGTCATATTGTTGACTAATACAACATTTCCATTGCCTGCTCAAGGTTTATTAAATAATTAACTGGCAGTGGCGGCTGCAAACACAAATTATGCAATAAGTAGCTGAGCACAATGTCTGAGCACTTACTTGAATATTACAGAAAAATGTCACCAGATTTGTCAAGACAACGGAATTTAGTTTTTAATAGGATAAAACATTATTCTATCACTGATCTAGTAGACTTATGTGAATGATTATACATTTGCTCAGCAGAAGAATCTGGGAACAACAATGGAGTCAGAAGCCAGAAGCAACAGCCATCACCTGTAAGGTAACATAACGCAGAATGCTTTCCTATCAGTGCCAATTTAAGGGGTTTATTCCTCCAAGTGGAGCCAAAAGATAAATTTGTTTACCATAAATGTAGGCTCAAGCCAGCCTTGTGGAGGAGCGCCTGTTTACTTATTCAATTCGTGACTTTTATCCTAGCAAAGAATTTCGGGATCTGGGTATAAGGGACTACTGAGTCTGCCTATCCCAAAACTAAAAATGTCTATGAGGAAGACCTCCTTGCTGTATTTAATGCAGGTGGCAGCTGTGGAGCAGCTGCCACCTACCCACTTTCAATTCAGAGGCTGAAAAGTTGCTATTGTGGGCACTGTAGGGTTGGGTGTGAGGGGGGCAGTAGATAGTTTTGCCTAGAGTGCCAAGAAACCACCGGACCTGCCTACTGACCTGTCTCTGAATGTGTACTTGACAACGTCCTTCAGTAATAATACCCTACCTACTATATATAACGTATACCTCTTTCAGGCTTTAGGCACTGAACATAGGTTGAAGGCAATTTTTGGTATATACCCTCTTTCACCTGGATGGTGGAATAAGGTTATTATTGGGTCTCTTCTGTTCACACTGGACCCAGGTATTTCAATGACCCAGGTCTTTTATTTAACTGTGGACTCTTGGAGATGATTTCCGTTCCAGTGCTACTGTGCTCGCCAATCAACTCCTTTTCCAATGATGCAGGTGGTGATTTTCAGACCACAGGTGACCTGAGAATAACTCTGGCACGGAGCAGGTTTTCGGACCTGGGACATCTGACCCGGATCAGGTCTGTAGAGAGGTAGCCAAAACCTGTGTTGAGCCACAGTATTCCAAGTCGAAAAGCTATGTCTGAATAGGGTATAATATTTTTTACTACATACTCTTAAGGAACTGTACATTTTTTGGTCTTCATTAATATGAAAAAGATCCAAATGTTTTGAAAATATACAGAGAAACTTAAACATTCATAGAGGTTTGGGTAAACCATAGATTATCCAGATTCTTCTGTTCATCTTATCTAAAAAAAAAGGTTATTTATAATATTCTCAGAGTGCTGAATCCTTTCTCTTTGATTATGTTTTAAAAATATATTTTAGATTATGAGATATATTTTTTCCTTAGGTGACAAAATGTGTGGCAAACAAAAACTAAAATCACTGCTTACTTGAAAAAAGTATTAGCAACATTACAGACAGGATTTCATTGGTCTGCAATAGAAGGCTTGTCCTGGACCACCTTATTAAGATGAATCAAGCCCTATAGCACTTAATAATCTTAATGAAAGGAGCATTCGTTTATATAAAATTAGTCCTTTAAAGGGGCAGATTCAGTGTCGGACTGGGGCATGTTGGGCCCACCAGGGGGGAATGCAGTGGTAGGGGCCCATGTTTAGGGTTGTAGTCATTCAGCAGATAGGGGTGTGGCCAACACCACATTGTTTTGCCTAACCATTTCAGAGTACATGCTCCTAGACAAATATATATTGTAAATACTGCTAGTGCATGCATGAAATGTACCAGATTAATAACAGCAATACACTGGAGAGAATACACCAAGGTCCTGTACAGCATAAGGGGCAGGATGCTCTAATGGAAAAATGCAGGGTTTTTACGGCATTTTGGGATGCAGGAAAACCTGCACGCCGGGTTTCTGCTGCTGGGGGTATCGCCAGCTTTTGATGCCTATGGGCTTTTTAATGCATCCCACGCTGCCCTCACATCACAGGAGGAAGTCCCGGCTCTTCTCAGCAGCACACCAGTTTTGACTAGCGTTTGGCTCCACCCCGCAAGCCACCCAGCGCCTCGCAGCGTTTCACCTCATATCACACAGGCGGGAACACAGACTCACCCCAGCGGTGGCTGCGGCGCAGGTTGGGACTACTGTACCGCAATGACAAGCGGCTCAGCCAGTCGGGCCGCTTGTCAATGCGCTGCAGTTTTGAGCAGCGGGCCAGTCAGGAGCATTTCGTGGGCCGCCTGTTACCCATTCCTGCCCTACTCTCAATTTGAAATATCCACAGTACTTATGAGTGGAGAGGAAGTGAGCGGTATGCTTGTAAGATTATGGGGTATTTTTAGATAGATAAAGAGATATAAATGTCCAGCCAATCACCTCCTAACTGGCATGTTACAGCTGTGTTTGAAAAAAGTCAGTAAGGAGCTGATTGGCTGGACATTTATCTCTCTTGATCACCTTTGCATTTATCTCTTGTTATGGCTTAATACATCTGCCCCACTGTTGGTGGCTGAGTAAAAACAGTGAGGAATGAGAAGAGACACCATTGTGTGGGACCTGACACAGAGCAGCAAGGACAGGTAGTTGATCCCCAGTTGTCCTAGTAAATGAATGGCAGAGTAGACAAATGATTCGGAGCTGGTGTTGAAGGGAAGAGGTCAGATTCTTCCACTGGATTGGACTGTCTGAGTCATGGCCTAGGAGGCAGGTAGGTAAACCTTACATAGTGACTGGGCAGCTGGAGCAGGATGGGGGCTTACACTCTTGGCCACTCCTGAAATTCTACACGGAGTCAGTAACATCAACATGCCAGGTATGTAAACACCTTCATCAAGCCCTGTGGTGCAGCATACCCAACCATTTGGATCAATTTTAGCTACTTTTTTACTACTAACATTGTGCACGTTACACCATGAACCCTTGCAGAGGGATAAAAAAAAAGGCCAGAAACATTCCCCATCTGCCCACCATCAATGTATATACAGAAACTTTTTTTTGCGTTAATTAGACCACAAAATGGCGATATCGCATTTTCCCATTAAATCGTTAATTTAATGGGATGCGCTAAGGGACTGAAATCGCATATTATGTGCGTTAAGGTATGCTGATGAAAATTGCGAGATTAATTCGCATTTTTATCGCATCCAGATGTTTTCGTATAGAAAAGTATACAAGTCGCTTATTTAATGCAATGCGCATTTTCACATCGCATTTTTAGGTGCCTAATTATCACACTTATTTCAGACCAGGGTCTGTTTGGCGAATGAGCCAGAACCCTGCACAGATCGCAATGTTCTGTGCAGGGTTCTGCTGTAAAAAATAAAATAAAGGGTTAAAAAAAAAAAAAAAAACAAGCGCGGGGTCCCCCGCCAGAGTATAACCAGCCCCGGGCTCACTGAGCCGGTGCTGGTGACATAAAATCAGGGTCCCCGACAAATAGGGGTCCCCTTGATTTCATGAAACCAGCACCAGGCTCAAGGTCCGGCGCTGGTTCCCAAAATACGGGGGACAAAAAGACTAGGGGTCCCCCGTATTTTAAGAACCAGCACCGGACACAACCAGCCAGCAGGGTAATGCCACAGCCGGGGGAAACGTATTATATAAGCTCCCGCGGCCAAAGCATTAACCCCCTGGCTGGTCAGCATGGGCAGGGGTCCTGGGGAAGTGGGGACCCCCCCAATGAAGGGGTCCCCCCCTCCAGGACTTACCAGCCCATGCTGATAGTCCGGGGCTGTCCCCGATGCCCCTGGGCGGTGGGCATCGGGCTGATGGCTTGTGTAAAAAAAAGAAGTACAACTATTGTTTTATACTGGCTCCTGATTGGCCAAGAAATCATTCTGTGCAGAGACGCAGAGGAGGAAACATCTCTGCGCCTGTCAAAGTCCTAACTGTTAACTATTTTTTGTACTGCAGAACTACAAGTGCCAGCGGGCCCTTTAATGCCCCGCATGCTGGGACTTGTGGTTCTCCAAGTCCCAGCATGCGAGGTAGGCTTGCTGGGACTCATAGTTCGCCAGTATAAAACAATAGTTGTACTTCTTTTCTTTACACAAGCCATCAGCCCAATGCCCACCGCCCAGGGGCATCGGGGACAGCCCCGGACTATCAGCATGGGCTGGTAAGTCCTGGAGGGGGGGGACCCCTTCATTGGGGGGTCCCCACTTCCCCAGGACCCCTGCCCATGCTGACCAGCCAGGGGGTTAATGCTTTGGCCGCGGGAGCTTATATAATACGTTTCCCCCGGCTGTGGCATTACCCTGCTGGCTGGTTGTGTCCGGTGCTGGTTCTTAAAATACGGGGGACCCCTAATCATTTTGTCCCCCGTATTTTGGGAACCAGCGCCGGACCTTGAGCCTGGTGCTGGTTTCATGAAATCAAGAGGACCCCTATTTGTCGGGGACCCTGATTTTATGTCACCAGCACCGGCTCAGTGAGCCCGGGGCTGGTTATGCTCGGGCGGGGGACCCTGCGCTCGTTTTTTTTTTTTTTAACTTTGCGCTGTCCTGCAAACGTGCGATTTTCAGACATGAAAATCGCACATTTTCAGGACTAAATAGAGTGCACCACTTCGCCGCAAATCGCCCCTCTTCGCACTTTTCAGCCTCCAATGCGCATCACATTAAATAAGCGAATTTTGACTGAAAAGTGCGATTTTGAAAAAGGCGATTTGCGGCGATGTGGTGCGCGAAAAAAAACATGCGCATTTAGCGCAAAGCATAGAATGTCACCCAACACCTCCAAAAATATAGGCAGTGTACACTGAACTGTAAATAACGTATGTCTTGTATTGTGTGGTCGATTGATGTTTACAATGAGCAAGTACTAAACTGTAGGACACCTTTTGTAAATGTGTTTTTACTTTTCAGTAATGTAACATTGTAACTTGTTAGTAATGATTTTGTAACAAATGCATTTGCTCTGGTAAAGTAAAACACTGCTTATTTTGTGCATTACAGAATAATTGTTTGCTTTCAGGAATACTATTTTCGTTGAAAGGCACAGAGCAAACCAATCTGCCTAAAGCAACTTGGATTACAGGGTTCCTGCATAATAAAAAATAAATGGCTTTTTGTTTGGGGTATATTCATTAAAAAAAACTTCTGTGAAGACTACCAAGGTAATCACAGGAATCTTGCACTCATACTTTCCTCCGTTCTACACTATTCTAATGCAGTGCACGTGGGCAGGAAATTCACAGAAATGTGGCTTACAGGCAAAAACAGGTAAAACCATTGTATATTTGTCACCTAGTTTATGCAAACACAGCTGTGAGAATAATAATAAAGGTCATTCCACAGATATTTGCTTCTACTGGTATTAATGGAAACCGAATATGGTATTTAGCGGCAGACATTTCTTGAATTACATTCATTTAGTGGTTGAAATCTTTACAAAAATAAAAAAATATATCACATAGCTTTATACCTTTATACAGCAACCCTTGGGGCTAGGAAGCTGAGCATTATGGGCAATACTGGGGACATAATCAATACATTTAAGTACTAATTAACCAAATCAGTGCCAGATTTTGGGCCAGTTGGGCACAGAGCTGAAATTTAAGGCCTATTATGCACCACCAGTGTGTATGCCCCTTTAAGGTGCCTACACACTAGAAAGATCTGTAATCTTAAGATTTGCAGTGAACTCCCTGTCAGTTCTGGACAACAGAATTTGTGGGGAAAAAAAGTACATTTTGACATAGATTTATCTTACGTTTTCAGAAAAATTTGTATTCCTTTGGTGCTATGCCCAAAAAATTTTCCCGGCTGACTGCACTGTCTGCGCAGGCTCACCCAAAAGATTTCTGTGCATGCCACTGACATGTAAGTGTGCACCGTCATTGCTCCCCCACGCGCATGTTGCTAATTCTGTCAACTGCATGCCACCCCCCCCCCCCCACCGCCACGGCTCCCCCCACCGATCGTCTGGGAGTCTAAATACCCTAGCACCTGAAGTCTCAAGCACACCCAATCAGCCAAGTGCCCACATACGCCTGAACACAAGAATACATCTGAGCACCCGAATACCCAAGCCCATGAATACCCGGGTGGCCGATATTGCCCATACACACTGCATGGTATCAGACGCCGTTCAATGACGTCACCAGGATGTTTGGCTATATAGCCAAATTGACCTGCATGTTTAGTAGATATGGCCACAATCAGGCAGTAGCAGGATTGTTTTTTCCTGCCTCCAATTACACAGTTGATTACATTGGCAGATAGCCTATCTTGATGGGTAGCCTAAAGCTGCAACTCCACTTGCCCCACTAGTCTGGCTCTATTTTAATGTTACCCCTTCTGCTGCCAATTCAGTGTAGAATGTAACAGCATTTGGGCTGATTTCACCCAATTCCAACAGATCGGGACAAGAAATTGGGTGAAATCAGCTGAAATCGCATGAGTTGGCCATTGGATCCGATCTGATGCACGGTCAGTGCACACTGGATCAGAGTCCCCTGCTGATGACAGCATATCCGCTGCTGGGACCCCGCCGTGGGTGCTCCACACTTTCCGTGGGTGCTCGGGCCCCGGAGAACCCACGGTTTCGGCGCCTATGCCTGAAATAGTATCAATCTCCCTCTCTCCCTGATTAGTCTAGCAATCTCCCTCATTTCACCTAGACCACATTATGTAGCTGTTACATTTTTGGGGAAAAAAGGAATGAACAATAGATTGGTGATAAAGCACAATGATCCCTATGGCTACAAGCATGTCTTGTGGCCATTTATATGGTATCATGTGTAAAACACAATAGAGGAACAATTCCTGACACCTTTCAGTGACTTTTTCTTTAGCAAGCATAGTAGCTCTTACTAACTGCTCTGGGGCTCATCTACATTTGGCTATAAGTCATTTAAAAAAATCATCCCAGATATAGCAGTACACACCCACGCTTCTAGGTGCCACGTTCACAATCTCTTTTCACAATCTCTCCTTATATGGAACTAGACACACCCTGTGGGTGGAGCATGACACCACCATGACATCAATGGGGCGCTGGCCAAAATTCTACTACCAACTATAATCTCCCTGAAACTAGTTTTCAAAAGAAGGCAAGTATGTCCTTTATCCACGATTTGCCCACATTGTTCTGTGTGTATGCATGATGAACCACGTGTCAATGAGGTGGTATATAATTTGTGGGGATAGATCTAACCCTCTGATCCTTAACTCAATTGTTCTGTGTAAAGGTGCCCATACGCTAGTAAGATTTATCTTCAGATCTGGCTGGTTGGAACAAAAACATGGTTGAGTGACAGTTTGTCAGTTTTCCAACATTTCCAAGCAAATGATCAACTGTCATTTGCTCTCATCCATAACCATGTTTTTGTTCCAACCAGCCAGATCGGAAGATAAATCTGCGTGTGTATGGCCACCTTTAGGGCGTCTGATCAGGGGTGTTCTGGATTTCAAGGGAAGTTGGATAGACATTGGATTGGACACAACATCTATCTGTGTGTGGGCACCTTAACTTATGTATATTGAATATGGTAGAATTATAAATGGTGATGGGAAAAGGTGTGGTGGTGTTAGGGCTGTAGATGCTGCAACTGTGTGTGTTTGTTATATTCAGTCACACAAGAGGTGTCCCTGAAAATTGCACTGAAATGTTGGACACTATCACTGTACCATAAAGTTGAAAAGAATATGGTAATTTATTTCATGCCTTAAATTTAAGCTATGCACCAGATCTAAAAAAAAGAAATCCAGTGACAATAATGCGTATACAATTTTCCCCTCTGCTACACACAATGCATCCTGTCACAGGCACACCCCTGCATGAAATCAGGAAGTGACAGCTACACAAAATAGTTTAATATAAATGTATTCTCATAACGAGAATAAGGTTATGAATTGCCCTTATCACAGCACATTTCTCTGTGAGAGAATGCATGCCACTGAAAAACCAATCATTTAAATCTGCTCTTAGGGTGAAAAAGATAATGATATTGAAGTGACGGCTTTATGCAGCAATTCAGATATGATTTACAAACAACAAATATCCGCTACAGTGGATTGAGAGCGCTTACGTAACAGTAAATAAAAGATTGGTTTATAAATAGATGTCTATTGTTCAGTTTTGTTTCCACATAAAAGGTCATCAGTAGAGATAAATGTGCTGTTTGTGCTTTTAGAAATTTCCTCACGCAGCATTGCATACAAATGTTTTGGTCAGCACTGACTGTAACTGTGAGCAGGGCCCTCTTACCTTTCTGTCTGACACAGTCTTGTTTTATTACTTTGCTCAAAATTGTAGTACAGTATAGTGAATATGAAGGTGCTAGCACTACAGAACATAAATAAAGGTTAACAAATACAAATAAGAATACTGGAATATTGAGCATCATTTCAGGCTAATTGAGTTTTGCAGAAGAAGAAGCTGTGTTGCAAGAAATTCTGCCATAAAGTGTGTGAATGTTGGGCATACTTGCTGACTTGTTTTTTTCCTTCACGCCTCCATGACAGTAAAACAACGCAATTCATGGGTCCGCAAATTGGGGTAGGGGCTAAAATGATGCGAAATGATGCGATTTGTGACTGTCAGCAGCATTGCCACAACGAGACATTTTGGTGCCCTATGCCAGAAAATTTATATTTAAAAAAAAAAGGGGCATCGATTCTGCCCCTTTTTAAAACATGTTACCTTAAACTATATTTGATTCTTATTTTCTATTTCTTTGTAAGGATATCAATATGCCTATCCCAAGCATGTTTAAATTGTACTACTGTATTTGCCTCTACCACCTCTGATGGGAGGCTATTCCACTTATCTACTACTCTTTCTGTGAAGTAATTTTTCCTCAAATTTCCCATGAATCTTCCTCCCTCTAGTTTCAATGCATGTCCTCGTGTTCTGCTGCTCCTCTTCCTGTGAAGAATGTCTCCCACCTGTACCTTGTTAAAACCCTTGATATATTTGAAAATTTCTATCATGTCCCCCCTCTACCTTCTTTGCTCGGAACTATACATATTAAGATCTTTTACTCTTTCCTGGTAAGTTTTGTGATGTAGGCCATGCACCATTTTAGTTGCCCTTCTTTGTACAGTCTCTAATGTATTTATATCCTTCGGGAGATATGGCCTCCAGAACTGAACATAGTACTCTAGATGAGGTCGTACCAATGACCTATACAGTGGCATTATTACTTCTTTCTTTCTACTGCTGATTCCTCTCCCTATGCAACCAAGCATCTGACTTGCCTTATTAATTGCTTTGTTACATTGCCTACCTGCCTTTAAGTCCCCTGAAATAGTGACACCTAGATCCCTCTCTTCCTCTGTAGTTTCCATTATAGTGCCATTTATACTACAGTATATGCTGTCTTTGTATTTTTTATTTTGCATTTTTTGGCATTAAACTGTAGTTGCCATGCTCTTGACCATTCCTCCAATCTACCTAGATCATCAATCATTTGTTTTACCCCTCCTGGTGTGTCTACCCTGTTGCATACCTTTGTGTCATCTGCAAAAAGGCACATTTTACCCTCAATTCATTTGCAATATCACCAATAAAGATATTAAAAAGCACTGGTCCAAGTACAGATACTCCGCTGGTAACCTTTCCCTCCTTTGGTTGTACTCTGTTTACTACAACTCTCCTGTTTTCTGTCAACCATCTTAAAACCCAAACCCAAGCTTTCATGGGCTCCCAGGGGGGCCCACACCACAAACACGTCACATACTGCACCCATTTTTTAATACTCACCCCTCCGGAGACCTGCGATAAAGGCAGCAGCATCATTTTTTCAGAGAACTGTACATGCGCAGTAGTGCACAGTAGAGCCCTCTAGTGCTCAGACTCTATATAGCTTTGCAGTGCTTGTGCCGGCAAAGAGGAGGGACCCAAATGGAGGAGGCTGTACACGGCCAGCAACAGAAATCTTTGGGTCCTGTACACTGATATTTCTGCCCCCCCCCCCTTACCTTTTCCCTCCTCACCTAACCTTGCTTAAAGTTTCACAGTTTGAGGCTCCAGATCCTTTCAGGTGCAGACTTCTGTTCTCCGTTCTCTGTCCTGCTGGCTGCTGCTGTGGCTGCCGCCTGCCTGTTGCACAAAAGAACGCAGAGCAGGCAGAGCGCGGAACAGATGGCCCGGTCCACCGCACATGTGCAGTAATTGTACAGGAGAACACAGCGGCAGCATCAGTGGGTACGGGATTCCCAGTACAGACAGGAGGCAGAGGACCCCAAGCGGCCACGGGCGCACATGTCGCACACAGTGAGTCAGCCATACACAAAGATGACACCATAGACGGCCGGGCCGCGTGAGTCACTCACAGCTAGTACAGGTGGCACGGGCGGGGCATGGAAGCTCTGGGGCCATTCAGATCACTGGGACCCATCAGACTTGTGCCCTTTGACCCCCGTGTCGCTTTGCCTGATTGTTGGACATCTATGTCAGGGGTCTCTTGAATTCTGATTATTGCCCTGCTGTCTCTTTAAACTAAATTTAATTCTCAGATAAACTGTTGTGAGATTAATTTAGAATATGTCCCCACCTTGGAAGAGAATAATTTGAACTGGATTATATTTTTAACAGGTAGATGTTCAGTATAGTTTAGGAGGAAACAAAAATAAAAACACTCATAGTGTCCGGCTGTTTTGAGTACAACACAATATTGCTGCCATGCTTACTCGCAGGAGCAGGGTCTTTGTTGTTATGTTTTCCACAATGCTATAGAGACCAGTTATAATTAGATTCACTTAATGTATAGAATGCTGAAAGCTACATGCTGTAATGGAGGTGGAATAGCATTTCACATTTATTATGGGGAGCATTACAAAATCCTATCATTTAAACAAATGAATAAATCCAAATGTAAATTTATTTATAAAAGAACTTATATTCACAAGCACAACATGCGACTAGGATACTAGGATAATACAGTCATTAATGTAAATCATATACAAGGGTTGCCTACCCTCCCGAAATGGCTGGGAGTCTCCCGAAAATCGGGTCCCCCTCCCGGCCCCCCAGAAGGGTGGCCAACCCTCCCGGATTCAGGGGGGACCCCTGCTGCGCCCCCGATCGCGGCATTTAAATGCCGCAATCTGCGGGTCTCAGTGGAGGGGGCGGAGCTAAAATGTCAAAATTGTGTCATTTTAGCCCCGCCCCATCCACGGGGATACGCAAATTCACCTGTTTAACATCATGGGGCGGGGCTTAGTAACATCATGCTCAAGCCCTGCCCCCGAGCAGCTGCTGAAACTTCGCCTGGAGAGGAAAATATTAAAGTCGGCAACCCTGTCATATACAGTGGCGGTTTGTACCTATGGGCTACCCCCAGGTAAAGTCCACCACTGTGTGAAGCCAGATGCAGTCTGTGAGACTCCACTGGCTTTACAGTGACTTGCAGTGACTTCCTATTGGAAGTCCAACCTGCCAGTCACCATGGCAGACCCATTGGTAGGTGTTCCCTCCCTCCGGGACGCCTCTCTATAAAATCCAGAGATTTTGCATGCGCAGTACCTATTTCAGTGCCTGTCATCTGTATTATACAGGCGCCGGGACCGTGATTTCCCTTCTATGAGCTGTTGCTGAAGCAGCCCATAGAAGCTGCCCGCATGTGCTGTACAGAGGTTTGTACTCCGCATGCGCCAGTCCCGGCACCTGTCATCATAGTACAGGTGCTGTGTGTTGAGTGGTCCAGGAGGAGCAATGTCTTGATTCTGTTGGGACAAGTGCCCCCATATAAATCAACATGTTGATCTTACTCTTTGGACATGAGCAATTGATGATAACAGTGGTATATCAAAGGAAAATAAATAGGGGGCTATTCAGACCGGATCGCAGAGCCCTGCGATCAGGTAATCGCCGCCCAGTCAAATTAAAATTCCGCCCTGCAATCAGGTCTGAATAACCCCCATAGGCGGTAGAATAGCCCCTTGGAAGTGCTAGGTATAGACACTCCCACTAGCGAAACATAGGTGTGCTGCCTTTCAGATGTCTCCCAGTTTGGAAATATCTGCACATAAGGGGCCATCAACAAAATACTCACCTATAATATTGGTATATGCAGTGCCATAACTAGACATTTTGGTGCCCTGTGCTAGAAAGGAAATGATTGTATATTGCTGTGGAACTACGAGTCCCAGCAAGCCTCCCCGCATGTAGGGACGTGGAGAACCACAAGTCCCAGCATGTGGGTCATTAAAGGGCTCGCTGGAACTTGTAGTTCTACAACAATACAAATAGTAAAATAAACACACTGATACATCAGAAAAAATAAAGCATTATTACATACATAGCCCTTTTATACTGATACTTACCTATGTTGAGCCCGTACGTTGGTTGCCGTCCATCCGTCCGGTCCTGAAGTATTCCAGGGGGTACCTGTGATAGCAGATTATACTTACAAGTCTCTTCGTAGATCGGTCCTCTTGTTTCCAAGTAGGCATCCACAGTCTTGGCAAAAAAATAAAACTCTAACCCGAACCAGCACGGACTGGTTCTGTTGACATCATGCGGCTCCTCCTCCAGATGCCGCTATTGCCCAGCTTGCAGCCTAGCGGCTCCAGACACCGTAAGTATCATTTGCTTCCACGGGTACCTCCTGGATTTCTTCAGGACCGGACGGATGGATGGACGTAGACCTACCTACTATACTAGTATCAGTATAAAAGGGCTATGTATGTAACAAACTTTTATTTCTCTGGTGTGTCAGTGTGTTTTTTTAACTATTTGTATTGCTGTGGAACTACAAGCTTCAGCGGGCCCTTTAATGTCCCACATGCTGGGACTTGTAGTTCTCCAAGTCCCTGCATGCGGGGGAGGCTTGCTGGGACTCATAGTTCACTAGCAATATACAATTGTTTCATTCAATTTTTTACACTTTAATCAGCCCGATGCCCTCAACCCAGGGGCATCGGTGACAGCCCCAGGCTTCTGCCTGGGTAGGTAAATTATGGAGGTGGGGGGGACCCCTTCTTTGGGGGAGTCCCCACTCAACCAGGACCCCTGCCCAGGCTGACCGGTCAAGAGGGTTAATGCTTTGGCCAGGGGGACTTGTATAAAAAGTCTCCCCCCGGCTGTGGCATTACCCTGCTGGCTGGTTGGGCCTGGTGCTGGTTCTTAAAATACGGGGGACCCCTAGTCATTTTGTCCCCCGTATTTTGGGAACCAGGACCAGCGCCTGGGCCTGGTGCTGGTTTTAAAAAACAGGGGACCCATATTCAAATTTATTTCAATTATTTATTTATTACTCTGGCTTATGCCAAATATGCCAGGAAAATTAAGTGTATTTTCCTGGCGTATTTGGCTGGCAATAATCGATGGCGTATATATTCGTATTTGTAAATACAAATTCGAATGTGCCATGAATACGAATACGAAATAGTAAATCCTAAAAAGACGTATACGCCTAAAAAATTGGTATTTTACTACACAAATACAATTTTTTTTCAGCCATATTTGGCTTAGTACATTTCCCCCAATGTCTTTACAATTAATGTTTTATGTATGAAATGATTATGTACTGTAAATGTCTGTTTTATATCTATTTTATATATTTTCTATATGATTTTTCACGTGTTTTCACATGTATGGCTATTGATACGCCTCTTATATGGCTTATATTAAGACTCTTACGTTGTTTTATTCACATTGTATATTTTAGTTAGCATGGAGATTTAGTTATCAGGAATTCACCTGATGTCGGGATCCTGACTGTCAAAACACCGACAGCCGGGTTCCCGACGGCCGTCGGCTATTTTCCCTCGTGGGGGTCCACGACCCCCATAGAGGGAGAATAGAATAGGTGGCTCGCGTAGCGAGCCACCGTGCCCGCAAGGGGCTTTGTTGCGCTCTCCATGCTGTCTGGGTCCGGCCAGTCGGGATCCCGACGGACCCCTGTACCACACCCGCCTGGCCACGGCATCCAAAGCGAGGCTTGGCTCCCCAGAAGTGTCCACTGAGTGCAGCGGGGGTTGATGGCGTCATTAATGGGAGACCGACTGGCTGGGAGACAGCGGGCCTCTCTGGATGACGTAATTGGTTATGGTATAAATGATAGACTGACTCATTATAGACAGTCATATGGTCGACCACTAATGGTTGACAGGGTCTAAAGGTCGACAGGTAAAAGGTCAACATGGTTAAAAGGTTGACATGAAAAAGTTCGACATGTTCAAAATGTCAACAGGTAAAAGGTCAACATGGTTTAAAGGTCGACATCCAAAAAGTCGACATGGAAACCGGTAAACATGAGTTTGTTAATGTTTTTAGGGTGTCTATGTCGACATAGGTCGACATGGACACTGTCTAAGTGCACTGCATCCCCTCGCATAGCTCGGTATTTTATTCTCCCTCCCCGCCAGTGGCGGACTGGCAACTTTTAGCCTAGGGGGCAAGTACAGAGTACTGGCTCGGAAAGAGGGTGTGGTCCCTCAAAAGGGGGTGTGCCATTAAGCTGATTCTGAAAAAGACACACAGACAGAAGCTGACACACAGATACTGATATGCAGACAAACACACGGACAGAAGGACACTGAATACTGACAGATGCTGACACACAGACCCCTGATATATGAATTGACGATGATCATATACCTCTCACTATCTCCTTCCCTCTATCAATCATATAACTTTCCATCCCTCCCTCATTCACACACCGTAATGCCCATTATACATAATAGCACATACCGTAATGCCCATTACATATAATGCCACATACTGTAATGCCCATTACATATAATACCACACACCGTAATGCCCATTACACATAATTCCACACCGTAATTCCCATTACATATAATTCCATACCGTAATGCCCATTACATATAATACCACACACTGTAATTCCCATTACCTATAATACCACACACCGTAATGCCCATTACATATAAAACCACACACCCTAATGCCCATTACACATAATTCCACACCGTAATGCCCATTACCTATAATACCACACACCGTAATGCCCATTACATATAATGGCACACACCATAATCATTACATATAATGGCACACACCGTACTGTTCATTACACATAATGCCACACCGTAATGCCTCCCTCTGCTTTACTAAACTGGTGGCCCTGGTTGCAGGGAAGGTGGGCTGGCATAGCCAGGGCCCATGGCAACAAAAGGCCCACAGCTGCACCGCCAGTTGTTCCGCCTCTGTTACATACACAGTGTCATACACACAAACACATATTATATACAGTCACACATATATACAATATAAATACATGGTTACACAAAAGTACACACATGTCTTATACATACAGAGACACAAATACATTCACAAATACATAGTCAGATACTTGTACACACAAACCTACATACATGAATACAGACACACAGATTATATGGTGCCCCCTCCTCCCATCCATCCATCCTCACACCACACACGCAGGCAGGGTAGATACTGTACCTCATGGAATGTACAGTAAAAGATCCTCCGTCCTCCTCCTCCCCGCCTCTCTCTCAATGCTGCTGGGGCAGTGCGACATCCATCTTTCTGTGTGTCCCCTCCCCGTAGCCCCGCACACCCACACTTCTGAGGGGATTCCTTTCAAATTCAAACAGAGCGCCAGCGCTACCCGAATCAGCACTTCCGGGTAGCGCTTGATGCACTGCTATCCCTACACAGACACTAGAGGTACAACAGTAGCTCTAGGGACTGTGGCCCTTATTCAGGTTCATTCGTTCGCATGCACACACGCACGCAGTGTTACACTTGATAACAGCATGTACGCATCTTTCAGAGTCACGCCTATAGGGCTTGCGAACTCATGCGTTCGCACCCATACTAAAAAGGGTGTGGCCTTTCATTGCGTGCAATTAAAACTGCTCGCACTCGCCAACACATTTTCACACGCACACGCACCACAGTGTGCGTGCGAACATGCTCTTGTCCCTAATGTGTTTGACAGTGCAAACATGCTACACATGGCAGAGTGAAAATGTACATAAAGGTATGTTATATAAGGGCAATTAATAAATGTGTCAAGTGCATTTGCATTTGTGGCCTACAATTCACCTTACCATAATAATTTAAATGTGTCTGCTAACACTTGTTTGGTTTTGTGATGTAAACTGAAGTGGAGCAGAGTTAAATGATTGTCACAATCAACCAATAATTGGTCACAATGGTGTTCAGGTGCTATTGATTTCCCCATTTCGCTACTGTGCATTCAGAGGCATTTCATCAGGATAATGATAAAGACTTCATCAGGGGTACCATAACATAATCTTTTGGCCAGTGTGATAGATTCACAATGTGTATAATTGGTATATCCCTTTCTTTTATCCGAAAGGGTTCGAAGAAAGACCTTTGATGATTAAAAATGTGTAACCAATAAACCATTGCCCACACTTGGAGGAGTAAAGCCCCCCATACTCGGTCCGTTAATCGGATCCGTTGTGTGCTTAAACAGCACACATCATTTCGGGTCGCATCCCTTGTGCATGCTTTGCGCATGCACTGCGACCCGATACGATGTGTACCTAGTACAAAAATTATGTGCAGCACATACTTTTTGTACCGTACTATGTGATGCGCGGGAGCACGCATCGCATAGTACAAAACGGAGCCGGACACAATGGAGCGTCTATGGGCTCCTTAAGACACAAATTGGAGAGGTTGATTGTTGTCCTTTCCAAACTTCTTTTGAAAACCATTTACCAAAATACGGGTGATCTTAAAAAGAATCTTTGGGATTGACCCATTAGGTTCTCTTTTATACCTCACGGTTTATTGGTTACACATTTTTAATCATCAAAGGTCTTTCTTCGAACCCTTTCGGATAAAAGAAAGGGATATACCAATTATACACATTGTGAATCTATCACACTGGCCAAAAGATTATGTTATGGTACCCCCGATGAAGTCTTTATCATTATCCTGATGAAATGCCTCTGAATGCACAGTATTCAGGACTGAAAGATTTTTGTTCTGTCAGAATGATTATAAAACAGGTTTAATAGCTAAATAAAAAAAACAACAAATAGTCGGTAAACTGTTCAAGAAAATTAGTATCTTAAGCATCGGCTGCTAGCTTTATTCAGAATGTGCCTGTTAGTGCTCCCGTCATGTTGCAGGAAGACAAATGACTCATGTTAAAGTGAAATGGATTTTTCTATCAGTCGGTACATACAGTATCTTGGTGAATGACACTTTTTATAAATTTCCGTAAAATTTCAAACAGAAAATGGTGTTATGCCTTACAGGAAGTACATATTTTCTCTGCTAGAGACCTCTTTGTCCACTGCTTATAATAGCAGAAAAGGTAAAAGTATTTTGACTTAGGAAAATAAATGTCTACGTGTAACTGCAGTATCGACTGTGATAAATGAATGTGGGAAAGTCTATAAGTGGGCCTGTTCCTGACAAACTCAACAGAGATATGACAATATATAACATACAAAAATATTTTTGTTTCACAGTTATTTAAAAAAAATCAGTTCTGCATACCTAAATAAGCCCACTTTATATAACGCCATAGAAGAGATATATAATTATCAGATACTGCATTGGATAGACCAGTGAGTTAGCAATAACAAGCCAGATAATTGCAATGCGGGACAGGTAAGGAACAGTGAGGGGATGGATGGGGAAAGGACAGAGTTAGGGGGGGCTCAGTGGTGGAACTTGTGAGTATACAAAAGAATTTAAGTGTACTAGACTATGAGTGCGCAGTAAGCTGCAATGCCAGTGACTCCTATGAGTGTGGAGTTCTCCCAAACCTCCACCAAACAGTGTACATGCAAAAAAGAAGTTTCAAAGGTATCACTTAGCTTGCGCTGATTCAAGCATACATCAATCCAGAGGTATATGTGTCTCCGGAATGAAAAATGAAGAAGAAGATATATAGTGAAGTATTTAATCACAACATCTAAAAACATCTATTAAAAACATCGATACAAATAAAAAAATTCATCACATCAAATATGACAGTGGTTAGGAACTTGTGAGTGGCCCATGTGGTAGTTGGCCCACTCCAGCCCAAGTGCACAATATGCTATAGAGCAGTGGGTGGCAACAGTGGCCCCCTTAGTCCTCAGGGACTCTGGTGCAATGGACCTACTGCATCAATGGTGGTTGTTCTGCCTCTGCTTTGACCAGGCTTAGGGCCGCAAATTCGCACGGGGTCCGATGTTTTGCGTATGTGCAGCTGCATTTCTGCGCATGTGTATATGCTGGGTGCGCGGGGGATGGGGGAGTGAAGAGGGGGGTGGGGTGCTGGCCTGGGCTATTAGCATATGTGAACACCCAGCGTTTTATGGACATTCACATGACATACCCGTATATCAGCGGCCCGCCCAATCCCCTGGAATTCTACAGGCATATGTACGGGTAATCTGGAGGAGATTAGTATGAAATCCCGGCGGTCGAAATCCCAACGGTTGAAATACTGACGCCGGAATCCTGACCGCCGCAATGCCGACAAGGGGGGCCGTGGATCACCCCCCCCTCTTGCTGCACTTGCCACTATTTTATTCTCCCTGTCGTGGACATCCATAGAGAGACAAAGTGCCGGCATTGCGGCTTTCGGGATTCCGGCATCGGTATTTTGACCGTCGGGATTTTAAACGCTGGGATTTTGACTGCATCCCATCTGGACCACCCTTACATATGCATGCGCCTTCGCCATCATTCGATGGTCGTCGACCATCGAGAGAAGGGTGAGGTTCCTACTGGCATGCAAATTAATGTTCAAGTAAAACGAATTCGCATCTGAGCGAGTCAACCAGAATAAGGCCCTTACTGTAACTGGTCTATAATAACCATGGGGAACAGGTCTGAAAAGTTTTTTTTTTTATTCTGGACCTCACACCCTAACACCACGAAGTTCACACAAAGCAGTCACTTTACTTTTTAAACTTTGCTGGGACAAACTCTTAGAACCTGTGTCTGCAATGTTAGCAAAAGTTAAACTGTCCTAAAAGTAAATATCAATATGTTATAATATGTGATTATGATGAACGTTACAGTTATGGGCTTGCCTGCAACATTTGTGAAATATGCCCCCTGGGAGACAACTATGACATATTCTCATCCCACCCTAAGGGTGGACACAGATATCTTCATAAAGGGCTTAACTCTTTTGCATAATGTACTCTCTTCAGGGGCAAACGCAGGATTTTCAGAAGGGGGTTTCCAGAGGGGCGGGGCAAAGCACGGAGATGGACATTTAGATGACCCAGTATATGCCAGGTCAGTTAAAGTATTATAGATAGACCAAATGTATATAATAATAATAATAACAACATAATATAATAATAATAATAAAATATATATATATATATATATATATATATATATATATATATATATATATATATATATATATATAGGAACGGATCTACCCGGCACTCTGCTTGTGTAATCAAATAACTTGCTGCGGTGCCATCCACGGAGCATAGAAGATCCAATGTAACATGGGAAGAAGGCGGCACTCTCACAGGCTTGGTTCAAAGATTAAAAGTCCTTTATTGCAGCGGTCCTACGCCGTTACGGAGTTACCTCCGTCATCAGGGACACAATTAGCATACACAGAATTCAAACAATAAATACCAAAAAGCAAACATTTACCCCACCCCCCATGTCACACCAGATAGGTTACACACTCACCCTCCCCCGTCAGAATCCCGCCGCACACCTGTCAGCCCATGCCGCGATCAGCCGCAGTAACACACCGGGCGGGGAGCACGTCACTCTCACTGACCTGCTCTTCCGCACCACGTGACCGGACAGGCTGCATCGCGCCATTGGACAATCCATATGCGCGTCATCAATACTAGACGGAGAATGGACGGGCACAGCGTGTGACCCAATCGGTATCTATGGAAACAATAAACAAACATAAATAAACAGTATAAAATAGCGATCAGCAGCGATCTCAATATAAAATACATAAAATATGGTACTATCGTTTGCACAGCAGTATATTCAATGTGAAGATATCCCTACACTTATAGAAATCAGCATCTAATACAAATATTTACGTATAATCTATAACATATAACCTGAGCAAGCATGAAGGTGAAGCATTAGTTGAACGACATAAATACATCAATTATATATATTCTTCAGATGTTACAAATACAGGCATACAGTACAGCAAGGTGGAAACTAAATGAAACACTGGAGCCCCAGAGTCTCATTTAGACCACCAGGGGACATAGTCCCCAGAGAAAAAATCCAACGGCTCTCTCTCTGGAGAAGAATTTTATTCCTATTCCCCCCTCTGATGGACAAGGGCACGTGATCAATGATCATAGTGCGTATGGAAGCCACACTGTGTTTAAATAATAGACAGTGGCGAGCCACGGGTTGGTCACTATGTCCACTGGATTGGGCTTGATGGATGGAGGACCTATGCAGGGCCATGCGCTCCTTAAATGTGCGCTGGGTTTTCCCCACATAGGTCAAACCACACGGACAGGTCAAGGTGTAAATAATATAAGATGAAGAACAGGTCAGGGGAAACTTAATATAGATTTTATAACCTTTATGGGGGTGTGTAAAAAAGCTCCCCACCGCCATTGACCTGCACGTGGTGCACCCAAGGCACCGAAAACATCCATTTTTTCTGGACAAAAAATGTTGACCTGGATTTTTCTTATCCCAACCCGTGATGTCATATTTGACAATTCTATCCTTGATGCTACTCCCCCTGGTGTAACTGGGGAGCACCCTGGAATTGTGTAAAAGTGGTAAATCTCTATCAGTGGAGAGCATCGGCCATAACTGTTTGACCTTTTTGGTTTTGTGCTCTGAACCAATAGAATATCGATTAACCCAGGGAACACGTTTTGCCATGTTATCAGCGGGCGGACCTACTTTGGATTTTAAAAGTTGTTCATGGGGCATAGCAAGTACTTTTTCTTTCAAAATATTTAATTCACATCTAGAATACCCTCTTAATACAAATTTTTCCACCATGGCCTGTAATGCGATGGGGACCTCTTCAGGGTTCGATGTTATCCTTTTAACACGTAATAACTGTGAATAAGGGAGCCCTTTACGGAGGGGGGTAGGATGGAAACTTTCATTTCTTAATAATGTATTTCTATCGGTCGCTTTCACGAACAGGGAGGTACTGATTACAGCATCCCTCTTCGATATAGCGACATCTAGAAATTGTACATTATCAGTATTCATGGTATAAGTGAACCCGACCACACTGCCACTGTGGGCGTGGTCCACAAACACCTGCTCCAAACTTTCTTTATCTTGATTCCAAAAGATCAAGAGATCGTCAATGTAGCGTTTGTACAACAACACTTCAGATCTCAAAATACCGTCCCTAAAAAACATGTTCTGTTCAACGTGATGCATGAAGGCATTGGCATATGCCGGGGCCACTGCTGACCCCATGGCACAGCCTGCCACCTGTAAATAAAATTTACCTTCGAAGAGGAAATAATTCCTTGTTAATACAAAAGTCAACAAAATCATGAAAAACTCAATTGGGGGACCCATGTATTCTGTGTCACTAGAAATCAGCGACCGCACCGCCTCCACACCTGCATCATGGGGGATACAGGTGTAGAGGCTGGTAACGTCCGCCGTACACATGACACAATCATTTTCCAGTACATTTAATCCTGAAAGATTATCAAGGATCGATAAAAGGGCAGTGGTATCTCTTAAATAAGACTTTAACCTCTGGACACAAGGATTCAAAATTGTGTCCAGATACACAGCCACCGGGTGCATCAAGGACCCCCTGGACGAAATAATGGGTCGTCCTGGAGGATGCAGAGGGTCCTTGTGCACCTTCGGTAGGGTGTAAAACAAAGGTACCACAGGGTACTCAACCGACAGGGCTTGTTTAAACTCCACATCAAGGTACCCATCTCTAACAGCAGTATTCAAAATCATGTCTAACTCCTGTTTAAATACAACAGTAGGATTTTTAGCGAGAAGCTCATAAGTCTTGGTATCCCCCAGCTGTCTGAGGCACTCGGACCTATAGTCCTGGAAGTCCTGAACAATTACAGCTCCCCCCTTGTCTGCATTACGCACAATTATATCCCTCCTTTTAGCCAGACTATTTAGAGCCAGTTGTTGTGGCATGGACAGATTATACCTGGTATGTGTGCGGACCGATTCCACCGCACCCAGCTGGTCCATCATCCTGGTAAAAGTCCTCACCAAGGGATTAATTGAAGGGGGGTCAAACCTCGACCGAGGAGCGATCTTTTTTAATTGTTCAGGTAAGATCACTTTTTCCACAGTGGATACAACAGGGGTGGTTTTGCCAAAATGTTCTTTTAAACGTAATGTCCGATGGAGTTTATACGTATCCACCTTCCACTGGAATGCGTCTGCTTTGACGGTGGGGACAAAGGATAAACCTTTAGCCAAGACTTCAATCTCTGTTGTAGTTAGTGGTACTTTGGACAGGTTAAAAACTAGATTCTGACTTTCCTCGGCGGACGAGTGCTTGCTCTGACGGCGGTTTTGCCCTGCCCTCCTCGTCCTCTTCCTTTGTGACCAGTTGCTGCAGTCCCAGTTAGTACCCCTAAAGGGACACCTGCAGCATTGGAGGTGGAACAAGAGGACTCACTTTTGCTCTGGGAGGTGCTCGATCCTTGATTGGAGTGCTGGAATCTCTGTGGCTTGCGTCGGCCATAATTCGGGCGTCCGTCCTCTTGGAAGTTGCCAGCATTAAGCCACGGATACACCCTCCGTTGATCATAATCAAGTTGAACCTTTTTTACCTTTTCTTTTTTGAAGGCTATAAGGTCATGCCTGTACTTGTCCATCTGGATTTGAAGTTTATCAAGCCAGTTGGTATGGCTATCCTGAGTGAGTGTGATGGAGTGAGCTGTCTCGAATGTAGTTATTTGTTGCTGCAGGTCTTTTTGCTCCCTAGTGGCTTCTTCAATAACCAGCAGGAGCAAATCTTGGGAGCATTTATTTAAAACACCAATCCAACGTCGGCAGAAGGCGATGTTGTATCTGCAAATTGTTGGTGTGTTTTTAACCCTAAATCCCCTGGGAATCTGTTTTCTGCGGTAGTAGTCAGACAAACTGACGCTGTGGCACATAAAGTCACATTCCTTTTGTTTCAAACGCAGTAATTGATTGTACAGAACTTCAGGGGTTAAGGGCAAAGAAACATCCTCAAACTGCTGCTTTGATAATATAGCTTCAGCGTCAGCATCACTTAAACTCACAGCTTCACTCAGGTCTAATCTCATGAAGTCCAAAGCCTCATCCAGATGCTGGCTTGCAGCCATTGTTGTGTGCAAACGATATTCCAACCAAGAAACAAGAAGGTGTTTTATATAGGAAAACACTCACTTCAGATTTCCATAAAACAGTCCCGGACACAAAAGGGGAAATTTTATCCGTACAAGACTTCAGGTAAAGGTGCCATGGAAAGACTAGTGCAGCATAAAGGAGCCACAATAGTCATACAGGAACGGATCTACCCGGCACTCTGCTTGTGTAATCAAATAACTTGCTGCGGTGCCATCCACGGAGCATAGAAGATCCAATGTAACATGGGAAGAAGGCGGCACTCTCACAGGCTTGGTTCAAAGATTAAAAGTCCTTTATTGCAGCGGTCCTACGCCGTTACGGAGTTACCTCCGTCATCAGGGACACAATTAGCATACACAGAATTCAAACAATAAATACCAAAAAGCAAACATTTACCCCACCCCCCATGTCACACCAGATAGGTTACACACTCACCCTCCCCCGTCAGAATCCCGCCGCACACCTGTCAGCCCATGCCGCGATCAGCCGCAGTAACACACCGGGCGGGGAGCACGTCACTCTCACTGACCTGCTCTTCCGCACCACGTGACCGGACAGGCTGCATCGCGCCATTGGACAATCCATATGCGCGTCATCAATACTAGACGGAGAATGGACGGGCACAGCGTGTGACCCAATCGGTATCTATGGAAACAATAAACAAACATAAATAAACAGTATAAAATAGCGATCAGCAGCGATCTCAATATAAAATACATAAAATATGGTACTATCGTTTGCACAGCAGTATATTCAATGTGAAGATATCCCTACACTTATAGAATTCAGCATCTAATACAAATATTTACGTATAATCTATAACATATAACCTGAGCAAGCATGAAGGTGAAGCATTAGTTGAACGACATAAATACATCAATTATATATATTCTTCAGATGTTACAAATACAGGCATACAGTACAGCAAGGTGGAAACTAAATGAAACACTGGAGCCCCAGAGTCTCATTTAGACCACCAGGGGCTAAGGGGCCAGTAGGACCGCTGCAATAAAGGACTTTTAATCTTTGAACCAAGCCTGTGAGAGTGCCGCCTTCTTCCCATGTTATATATATATATATATATATATATATATATATATATATATATATATATATATATATATGGGATGCAGTTACAATCCCGGCGGTCGGGATCCCGGCGTTCAGAATCCCGACGCCGTCCCCCCCTTGTCGGCATTTCGGCTGTCGGGATTCCGGCGTCGGGATTCTGAACACCGGGATCCCCACCGCCGCGATTCAATACTGAATCCATATATATATATATATATATATATATATATATATACATACATACATACATACATACATACATATACATACATATATATATATATATATATATACATACATACAGGGTCATCAACAGCAGTGTAGACCCCTGGGCATAGTAATATATTGGGGCCCCTACAGATCCTCCAGCGGTAGGGGTGGGGGAAGCTTTGATGTCCCGCGGGTGCTAGGGGGTATTATATCAACCACTCAGCATGTAGGGCCTGGATCAGTAATTTCTGCTAATTACCCCTTTACTGCACAGATGGTGGGAGATGGGGTGGGAGAAGGGGGCATTGGGCTGAATGAAGGGGCCCTGATACATAACTTCCAGGTGGTAGAGGATGTTTAATATGCAGTGGAGGGGTGTACAGTGGAGTGGGCTTATTATTCATCATTTTCTGGTGGTAGGACAGCTTGCTTGACTGCAGATATCTCCAGTTTCCTGAAATAGATTTTTTAGATTTTAATGAAATTAAAAACTAGAGAATCCCACCTACCAAATGGTATTGGGGACTAGGGGATCAGAGTTCAGGAGGCAGAGCGATCTGCCAATGAGTATATAAAACTACATACCAGGTGTGTGGAGCTGGAGCAGTAACCAGCTGCTTGAAGGCTGATATCTCTGGTTCTGGGCACAGTAGAGACAAGCTCCTAGTGTCCATCAAAGGGGGAGAGTCCCAGCTTTTGGAATATATCCTCAGAAAAACTCTAAGTCAGACAGAACCTGAAATATCTGACTGGGAATAGCAATTAACAGGCTTGGATGGGGACCACTGCTTTGAAGTCAGATATCTCCGGTTCCCAAGGGCCGATTTTTACAATTCTTGTATCCATGGAAAGAGGGGACCCTCAGCTTCCAGTCTAGGGCCCTTAGACTCCTAGGGGGGTTTCTGGGTACTCAGAAACCCCCCTGCGTGCGCTACTGCTCTTATGAGGCACAATGACTACAAAGAACCCCACTGTATATACATTTATACTGAGTCTTCATTTTATTTTATTTCTAACACCCTGAATATATACTGTATGTAAGCAGTACGTTTTAAAAACCATTCTCTTGTATTTGTTTTGAATAGGCTTTATTTATATATTATTGATGAATTCACCTGTTATATAGCGTTTTACTTAACTAGTAGCTCTTGTGTAACTATCTACGCACCTCAAGTGGAGAAGGCATTGTATAAATCATTTTTGATGCATTGCTTAACCCCTTCCCGACATTTGACGTACATTTACGTCATGGCCGGGAAGCACTTCCCGACACATGGCGTAAATGTACGTCATGGCTTTAAACTGTCACCGCGTCTATAGACGCGGTGACAGTTTCAACATGTCTGCTGTCCCTGACAGCAGACATGTCCGTGCATGCCCCGGGGGGGCTGCGATGCCGCCCCCCCGTCGGCGATCGCTGTGATTGGCTGTTCAGTGTGAACAGCCATTCACAGCGTTTTCCTGTGTCACCGGCGAATAACGTTCGCCGGTGACACGGGATCAGAGGTGATTGGTGCTGTAAAGTACAGCACCAATCACCGCGGGGTGTAAGGGTGACACTGGTGTCACCCCACCTCACCCCGCCCGCCCCCAAAGGCCGTGATTGGTCCGTCGGACCGACGGACCAATCACAGCCAAGGAGGGGGATTTAAACTAACGGTGACTGCACTGCAGACGCCATTCCGGTCTGGAAAGCGTGCAGTGCGGTCACCGTACCCCCCTGCCGCCATACTGACCAGAACCTTGCTGCCTGCAATACTTACTTGATCGCTGCTGATTGATTACTGGATCCTGTTCAATAATTGTGCCTGTGAAATTGTGCTGCTGCACTGTATTAGCTAGATAGATAGAGAGATAGAGAGATAGATAGAGAGATAGATAGAGAGAGATAGAGAGAGATAGAGAGAGAGAGATAGAGAGAGATAGAGAGAGATAGAGAGAGATAGAGAGAGAGATAGTGTCAGAGAGTGCTATATTTTGTGCTGCTGCAGTGTGATATAGTTATAGATAGAGAGAGAGAGAGATAGAGAGAGAGAGATAGAGAGAGAGGCCTACTGACAGAGTGCTATATTTTGTGCTGCTGCAGTGTGATAGTTATAGAGAGATAGAGAGAGATAGAGAGAGAGAGATAGAGAGAGATAGTGACAGATTGTGCTATATATTTTTTATATAACTGACTGCTGCCCCCTCCTTTTGTGCTGATCAGTATAAATTAACTGATCAGTAACTTTTTGGGGGCGCAGGTTTTTTTTTATATATAGATATACCTGTGAGTGCTGCTGCTGCAGTGTCATAGAGTGTTAGATAGTGTTAGATAGTGAGAGATAGAGAGATAGAGAGAGATAGTGATAGAGAGTGCTAAATTTTGTGTCTGCTGTCCCCGCCTTTTGTGCTGATCACTATATCTGAGGTGATCAGCAACTTTTTTGGGGGTACAGAGGTTTTTTTTTTTTTATATATACCTGTCAGTTGCACCAAAGGTTGTGCACCTGCTGCACCTCACTGGTAATCAGTGTCGCATCACTGATCACCTTTTTTTTTTGTGTGTGTGCTGTGGGGTCTTTTTTTAATTTTTTTTTTTACACACACTGTGATTTTGTGGGTGTCCTGTGGCCGCTGTGCGCTGATCAGTGACGTACATCACTGATCATCTTTTTCGGCACAGGGTTGATCTATTTTTTTTTTTTTTTGATCAAATTCCTGTTGCCTTTGAGCGCTGTTCAGTGACAGACGTTACTGACCAACATCTGTGCTCAATTTTTGGCGCAGGACCTTTTTTTTTTTTAACCCCTTCCTTTTTTTTTTTTTAACCCCTTCATTTTTTTTTTTTTTTTACCCCTTCATTTTTTTTTTTTTTATTGGTATAAAGCATTTTTTTTTTTTTCTGCACTACATACACACTACACACTACATACCCCCCGGATTGAAATAAAGTTTGTGCCCCCCCCTACACTATACACGTGTTGAAACATTTCACTACCGGTAACACAAAAATACAAATGGCATCCCAAATGTCCTCCCAAATGTCCTCCCAAATGTCCTCCCAATCATCCAGGAGAATGTATTCAGTGGAGGAGGCATATGCCATGCTTGCTTCTGACTCTGACACAGGCAGTGATGCAAGCGGGGAATTTGAAGGATTTGCCTTAAGCTCCTCTTCCTCCTCTGCTGATGAGGGACCCCCTCAAAGACGCCCCCGTAGATCAGCTGAGATTCCCCCCCCAATAATTGATCTAGTATGGACCCCACCACCAGACAATTTTGAGCCCCAGGTTCCTGAGTTTTTGGGCATGCCAGGAATCCAATTTGATTCCACAGGTCTCAGAGAAATTGACTTTTTCAAATTATTTTTCTCTGATGATTTTATAAATTTAATGGTGGACCAAACTAATTTATATGCCCAGCAGTTTATTGCTCAAAACCCCACGTCATCATTTGCTAGGTGGACCCCTGTAGATGCAGTAGAGATGATGACGTTTTGGGGTCTGGTGTTTCATATGGGCATAGTAAAAAAGCCAGAAATTAGGCAATATTGGAGTACAGATGTTCTGTACAGTACTCCATTTTACCGTATGGCCATGCCCCGGACTCGATTTGAGACAATTCTTAAATTCATACATTACACCGATAATGCACAGTGCCCACCCAGAGATGATCCCACCTTTGACCGGCTATTCAAAGTCAGGCCGGTCATTGATCATTTCAGTGCCAAATTTGAAGAGGTGTACATCCCTGAAAAATTTATTTGTATCGACGAGTCCCTTATACATTTTAAAGGAAGGGTTAAATTCCGCCAGTACCTTCCCAATAAGAGGGCAAGGTATGGCATAAAAATGTATAAGCTGTGTGAAAGCACCTCAGGGTACACTCACAGGTTTAGGGTATATGAAGGGAAGGATTCAAGAATTGAACCGCCAGAATGCCCCCCCTCCCTCGTAGGTGTTAGTGGGAAAATTGTCTGGGATTTAGTGCACCCCTTCCTGGATAAAGGTTATCACCTCTATGTGGATAACTATTACACTAGCATCCCCCTGTTTAAGGCCCTTGGTTCAAGAGGTACAGCAGCTTGCGGTACTGTGCGCAAGAACCAAAGAGGCCTCCCAAAAACGCACATTGCCCAAGTAATGAGAAGGGGTGAAAGCAGGGGAATATGCAACGAAAATATGTTGTTGGTCAAATATAAGGACAAGAGGGATGTCCTTATACTGACAACAATTCACGGAGACAGTACCACCTCCGTCCCTGTACGAGGTGCTAGTACCCACACCTCCAAACCTAATTGTATCCTGGATTACAATAGGTACATGGGCGGAGTGGATCTTTCAGATCAGGTACTGAAGCCGTACAGTGCCCTGCGGAAAACAAAAATCTGGTACAAGAAGGTGGCCGTGTATATCATCCAGATGGCACTGTATAACGCTTACGTGCTATTCCGTTCTACCGGCCAGAGGGGGACATTTATGCACTTTCAAGAGGAAGTCATAAAGGGCCTAATATTTGGGAACCAGCAGGCAGAGGGCCCCAGTACTTCTAGTACTGGCCCCCGTATTGTACCAGGGCAGCATTTTCCTGATGAAATCCCCTCCACTGGAAAAAAGGGCAGGACACAAAAAAGGTGCAAAGTTTGCTATAAAAAGGGAATAAGAAAGCAAACTATTTTCCAGTGTGACACTTGCCCCGACAAACCCGGCCTATGTATAAAGGAGTGTTTTAAATTATACCACACATCTATGGAATATTAGGTTCATAATTTCACCGTGCTTCGGGGGTCTTGCTAATGCCACATAGCACCCACCATTCATTCCACCAGAATCTGAGCCGCAAAATCCAAAAATCACTCCTTCCCTTCTGAGTCCTGCCATGCACCCAACTGGTATTTTTTGGTCACATGTGAGGCATTGCCATACTTGGGAGAAATTGGGGCACAGATTTTGGGGTGCTTTTTCTCCTTCATTCCTTGTGAAATTGAAAAATTTTGAGCCAGAACTGCATTTTTGTGTAAAAAAATGTAATTTTTCATGTTCACTGCCCACTTGTATCAAAATTGGTGAAACCCCTGGGGGTTTGAAATGTACACTATACCCCTAGATGAATTCCCTGAGGGGTGTCGTTTGCAAAATGGGGTCACTTGTGGGGGGGTTCCACTGTATTGGTGCTTTGGGGGTCTTGCTAATGCGACATAGCACCCACCATTATTCCACCAGAATTTGTGCTGCAAAATCCAAATATCACTCCTTCCCTTCTGAGTCCTGCCACTTTTTGGTCACACATGAGGCATTGCCGTACTCGGGAGAAATTGGGGCACAGATTTTGGGGTGCTTTGTCTCCTTCATTCCTTCTGAAAATGAAAAATTTTGAGCCAGAACTGCATTTTTGTGTAAAAAAATGTAATTTTTCATGTTCACTGCCCACTTGTATCAAAATTGGTGAAACCCCTGGGGGTTTGAAATGTACACTATACCCCTAGATGAATTCCCTGAGGGGTGTAGTTTGCAAAATGGGGTGACTTGAGGGGGGGTTCCACTGTATTGGTGCTTGGGGGGTCTTGCTAATGCCACATAGCACCCACCAAAATTCCACCAGAATCTGAGCTGCAAAATCCAAAAATCACTCCTTCCCTTCTGAGTCCTGCCATGCACCCAACTGGTATTTTTTGGTCACATGTCAGGCATTGCCGTACTCGGGAGAAATTGGGGCACAGATTTTGGGGTGCTTTTTCTCCTTCATACCTTCTGAAAATGAAAAATTTTGAGCCAGAACTGCATTTTTGTGTAAAAAAATGTAATTTTTCATGTTCACTGCCCACTTGTATCAAAATTGGTGAAACCCCTGGGGGTTTGAAATGTACACTATACCCCTAGATGAATTCCCTGAGGGGTGTAGTTTGCAAAATGGGGTGACTTGAGGGGGGGTTCCACTGTATTGGTGCTTGGGGGGTCTTGCTAATGCGACATAGCACCCACCAAAATTCCACCAGAATCTGAGCTGCAAAATCCACAAAATCACTCCTTCCGTTCTGAGTCCTGCCATGCACCCAACTGGTATTTTATGGTCACATGTCAGGCATTGCCGTACTCGGGAGAAATTGGGGCACAGATTTTGGGGTGCTTTTTCTCCTTCATACCTTCTGAAAATTAAAAATTTTGAGGCAGAACTGCATTTTTGTGTAAAAAAATGTAATTTTTCATGTTCACTGCCCACTTGTATCAAAATTGGTGAAACCCCTGGGGGTTTGAAATGTACACTATACCCCTAGATGAATTCCCTGAGGGGTGTAGTTTGCAAAATGGGGTGACTTGAGGGGGGGTTCCACTGTATTGGTGCTTGGGGGGTCTTGCTAATGCCACATAGCACCCACCAAAATTCCACCAGAATCTGAGCTGCAAAATCCAAAAATCACTCCTTCCCTTCTGAGTCCTGCCATGCACCCAACTGGTATTTTTTGGTCACATGTCAGGCATTGCCGTACTCGGGAGAAATTGGGGCACAGATTTTGGGGTGCTTTTTCTCCTTCATACCTTCTGAAAATGAAAAATTTTGAGCCAGAACTGCATTTTTGTGTAAAAAAATGTAATTTTTCATGTTCACTGCCCACTTGTATCAAAATTGGTGAAACCCCTGGGGGTTTGAAATGTACACTATACCCCTAGATGAATTCCCTGAGGGGTGTAGTTTGCAAAATGGGGTGACTTGAGGGGGGGTTCCACTGTATTGGTGCTTGGGGGGTCTTGCTAATGCGACATAGCACCCACCAAAATTCCACCAGAATCTGAGCTGCAAAATCCACAAAATCACTCCTTCCGTTCTGAGTCCTGCCATGCACCCAACTGGTATTTTATGGTCACATGTCAGGCATTGCCGTACTCGGGAGAAATTGGGGCACAGATTTTGGGGTGCTTTTTCTCCTTCATACCTTCTGAAAATTAAAAATTTTGAGGCAGAACTGCATTTTTGTGTAAAAAAATGTAATTTTTCATGTTCACTGCCCACTTGTATCAAAATTGGTGAAACCCCTGGGGGTTTGAAATGTACACTATACCCCTAGATGAATTCCCTGAGGGGTGTACTTTGCAAAATGGGGTGACTTGTGGGGGGGTTCCACTGTATTGATGCAACATAGCACCCACCATTCATTCCACCAAAATCTGAGCCGCAAAATCCAAAAATCACTCCTTCCCTTCTGAGTCCTGCCATGCACCCAACTGGTATTTTTTGGTCACATGTGAGGCATTGCCGTACTCGGGAGAAATTGGGGCACAGATTTTGGGGTGCTTTTTCTCCTTCATACCTTCTGAAAATTAAAAATTTTGAGCCTGAACTGCATTTTTGTGTAAAAAAATGTAATTTTTCATTTTCACTGCCCACTTGTATCAAAATTGGTGAAACCCCTGGGGGTTTGAAATGTACACTATACCCCTAGATGAATTCCCTGAGGGGTGTAGTTTGCAAAATGGGGTGACTTGTGGGGGGGTTCCACTGTATTGGTGCTTGGGGGGTCTTGCTAATGCGACATAGCACCCACCAAAATTCCACCAGAATCTGAGCTGCAAAATCCAAAAATCACTCCTTCCCTTCGGAGTCCTGCCATGCACCCAACTGGTATTTTTTGGTCACATGTGAGGCATTGCCGTACTCGGGAGAAATTGGGGCACATATTTTGGGGTGCTTTTTCTCCTTCATTCCTTGTGAAAATTAAAAATTTTGAGCCAGAACTGCATTTTTGTGTAAAAAATTTAATTTTTCATTTTCAATGCCCAGTTGTACCACAATTGGTGAAACCCCTGGGGGTTTGAAATGTACACTATACCCCTAGATGAATTCCCTGAGGGGTGTAGTTTGCAAAATGGGGTCACTTGTGGGGGGGTTCCTAAATTTTAGCATCTTATGGTGCCTAGAAACCTACATGGTGCCTAAAAAATAATCTCAGAAAAAGGAGTCTCCAAAATCAAGTAGGTGCTCCTTCTATTATGAAGCCTGTGGTTTGGTCAACGTGCACACTAGGGCCACATATAGGATATTTATGAAAACAAAAGAATTGGGGGAATCAATTTTTAGTCACATTTCTCTAGTAAAATGTACTGTGTTCCTTAGAAAAATGTATTAAAATTGCAAATCTGCAAAAAAAAAGAAATTTTGAAATTTCACCTACACTTTGTTTTAATTCCTGTGAAACACCTAAAGGGTTAACAAACTTCCAAAATGCTGTTTTGAATACTGTGAGGGGTGCAGTTTTTGAAATGGCATCATTTATGGGGGTGTCTCACATACAAGTCCCTCAAAGTCACATCAGAACTGAACTGGTCCCTAAAAAAATCAGTGTTTGAAATTTTCTTGAAAATTTGAGAATTTGCTATTCATATTGTAAGCCTCCTAGTGTCCAAAAAAATGAAAAGGAAGTTGAAATAATGATGGAAATATAAAGTAGACATATGGTCTATGTTAGTTATTAACTATTTTGAGTGGTATGATTATTTGTCTCACAAGCAGAAAATTTAACATTTTGCAAATCGCTAAATTTTCCATTTTTTCACGACATTTTGGTATTTTTCACAAAAAAACACAGACTGTATCGACCCAAATTTACCACTAATTTGAAGTACAATGTGTCACGAAAAAACAATCTCAAAATCACTGGGATAAGTAAAAGCAAAAAAAAGTTATCCCCACTTAAGTGAGACATGTCAGATTTGAAAAAAATGGCTCTGTCAGGAACGCCAAAACTAGCTCTGTCAGGAAGGGGTTAACCTCTCTGGCATCCTAGTAGCAGGCATTGTGCATGACTGTACTCATACTGAACTTTCAGGGGATCTCCCTATAAGTGCAGACAGGTTACTGATATGACAGACAAATATTTAGATTTAGTCATGCTTTCAAGTAATCATGGTGAAACCACTGTGTTCTCATCAGAATCAACTTTATTGGCCATGTGTGCTTGTGCACAATAGGATTTTTTTGTGGATTACAGTGCAGCATCGAGCATGGATGGGGGATGGGGGGGCATTACATCCATTTGTTAAGACATTACATGTGGGGAACACATACCCGCTGAGCTGCACAGCACCTAGGCAGCCATCCGCGGCGCCACTGGTCGTTGCAGAAGCCAGGTAGGTAACAATATAAGCAGGGACAGTACAGTTATCACACAGGGAACATATACGCCGCCAAGCTGCACAGCGCCTAGGCAGTCATCAGCGGCACCACTGGTCATTGCAGCAGCCAGGTAGGTAAAGGTATGAGCAAGAACAGCACAGATTATAGCAGAGACAGTACAGTTATCACATGGGAGACACGGAGTTACATAAGGCTGAGTGCACAGTGTTCCTAGGCAGCCATTTGCAGCGCCATCTTTCTGTAGGGAAGGCCAGCGTGGGGTGGGGGTGGGGTTGAGAGTCAATGAGGCTGGGGGAGAGTCAATGATGATAGAGGTTTGGGCGGGTTCTGCACACAAAAGCTATAAACTTGGTGCCCTTTATTCGGCGGGCAATCTACCACTGTATGTCGGTTCACAACAGTGGGGGTGCTATCCCAAACATTGGCATACAAAGTCAAAAAAAGGGAAAGGGAAAGAGTTTGTACGGATGCACTCCTTACTGGACAATTGTAGGAAATATAACTGGTTTTATTCCTTTTCAAGTATCGTAAAAAAGTGGAGGTTCCTTTTATCTTTATTAGGATCTATAGTGGATAAGGAAACCCCCACATGTAGCGAAATAAGAGGTTAAAAGATTTTTTACATTGATCAACAAACAGTGATTAAGAGAGAAAAAATGTGATTAAGGATTTTAAAAGTGTAGGTAGATGCGAATGTTGGTGCTAGTACTTTGATATCAATTGGGGTGTATTCCCACTGAAGTCCTTACATTTATAAGTCTGTATCAAATAAAGAATTACCACACGTGTTTATTTATTATTGCTTTGTAGGGGCTTTTCTTGAATATGATGGGTTAAATATTCTGAGATGTATCAGCCTGATATTTCACCCATAGGAGGTCTCTAGATAAGTTTAGTGTAATTTAGGGATAGATTTCCCATATACAAAAATGTGTGTTAGTTCACAGGTACGTTGACTCTTTACGTGACAGGAGGTCTCTCAGATTGTAATAATGTACCAGTTAGTTTGCACACTCCTCAGAATTTGCGTATTTTAGGGGTATATTCCCCAAAGGGTATTATATACACTGGCATAGAATCGATGTATTCAGTGTAATTAGGGATGTCTTCCCAAGAGATGTTGCATGTATTGACCCAAAATCTATACGGCTGGAGGTATTTTCCAGGTAGTGTGCTCCTATGTAACTTTTAGGGTTGAATTCCATATGGGAGTCCTACGGTGTGTATATTGGTGTACGGTTCATATAATTAGGGGTATATTCCCCATATAGTATTGAGTATACTGGTACACAGTTAGGGGTATCTTCCCCAAATGTTATTGCACACAATAGTATACTATTACACAAATGTATACTATTGTGTGCAATAACATTTGGGGAAGATACCCCTAACTGTGTACCAGTATACTCAATACTATATGGGGAATATACCCCTAATTATATGAACCGTACACCAATATACACACCGTAGGACTCCCATAGGGAATTCAACCCTAAAAGTTACATAGGAGCACACTACCTGGAAAATACCTCCAGCCGTATAGATTTTGGGTCAATACATGCAACATCTCTTGGGAAGACATCCCTAATTACACTGAATACATCGATTCTATGCCAGTGTATATAATACCCTTTGGGGAATATACCCCTAAAATACGCAAATTCTGAGGAGTGTGCAAACTAACTGGTACATTATTACAATCTGAGAGACCTCCTGTCACGTAAAGAGTCAACGTACCTGTGAACTAACACACATTTTTGTATATGGGAAATCTATCCCTAAATTACACTAAACTTATCTAGAGACCTCCTATGGGTGAAATATCAGGCTGATACATCTCAGAATATTTAACCCATCATATTCAAGAAAAGCCCCTACAAAGCAATAATAAATAAACACGTGTGGTAATTCTTTATTTGATACAGACTTATAAATGTAAGGACTTCAGTGGGAATACACCCCAATTGATATCAAAGTACTAGCACCAACATTCGCATCTACCTACACTTTTAAAATCCTTAATCACATTTTTTCTCTCTTAATCACTGTTTGTTGATCAATGTAAAAAATCTTTTAACCTCTTATTTCGCTACATGTGGGGGTTTCCTTATCCACTATAGATCCTAATAAAGATAAAAGGAACCTCCACTTTTTTACGATACTTGAAAAGGAATAAAACCAGTTATATTTCCTACAATTGTCCAGTAAGGAGTGCATCCGTACAAACTCTTTCCCTTTCCCTTTTTTTGACTTTGGAGAGTCAATGATGCCAGGAGGGTGCCGCTGCCACTGTGTGGTCCGCTGGGGTGGGGCTGCAGGCCAGAAATCCTGTGTGTAGGGGGGGGTGTGAGGTGAACCTACCGGTCCCTGGGTCATGCCGTTGTGATGCAGGCACTGCCAGGATCCACAGACTGTTCCACCTCTGCTTCCACATTGCCTCCAGGACAGGCAATTACATCCCTGGGAACCCCAGGCTGAGCTGCTGCCCCCATCCTATCAGCGCCGCCACCGGGACATTCAGTGTGATCCACAGATGCGCCATGACTTCCGGGCCAGGACGGAGTCCATGGCTATCAGGACTTCCTCTCCCTGCTGCTGTCTCTCCGGCCGCCGCTACTCCACTACTGCTGGGCACAGGGCACACTATCCGGGCTGCCAGCGGGACTTCCAGACTGACCCGCAGCAGTCCAGTCCTGCAGGCGGACTAGCAGCCGATGTCTCCGACCGGAGGACGCCTCACCCAGCACCGGGGACTCTCCGGTCTCTGTCTCCCCCTGCATCCTCCCCGTCCACGCCACGCTGAGCTTCCCTTGGCCCGGGGGCCAGGAGCGCCGAGGATGGAGGATGGAGCTTTCCTACGTGCGACCATCCCCAGCCCCCACCGGATGCTGTATATCATACACCCTCAATGAAGATTAATTTTCCAAGAAAAGTGATTGGAATCTATCATTTATTTCCATATTTGTACCCCTCTTAAGCTGGTTTAGATACACACTATAAGATTGATGTGACCCAGCAACAGGGAAATATAATATAATGATACCTTTAGCACCATACACACTATACTGTATATCAGGGGTGGCCGCACTTTTGTAACCCTTACCTTTGTAACACTTACCGGTGATCTATTTGAAGTCTCCCCTGTGCAAAATATTTCCCTCCATTTCAAAACCTCCTTCATGCAATTCTCCCCCCCCCACCCCTGTGCAAAATACCCCCATCCTCCTGAAAAGGCGCTCTCTCCCTGCTCTGCTAAAGCTGCCTCAGCCCTCACTGTCACTACCTGCACGCTGCCCGCAGCGCCTGTCTAATAGTGAATAGTAGTATGAAAAGCTGCTCCCTCACCCCGAGTACACACACTGTCTGTCCTCCAAAGACCTCCTCTTGCCCCCTCTTCCTCAACGGAAGGTCTTCGGACTCTTGTGCTGTGGCAGGCAGCGCTGTAATTACAAAGAGCGGCGGTGACCGTGCGGTGTGGCAGTGCTTGATTCCCCGCCCAGTCTCTGTGCAGCCAGTGCCGTGCCTTGCGCTCATCTAAACTTTATTTTTTTATATACATTTTGATCATGGCTACTGGCTGCCACAGCCTGTCAAATATTGTAACAGGCAGCCAGCAGCCTGACGAGCAGCTCCCCTCACTCACTGACACTGTGAATGCCTGGATGTCATGTCCGGGTCCACCCCCTACCCATTGCTCCCTGCGCCTGTCAATCAAATGATGAACAGGCCACCTCCCCTTCCTTCCCTCTTCTCAGTGTGCAATTAAGCCCAGTCCTCAACACTCCGCCCCCTCTATCTCCTCCCCTCTTCTTCCATCTCCTCCTTCTCTCCCCTCCTTTCCCCTCAGTCACAAGAGGGGAAATGGCGTCCTCAGCGTCCGGCCTATGCAGATAGAAGAGGAGGGAATGTACAATATTTAATAAGCAAAGAACAGTGAGTCTTTTATTATACATGTTTATAAAAAAATGTAATAATTGTATATTTTTTATATTAATTTAGACACTTTTTAAATAATGCCTACAACATTTTGCAGACACAGCACTGAGATGAGAGCGGTTTGCTACACAGTGAAACATTTGTAAAGTATCGGCTGCATCCTGACTGCGCAGCCTACAGTAGCTGTGAAGACAGATGCAGGCCAGCCAAGTGTTGGGTTGTGTGCGATGTCACCCAGCCGTCGAAGCCCTCCACCTGACATGCCTGCATTGTCTCGACCACTCGCATGAAATGCTGAAGCGATACCCCCACAACAGGCCATCAGCGGCGGGAAGGGTGGGTGGTGACAGAGGCTTGCGTGAAATGCTGAAGTGATGCCCATGCAACAGGCCATAGGCAGCAGAGACGGTGGACAGTGCATACGCTCCTACAAACGAGCTGCAGCTTGCTGCAATGGCAATGTGAAAGGGCACAAAATTTATGGTTTGCAGGAGGGCGCTGGACACCATAGCACCGGCCCTAATCTGTAGTTCTCTACTTCAAGGTTTGTATGTTTCTCCTTTAGGGGTGGCACTAAAGAAAAAGCCAGATAATTTCAGGTTAATACAGAATTTAAGATACAAAAGAGTTACCTGCAAGCTGGAAAATGGCAAACAGCCAGATCACAGCCAACAAGATCCCCGACGCTTTAGGTCTCAGTTGGAGATAATCACAACCACATCGTATAGTAGTTTAAATAAAATTGTATGTCAGCTGCTGCAGATAGCACCTGTGGGATTGCCTCAACCCACAAGAAAATTTGCACGAAAAAACAAATCCGTCTTGAGAAAGTCTCCACGTAACCTAGGAGACAAAACGCGTTGATGTCATCACTATGGGACGTTTGGGCTGTCCGCTGCCGTCCACGAGCTTGCTGCAATTCCAGCCTTTGGCGTCTCACTAGGGCTCACGCCCAGCCACTACTACTGCCGTCTGCTCCACCAGGACGCTCCTGCCGCATGTAGAGGGAGTGCTGGCGGCCGGCGCACAAGGTGCCCACACAGGATAAATACCTCTCTGCCGCCCCCTCTGACCGGAGCAACCAGCAGACCGAGCTGAGCCACAGACTGCCATTTGAAAGGAGTGAGATAAGCTTAGAGCCCTGCTTTACATCATTGCAATTAATCCATACTGTATGTTCAAATTTGCGGCTTGGCCAAAATCAATCTTGGATGCGTGTCAGCTTACATGCTAATTGACTGCCATTTCAGCTCTACATTATATGTACACATCTAACAATATTTGCTTATGGATCCTTAATCTACTAACAAAATACTAACATTTCTTGGATACTAGCAGCTGCTATTTTCACATCTATAACATTGACTAAATATCTTCTTGTTATATACCATCAGCGGAGCTCCCCAATAATACGTCCAGCCCAAGTTCTATTTTTGAACCTGTTATTTTAAGATATATATATATATATATATATATATATATATAGATACAGAAGTACCAACACACTCGCCATTCCTAAGAATGGGGTGCAAACAGCACCCACTTCCCAGGATGGGGTGCATTGGCCTGTGACCACACACGCTAGTAAATACAAACACAGGGGGCCCAGCACTCACTACAACAAACTAACTCACCTTAACATTCAAATAATTAATTAAATAAATAATGGGGTTTTAGTTCATGAATTGATCAATGCATTTAAGCTTGCAGCCCATCGCCAAGGGACCCCATTTCCCTGCAAGTCCTACACTAACAACTGATTTTCATGGGAACCTGGCAACTGTTTGCACATCATAGCTAAAATGAACATGTGTTATTTTCCTGGGTTAAAGCTCAACTGCCAAGTACCTTATGGCTTTTAAAGGTGAGACCATCCCAAACACATCACCTGAATTAGTATTAAAGGGGCAGCTGTCACAGGTTTCAGGTAAATGAGCTTATCTAGGGTGCATGAGAAAGCTATGATCAAAGTAACATAGGCTAATTAAAAATCAACCCAAATATATAGATACAGAAGTACCAACACACTCGCCATTCCTAAGAATGGGGTGCAAACAGCACCCACTTCCCAGGATGGGGTGCATTGGCCTGTGACCACACTCTAAATACAAGCTTAAATGCATTGATCAATTCATGAACTAAAACCCACATCATTTATTGAATTAATTATTTGAATGTTAAGGTGAGTTAGTTTGTTGTAGTGAGTGCTACACACTGTACTAGAGTGTGTGGTCACAGGCCAATGCACCCCATCCTGGGAAGTGGGTGCTGTTTGCACCCCATTCTTAGGAATGGCGAGTGTGTTGGTACTTCTGTATCTATATATTTGGGTTGATTTTTAATTAGCCTCTGTTACTGTGATCATAGCTTTCTCATGCACCCTAGATAAGCTCATTTACCTGAAACCTGTGACAGCTGCCCCTTTAATACTAATTCAGGTGCTGTGTTTGGGATGGTCTCACCTTTAAAAGCCATAAGGACATGGCAGTTTAGCTTTAACCCAGGAAAATAACACATGTTCATTTTAGCTTTGATGTGCAAACAGTTGCCAGGTTCCCATGAAAATCAGTTGTTAGTGTAGGACTTGCAGTGAAATGGGGTCCCTTGGCGATGGGCTGCAAGCTTAAATGCATTGATCAATTCATGAACTAAAACCCCATTATTTATTTAATTAATTATTTGAATGTTAAGGTGAGTTAGTTTGTTGTAGTGAGTTCACTATTATTTTTCATAATTTGTTTATTTTCATATTTGTGATTTTTTTTTCTGTGTATCGCATTTCATGTTTTTATGACATATTTTATAAATATAAAAATATAAAATTTGTATGGTTCAAGCAGTGTGTCCCGATTTCATTTTTCTGCATAGCCGTTCCATATTTGGAGTAACTTCTATTTAGTCAGCAGCGCAATTTACACCACCTTCCCTTGTTTTTTAATACATAATTTGTCTTATCTAGATTGGGGCTCGATGAGTTATTTAGCAGTGATTTTTTTGATTATTTTTAATATTCGAGTTTTCAGGTTGAGAGCCTTTATTTCATAGATAACTGTTTACTAATGGGATGCTCAAAGTAATGTGTGGTTTAGTTCTTTCTTACAATGGAGCATTTAGGCAGGTAAGCAGAAGTCATGCACTGCTCACTACCTGGACCAGTGGTGGAACTTGTGGGTTGTGGGCCCATGTGCAAAAATATCATTTGGGCCCCCCTCCTCCAACCCAATTCACAATATGCAACACTGCAGAGAGTACAGTGAGAGACAGGGGGAAGCAGAGTGTTACAGGGAGAAACAGTGCGTGATAGGAAGAGGGTGACAGGGGCAGTGGGCCCCTTAGTCCTCAGGGGTTCCAGTGTACTGCACCTGCTGCACCAAAGGTAGTTTCGCCTCTGACCTGGACAATCTCCTGTTATGAGTCCAGCCGATAGGGAAGTTTGTAAATTATTTTCTGTTCAAGCTCCTTTTTTTGTCATGGGAGTGCCCAGTGCATCGCTTGGGGGATTTGCTTTGCGACAAGGAAGGTTATTCTTAGGCAATTGCAGTTGGTGTCCCATTATTCCTATGGTCTTTTTTGTCGTAGATTAGAAAGGGTAATGGCAGGGTTTATGAAGTGTCTATGAGCCTTCCAGCCGCTCTCCCCCATTCATGGTTGACTAGGTACTCCCTGGAAGTGCTGCTAGGTGCAGCACTTCATCTGTTCTTCATTATTTATTAATTACCTGCCTCCTCTGTATCTCCTGTGGATTGGTGGAGCTAACTATTAAATTGCCATCTTTCTAGCACTACCTTGATGGTTATAATTTGTGTTGTGTCTCTGGTCGTGGTCTGTGAGGCTATGTCCACGTGGATACTCTGTCCGTCAGTCCAATATCCTGTCTGGCCAGTGCCGCTTTGCAATCTGGCAATTCTGAACCACCTGACCTGCTGGTGCTGCTCTGCCATCCAGCATACCTGTACATCCTGCCTTGTAAGTGCTGCTCCGCATTCTGGTGAACCAGAACCTTCTTGCGCTGTTCCACTAACCTGTGTAAGCTGTGCCATTGGAGTCACTCCATTCCACCTCCTGAGTCATGTATAGAACTCGAAGAATACTCTTGTGATTTCCCTGTTACTATTTCCTGAGAGCGTAAGAGCTGGCAACAGCTCAAGTATTGATAATTGTTCTAATGGAACAAAAGGGTCTTTTGTAGACTAGAATACCTCTCCTGCATACCTATAGTGGTCTATTCCAAGTAAACAGGAATATCAATATAAGAAACCTCCTCTGATTTGGGTCTGTCTAGACTTGAAGAAGGATTTAAACTTTAATCAGTAATTTCTGGGTGATTTTAACAAGGTCTGAATTTGGCTGTTGCCACCAGTGACCAACGCTGAGCTCCAGTTATTTACAAATGCACCAGGTTCTTTTTTTATTGGTGTCATTTTTAAAGGGGAATGATTGGAGGGTTTAATTGCAAATATTCTGCTGTTGGAACTGCAGGCTGCATTCTGGCTGTGGGTCAAGCTGTTGTGCAGGCTATAGTTCTGGCTGTGGATCAGGCTCTGGCGCAGGCTTCAGTTCTGTTGTACAGGCTGTCGTTCTGGCTGTGGCTATGGGTCAGGCAGTGGTGCAGGCTGCAGGTCTGGCTGTGTGTGAGTCAGGCTGCAGTCCTGGCTGTGGATCTGGGTCAGGGAGTTGTGCAGGCTGTAGTTCTGGCTGTGGATCAGGCTGCACGTAGTTCGGCAGGCTGTATATGTCAGCATCAGCACTTATCAGCAATGACTGCATACGCCATCTCTCTGAGAGCTACTGACAGATGACATCATCTGCCAGTACCCAACAAGCTCAAATCCCCATCTTTCAGAGTTACCTGGGTCAAAGACTCATATCTGTTTACACTTCCGTAGGACCAGTGTCAAAACTCGGAGGTGGTGAGCCCAGGTGTAAAAAAAAATATAACTTGAGCCCCTTTCCTGAACCCTATGTTCACAATATGCAACATGGCAGTGGGTGATAGGGAGAACCAGTGGGGCAGAGTGTGACAGGGAAAACAGTGGGTGACAGGGGCAATAATGGGCCCCTAAGTCCTCAGGGCCCTGGTGTACTGCACCTGCTGCACCAATGGTAGTTCTGCCTCTGCACAGGACCTGGGATCTACCCATGTTCAACCCTGGTCATTTCTCAAATTGAATTGCATCACAGGACATGAGTAAGCTTTTTTGAGTTAGACTGATGGTGTAAAAGGGGTATAAGTAATCAGGACAATGATTTTTGGGTGTGACAACATAGGAATATCAAATTCCAGGCTTGACATATTCCAGGTGTTTTTAACAGGATAGCTGACATTTTGGGGGCAATCAAATATCATTGGGGCTTATCCCATGGCTAATTGCTGGCACCCAACGTACTCAGTTAGCACTGAATACCTGCTCACTAATCCCCACATGTGGACAAAACCTCATAGAGCATGGTTGACCATATGCTGTTTCGACCATTATCATGGCAACTCTTTAACCATGTGGTCATACAGTAATACGCATTGCAATAGTGGTCAACCTGTTGACTGTCAATCTTATTACTATCGCATTGATCTAAAGTCTGGATATCCTGTAAAGAACAATCAATTGAGGTTTCATTTGTGAAGTAAATAAGATGTGCCTGAATCTAAGGGCCTTATTCTAGTTCACTCTTTCTGACAAAATCCTTCTTAGATGGACAAAACCATGTGCACTGCGGGTGGGGCAGATGTAACTTGTGCAGAGAGAATTAGATTTGGGTGGGGTTTGACTTCAAAGTGAGATCTATATTGCAGTGTAAAAATAAAGCAGTCAGTATTTACCCTGCACAGAAACAAAATAACTCACCCAAATCTAATTCTCTCTCCACATTTTACATCTGCCCCCCTGCAGTGCACATGGTTTTGTCCATCTAAGAAGGATTTTTTCAGAAAGAGTGAACTAGAATAAGGCCCTAATACTGCAGATCTCCAACCACACTGTTTTATGGGCGCACACAAAGTTCATAGGTGGATGATGGATATATACCGTAAAAAACCTTTTTATTGACTAAAGTTGAGGATAGGATAGGCAACATTATGAGACATCTTTCAGATCCAACCAGATATGTTACTTTTATTTACTAGTAACAATATTACAGCAATGATTAATCTCTCCAACAAAAATATTTAGTGTAATGCTGCCCATACACTTGTGAGCTATAGCATGCAATCATTCGATTTTGACCCCATCTGTTCGATAAATCGAGCGATTGTTTGCACATGTTGTGTACCATGCGACGCAATGTGCGGGCACGCCGGTCGAATCTTGCATGATCTTATGTTCTGCACATAATAATTATCAAATTCTATGTGCGGTCGAAGGCTGTTTTATGCGCATTCGATTTTTCTAACTGTGACGTTCGATTCTTGAAGATTTCTGCTCACTCACCCACTGTGCACAGATCTGTTCGATAATCTGGTGAGTTTTTTACAGCATTCGATGCAATTGATTTGTTTATTGCAAGGTGCTTTCAATAAATGGCATGATTGTCTGCACAATTGTACGCCAAAAAAAAGCATTTTCAACGCGATTTATCGAAAGGTGAGGTTCAAGAGAAATCGAACCATATATTGCGTTGAATGCAATCGCACAAGTGTATGTATTAGTCACACCAGTTTTGCATTTTGAGTTAAAAGCACCAAATACACCGGTAGCTCAAGAAGTGGAGTCCAGCCAGTCCAAAACTCAAACAGTGGAGCCACACCAACTGCCACCCCAAACACATTTAAACATCACTGTCTAGGACTCACTGGCAGTTGGTGTGGCTCCCCTATTTGAATTTTGGACTGGAGCCTTCACTGCTTGCAGTAAAGGCACAATCTACAAATACTATGTTAATGAGTAATATTGTTATCCAATGAAATCTTCATTGTAGAATTCACAGTTACTTTGTTACAGTTACTCAGGGAGGTGAGCATTGCATTTGTGATCCAATTGCAGATCCTGCTTTGGATCACCATCACATCAGTTTGGATTGGCCAGGCTACATCAGCTGATGCTTACTCAGCCTTGTCTTCTCCTGGCAGCTTGCGAGTCCAGGAAATCTACGGGCAGCAATGATTGTGACAATGAAGACCTTGGCCTTGTGCCTCCTGGAAAACATATATGCTGCCCTGAAAAAATATGTCCCCCCAATGCAACAGCATCAGTCATGCTGCGACTTCAGGAATCTGTGAACGGACTCGCAGATGGAGGGCTGTACATGTGCAGGACACATCCTTTACATGCACAGTCCTCCTTCCATCGTAGGTCTCTGAATCAGACCCAATTATAAATAGATACCAATACCAGACCCTTGCTCATGACTCCTTCTTTCTGAGGTTTCAATTGTGTACTTAACCCTTTCCATTATATTGGACCCATGGGTCTTCAAACTGCGGCCCTCCAGATGTTTTGAAACTACAAATCCCAGCATGCCTTGCCACAGTTTTAACACTCCCTTATAGCAAAACTGTGGCAAGGCATGCTGGGATTTGTAGTTTCACAACATCTGGAGGGCCGCAGTTTGAAGACCCATGTATTGGACACTAATCCTACATCTATAACAGTAAATGACTATAAATGCAGAGAATAGCATTGTTTGATCGACTTAATCCAGATCATATTCCTGAGAACGTTGTTGCTTTAAATGCTTCAGTATTTCTTGAGATAGCAAGTGCTCATCATTTACATCAGACTGGGGGCAATCTGTAAAGAAACAATGAATGGAAGCATTATTATGCATTAGTGATATTATTATTATTCTTTATTTATATAGTGCCACAAGGGACCTGCAGTGCCCATTTACAGAGTAGTTAAATGAATAAGCAACACAGGAAACAGTGACTTATGCTGTGTACACACGGTGAGATTCCCTTGCTATTCGACGTAAGATTCGAGTGCTATGCAATCTTTGCTAACTCTGAACTATTTACATACAATTCATACAATCTGCACTATATAGTCATTGCTGCCCTGTCTATCTGGGTTTCGATTTGTGCTGTCACGGGAGCGCGCATCGGGATCGCAAGGTAAAAAACCTGTGCGATCTGCATACGATCTGCATGCGATCCCGATGCGATTTTGACTATATAGTCAAAATCTCATGCTGATTGTACCATGTGTACACACCATTACAGTTGAATACAGTAGCGGACAAGTACAGGGCACATAATAGCATACAGCATAATCAGCAGACAGCACTGACAAAAGAATCAGGGTAGCAGAGAACCATGGGTTTTGCTGCCATCGAAGATGTTAGAAGTAAGAGAGTGAGAACTGCTTGTGAGAGCTTACATTATCAAGAAGAGGTGTAGACCCTGATGGGGTGGGCAGTGAGCATAGTTTATAGTTTCTAAATGCAAGCACAAGAGCAATATATGGGTGACATAAAATCAGTGTCTTATAACGTGTATACAGGTATCATGCAGGGCCATAACTAAGGAGGTTATTGTAGTCCAAATGCAGCGCTGCGTGTGGTTTTATAGCCGCCCGCTGCTTGCAATACCGCCTGGCTGGGGCTGGGCTGGGGCTGGGCTGGCTGCCAGTCAGCCTATAAGCCTACCCTTGGTCACCAGTCTGGGATGATTGGGCTGCCCTGCACACATGATCTGTGCAGGGCAGAGGAGCCAATCCATGGATGCCCCCTTCCTGCCTTCACACCAGACCCATGACCGTCATCCACCACCCGCCGCCAGAGTCAGACAGAGTGCAGCAGCGCAGCCCTGCAGAGAGACCAGTCCAGACGACATCACAGCAGCAGCCGCCACCGCCCTTGTGGTGAGTGAGCACAATGAGCAGCAGGGTCTGGTCTGCGGTGACCTCTACTGGCTTCCAAGTCCCCGCTGCAATGCTGCATCAATCCCCGCCAGCGCCGCCCGCCCTGCTCTCTTCTTCCGCCTCAACTATTTCCCCCGACCTGCCCGTTCAACTGATGTGCATCCCGTGGCCACCGCCCGCCTCAGCGCTCAGTCCTCAGGCTGTAAACTGTGTTGGGGGGAGGGATTGAGTGGTGCACTGCCACCACTGTCACTGTGTCATCTGCTGGCTGCTGCGGGCGGATGATCCAGCCAGGAATCAGATTGCCTGTGTGTGGCCTTGTTTTATGGGGGACAATGTGGCCTTGTTTTATGGGGGGACAGTGTGGCCTTGTTTTATGGGGGACAGTGTGGCCTTGTTTTATGGGGGACAGTGTGGCCTTGTTTTATGGGGGACAGTGTGGCCTTGTTTTATGGGGGACAGTGTGGCCTTGTTTTATGGGGGACAGTGTGGCATTGTTTTATGGGGGACAATGTGGCCTTGTTTTATGGGGGAAAATGTGGCCTTGTTTTATGGGGGACAGTGTGGCCTTGTTTTATGGGGGACAGTGTGGCCTTGTTTTATGGGGGACAGTGTGGCCTTGTTTTATGGGGGACAGTGTGGCCTTGTTTTATGGGGGACAATGTGGCCTTGTTTTATGGGGGACAATGTGGCCTTGTTTTATGGGGGACAGTGTGGCCTTGTTTTATGGGGGACAGTGTGGCATTGTTTTATGGGGGACAATGTGGCCTTGTTTTATGGGGGACAGTGTGGCCTTGTTTTATGGGGGACAGTGTGGCCTTGTTTTATGGGGAGCAGTGTGGCCTTGTTTTATGGGGAGCAGTGTGGCCTTGTTTTATGGGGGACAGTGTGGCCTTGTTTTATAGGGTAAACCATTATGTTCATGTGCAGCTGCTTGGTGCGAGCGCTCACAGCGAATTGTTCATTCGCCAGCTGCTCACACACAGCACTGAGGGCAGGGGGCGGCAGTGAACAGTCGCACCCACGGGAACGCCCAGCATTTCATGGGTATTCCCATGAAATCACTGGGCGTTTCCATGGGAATTCAGCGATGACACAGGTGCGGAGGGCGGGCAGCTGCTGTCAGCAGATGTCATCTGCCCGCCCACTTTCCACACAGGGCGCCCGCAGACCTAAGACCCCATAGAGGTGTCTCAGGTTTGCAAGCACTGTGGAAATCATTTGATGGTCGTGACCATGAAATGATTCCCCCCCGCACGCAAGTTGCGAATGGATGTTTACGCGAAACATCAATTTGCATGCCTGAGGGGGATCAGGCGGTGTTTGGTGGAGTCGCAGCCTTGTGAGTCAACCAGAATAAGGTCCTAGGTTTGGGATCCCCTGATCTATGCACATGTACCATGGTGACAAATGTAAATCCAAAATAGTGAATAAAATAGTCTCTAACTGTGGGACAGCCAGGGACTGTCCCACAATATAGTCTTCAACTGCCTCAGGTTTCAATGCAGTTTTTTTCACATCTTTGAGAAAACAAAAAACCAGCAACACCTGGTTTATAGGTTTCACTTTTAAGTCATAATTGAAAATGTATTACATCTCGCAATATTGAAACAACAAGGTTATAGTAAACTTGACATTTTATTACTGTATGCCTATTTTTTCTTTGTGGAAACTGAACCACTAGAGACTAGTGGCCGACTGGGCGGTAATAGCTAATATGCCACATATATTAAATATGAATTTGTAAAAAAATATATTTCATAATGAAGAAAAGCAGCAGTCCTCTATAAGTACAAGTGTATGTACAAATGAACTGTCTTATATCTGAATCCAATAAAATTAGACTCAGAATATACACAGGAAAAATGCAATTACCCAAAAGGTGGAGGTACTGCGCTAATTTTAAAGGTGCCCATACACTAGTAAGATTTATCTTCAGATCTGGCTGGTTGGAACAAAAACATGGTTATGGATGAGTAACAGTTTGTCAGTTTTCCAGCATTTCCAAGCAAATGGTCAACTGTCTTTTGCTCTCAGCCATAACCATGTTTTTGTTCCAACCAGACAGATCTGCCGATAAATCTGCGTGTGTATGGCCACCTTTAGTATTTGAACCTATTTCAATTGGTAATAAACTGCAAATATTTTATTTTCACAACAATATGGATTAAACTAAGCGGCCACCTACAAATTAATTGTATAAAATATATTATAATAACAATACATATAGTGCACACATATATTAAAATTATTTTCTGTAGTTAGAAATACATATAGGGCGGTATTCAATGAGGCTGATTCGCCAGGTTTTTATGGCGATTTTGTGCTGTAAGGCGAATTTCTGACTAAAACGGTGAATCACCCTATTTAATGACCAGATGGCGAATACATTTCAAGGTTTTTTTCGCCATGATTCACCGAGTAGCAATCGCTATCTTTTTATGGTGAAGTGGAAGGTGAACTTTTAAAATAAAGTGTTTTGTGTTTTACAATTGGTGTAAAAAAATCTGGAATTTTATTCTGAGTAGGGGCATGCTATTTTTATTCATGTGCTGTAAGCACATGAATATAAATTTAATTTAAATATTTTTTTTTTTACACAGACCAGCCAGCAGGGGGCCAGAGCCGAGCCGCTCATTAGATATTCATATATTCACTTCACCCGATCATTACATATTCATGATCGGGTGTAGTGAATATACCCGGTCCCCTGCTGGCACCCCCGGGTGGCAGCCTGTGCTGCCTGGCACCCGGGGAGCCCACCTCCCCCCCACAAACGTTCTGGGGCAGGCAGGGAGACTTCCATCTCCCTGCCTGCCACCGTCCTCAGGCTCCCTGCGGCGTCCGCCGCAGGAGCTCAAATTCGCCGGTCAGGGGCAGCGAGCCCCTGACTCGTTGAATACCGGAGCTGGCAGGGCTCCGGAACACAGCGAGCAGTGGGAATGTGCAGCGAATCCTAAACAGGATTCGCTGCACGTCGCCGGTATTCACATTGAATACCGCCCATAGTATATATAATGTGTATTGGGGCATTTTGTGTTAAAGGGGCTCTCACAATATGTAATGAGGTTTATACCTGGCGTAATGTATATGAAGGCCTCTGTTGTAATGTGTATAAGGGGGCTCTGTCTGGGACTGTGTGTGTGTGTGTGTGGGGGGGTGTCTTTCAAGATTTTGCTATGGGGCCCACAAATTTCTAGTTAAGCTCCTGGTGGTATCCTGTGTATTCTGTCAGCCTACTGCACTTTTCTTGCCAAACCCAGTGTTCAACACTTCTGAACCATAGTTGCCTACCCTCCTGCATTCTGCAGGAGACTCCCTGAAATAAGAGCAATCTCCCTCTCTCCCTCATTAGTCTAGCAATCTCCCTCATTTCACCTAGCCCACATTACACTGTTACATTTTTGGGATAAAAAAGGGAAAAAAAGTAATGAGATATAGATATATTTACATTACAGTATAGTAGCCCTTATTATCTGCTTTGGGGCTCATCTAGATTTGGAAAGAAGTCATTTTACAAGATTCCTCTCAGATGTAGCATTACACACCCACGCTTCTAGGTGCCATTTTCACAATCTCTTTTCACAATTTCTCCTTATATGGATCTATACACGCCCTTTGGGTGGAGCATGACACGCCCCCTCAGTGGGGTGCTGTGCAAAATTCTACTACCGACTATAATCTCCCTGAAACTAGTTTTCAAAAGTAGGCAAGTATGTTCTGAACCCTACATCTAGTTCTCTAGCTAAAGCCTCTCCAAGTAATTGTTGTTGAAGACTGTGACTTTGGGGCAGATTTATTAAGCTCGGTGAAGTGATAAAGTGTCTGTTCTGTTTATTATACTGGCCAATCAGCTCCTAACTGTGAGGTTACAGGCTTGGTTTGAAAAATGACAGGTAGGAGCTGATTGGCCGGTGATAAAAACCAGACACTTTATCACTTCACCAAGCTTAATAAATCTACCCCTTTACCGGCTATGAGTCTAATCCACATCTATATGAATCACCTATACTTACTATACTGACTACATACAGACAGTCCATCCTTTCTTGAGCTTGCACAGCATATTCTGTTTGTATTCTGGTTCCTGACCAATTGTACTGCCTACCCTGGTCCTGATACCTGCTTCAGCTACACACCTGTGCAAACCCTATGTCTGTCTGCACAGAAATCCCAGTTCAACCCTGCTTCACTGGTTCAGTTTATAGTAATCAGCAGCTACAGTATTATCCATCCCGGTCTTCAGTCTGCATCTGCCCCTGCAGTCATCTGTTTGCATACACACAGGGCTTGCCAAGAGAAATCCTGGGCCCCGGTACAACAACTTCCTGGGGCCCCTACGGACGGAGCTCCCCGCACACTCTGCGGACCCTTGTTATGCCACTGCTTCCAAGGTGGATACAGGGACAAATATTTATACCGTAATGCCTATTACACATGTCACACACCCATTACATATTATACATAATGCTCATTACACGTTATGCCACACACCGTAGTGGCCAGTACACATTATTCCATACACCGTAATACCTGTTACATATTTACCACATGCCACAATGCCCATTACATATTATTCCACACACCGTAATGCTCATTGCATATTATGGCACACACTGTAATGTCTATTACATATAATACCACACATATTATGCCACATACTGTAAATTCCGCTTACCTAAATGCTCATTGCTATGGGCTTCATGCTTGATGCCAGGGGTTAACATGCTCTACAAGGGGTTAAAATGCACGTTGCCTGGAGTTACATGCTCTGCCAGTGGTTACCATTCTCTACCAGGGGTTAACATGCTCTTTGCCATGGGATTAACCTGCTCTGCCAGACGTTAACATGCTCGTTGCCATGGGTTTACATGCTCTACCTGGAGTTACATGCTCTGCCTGGGGTTAACATTCACTGCCAGGGGTTAACATGCTCTTTGCAATGGGATTAACATGCTCTGCCAGGGTTAACATGCTCTGCCAGGGTTAACATGCTCTGCCTGGAGTTACATGCTGTGCCAGGGGTTACATGCTCTGCCAGGGATTAACATGCTCATTGCCATGGGTTTACATGCTCTGCCTGGAGTTGCACGCTCTCCCAGGGGTTAACATTCTCTGCCAGGAGTTAACATTCTCTGCCAGGGGCTACATGCGCTGTCAGGGGTTAACATTCTCTGCCAGGGGTTAACATGCTCTTTGCCATGGGACTAACCTGCTCTGCCAGGGGTTACATGCTCTGCCAGGGGATACACGCTCTGCCAGGGATTAATATGCTCTGCCAGGGGTTAATATGCTCTGCCAGGGGTGAACATGCTCTGCCAGGGGTTAACATGCTCTCTGCCATGGGATAAACCTGCTCTGCCAGGGTTACATGCTTTGCCCATGGTTACTTGCTTTGCCTGGGGTTACATCCTCTGCCAGGGGTTAACATGCTCTGTTCAGAGTTACATGCTCGGCCAGGGGTTAACATTCTCTGCCAGGGGTTAACATGCTCTTTGCCATGGGATTAACCTGCTCTTCCAGGGGTTACATGCTCTGCCCAGAGTTTCATCCTCTGCCAGGGGTTAACATGCTCTTTGCCATGGGATTAACATGCTCTGCCAGGGGATACACGCTCTGCCAGGGGATACACGCTCTGCCAGGGGTTAATATGCTCTGCCAGGGGTTAACATTCTCTGCCAGGTGTTAACATAGCTCTCTGCCATGGGATAAACCTGCTCTGCCAGGGGTTACATGCTTTGCCCGGGGTTACTTGCTTTGCCTGGGGTTACATCCTCTGCCAGGGGTTAACATGCTCTGTTCAGAGTTACATGCTCTGCCAGGGGTTAACATTCTCTGCCAGGGGTTAACATGCTCTTTGCCATGGGAGTCCTTGTCCTTGGTGTTCCAGTGGTCAGAATACAGCTCTCTCTGCAGAGACCCGGGTTTGATTCACAGTCCGGGATTACATCTACGGTACTTTTCCACTACATGTCAAGTTTTTTTTCTCAGACCAGCCAATCTCACATATAATCCTCCAGTCATCCACACAGATTTACATACCCTCCAACATGGCCCATTCCATTAGGTACAAAATGCTCTGTTTCTGGACTTCCCTGACAGTGGCAGTTACAGAGGTGGGGCTGCAGCACAGTCCAATATTCAAATAGGGGAGCCACACCTAATACCACTACAAACATCACTGTCCTGGAATCACTGGCAGTTAATGTGACCTCCCCTCTTTAAATTTTAGACTGTGCTGGAATCCAACCTCTGTAACTGCCACTGACAGGGAAGTCCAGGAACAGAGCATTTTGTACCTAATGGAATGGGTCATGTTGGAGGGTATTACACAGGTCTGGGTCCACAAATAAAACAAGCGTGACACTGTTGCTATGTGTAGGAGAAGGGGATTATCATTGTTGCAGTCCAGGTATCCTAGTCGCGCCATAAGAATTGCACATTGAGGTGCATTAAGGAGTACTAAAGCTGCCCATACACGCTGCGATCCAGGGCTTAAATAGCATCCATCACATCGCATTGCATGCCTTGTGCATGCCTTGTGATTGCAATGCGATGCGATGTGATGAAAAGCAAGTACAAAAAGTATGTGCAGCACATACTTTTTGTACTGTGCGATGAGGTGCCGCGGGAGCACGCTCCTCAAAGCACACATCGGACCCGCCGTGATCGGTATATGTATGGGGACCTGAAGGCGTAAGTGGATCCGGAGCATGTAACTACACTGCTTCACCATTTGGTGGTGATTGCTCCACTGATAAAAACTACAGTACAGTAAGTAGTAAGTAGCCGCGGATGGATGTTTCACTACAGAATAAAATGTACCAGTACTGATGCAAGGCATGACAAGCGGCCCAGTGTACAGTAAAATAAATACAGGTCTCCTTCTAATACAATAATATTGCAGGACAAACTACATTATCATACCTTCTAACTTTTCATTAGTGGCAAGAGGGATAAATACATGCACTGAAGGCTAGTGCCCAAAATGAGGAGGCGTGGCCTTATGGTTAGGGAGCATGGCCTATGATCACTGTACTTCCTGTGAGGCCTTGCCCCTGATTTTGCCACTGTGGAGGAATGGCCAGTGCTTTGAGCTGCAGTATGGTCCTCATTAACTATGGACTCCCATGTCTGTACATGCACAGATGACAGGGGAGGTTGTTAACAACACACGGGAGCATGGATTGTGCATTGTTGGAGATGTACACACTTGTTATAATGAACGATAATGCTCATAAGTGCCATAACAAGCGACATCGCTCATTATATTGCCTAATGTGTACGGGGCTTGAGACTGTGAAGTGTAACATAACCACATTCTTAAGATCATCATATAACACCTGACTTGCCAAGTGTTTAAGATGGAGAGGGAGGAGAAGCTTGCTGTATCCATATTTGTGACCAAGATTTGTGCAGGAGGAGAGAAATAAAGTGTAGCTGTGTCTATTAGTGGGGCTGGTTCAGATTTGTACAGGATTAGTTGGTGATTTCTATTAGTTACTTCTAGTTACCAGCCTGTCCAAATGACGGAGCTGCTGGGAACCGGAATCTGTCATGCTAAGATGTGCAGGAGTGTGTGTTTTCCCGAGGAGCAACACTTTAAATGCCCCATATAGTGGCCGCTTGGGCATTAAAGAGGTGAGGAGCAGCTTTAGGATTTTATTATATAGGATTAGTTGGTGGTTTCCATTAGTTACTACTAGCAACACTTGAATTGCCCCAGTGGGCTCCGTATAATGGCTGCTTGGACATTATAGAGGTGAGGAGCAGCTTTAGGATTTTATTATATAGCATTAGTTGGTGGTTTCCATTAGTTAATACTAGTTACCAGCCTGTCCAAACTACAGAGCTGTTGGTAGATGGGCTCTGTCATGTTGAGGTGTGTAAAGCTGTGTGGAGGTGTGTGTGTGTGTGTGTGTTCCCAAATGGAGCAACACTTGAATTGCCCCAGTGGTTTCCATCTAATGGCCACTTGGGCATTATAGAGGTGAGGAGCAACTTTGGAATTTATTATATAGGATTAGTTGGTGGTTTCTATTAGTTACTGTTCTTAACCTTAAAAAAAATGTGTTTAGTGGCATATTTTAATCTTCTAAACAGGTGGTTTAATGGTGGTTCTGTTTTAGTAAATCAAGGGCTTTCAACAGCACCAAAACCCATATCTTAATAAAATCACCCCTCTGTGTCAGTGCAACTCTGTATTTATTTTATCTTGGTGATCTAAATTATTGTAGGAAGGCTGACTAGAAATGTTGGATAGCATTTGGCCTCTAGAAGTAGTATTATACAGTACATAGTGGCCGACTTTCCGGGAGAGGGCAGGAAGCTCACTGAAGCAGGGGGGCAGGGCCATCAGTGGGAGGCAGAAAGGGGCGGTCTGGGGGCAGAGCCACGGACGGGCTGCACTATTGGTGTTCTACTGCGATCGCGTCATTTTAGCCCCGCCCCCACAGTGCAATGCCTGTATTTCAGACATTGCATTCTGGGGGGGGGGGGGGGGGGGGGGGGGGGGCTAAAATTACGCAATCGCATTTGACCCGTTGACCCCCCCACCGGGAGGGGGGTTCACAGGAGATGAAGGGAAATGCAGGAGGGTTGTCCCCCTTTCCATTCCGGGAGGGTAGGCAACCCGGGTATTATACTATGCACCCAATATGTTGATAACTCTTTAATAACACATAACTCCAGAGGAATTCAGGAAGACACTTTAATAGTCTACTAAACAATGTAATTCCCAGTAATAAAGACATATAAACGGGCTGTAAAAGGATGAGGACAGAAGGTTCTTAGCAACAGGAAGGACAGGAAACACAGATAGATGACTGATTTCAGTTATACATTGGGTAGTGACACGATGAGGAGAGATTACGTCAAACAACACAAAGGACAGGAGTAGGGTTGCTGACAGCACGGCAACATGGAAACAAATCAGTCACATGGTATGCCGTGTGACAGCCAGCAATAAATGTGTAATGCAAACATGGGACTATCTATATTAGCAGTCACACACTTATTAAGGGATCTTACAAATGGGTATGGATCATTAGGTCTACAAGAGAATGGTCGACACCATTAGGTCGACATGGGTCTAATTCGACAGGTCATTATGTCGACATGGGGAAGGTCAACAGTCAAAAGTTCGACATGGGTTTTTTCACTGTTTTTAACCCGAATTTCGACACAGTCAACATGGACACTGAAATGTAGCACCGTGTCCCCTCGCATAGCTCGCTGCGCTTGCCATGCTTTGGGCACACTATTTTATTCTCTCACCATGCCCTAGTGGATGGTAGGGCATAAAATACCGCCTGTCGGTACATGTCGGTTTAAAAACAGTGAAAACCCCATGTCGACATTTTGACTCTCAACCTTGCCCATGTCGACCTAATGCTTGTGTCTACCTAATGACCTGTCAACCTAGACCCATGTCGACCTTTCTGCATGTCGACCTAATGGTGTCGACCCAATGCTTGTTGACCTAATGACGTATCATCCCCACTCCCACATTTGTCCACATCCCACAACCACGCTCCCCCAATCACAGTAACCCCCTCTTGTCTTTTGTTTCTGGTTCTGCCCCTGTGTAGGGGGTGATAAAAGAAAAGAGGAAGTGAGAGGTCCAGTGGAGAGAGCTAGAAGGATGGAGTGGAAGGTGCAGAGGGTAAGAAAGGAAGAAGAGTTGTTGCGCTGATAGATGGAAAGAGGGACCGAGAGGTGCAGGGTAAGAGCTGTAAGAGAAATGATAGCTGGACAGAAGGAGTAAGATGTGCAAGGGTAATAAAAGGAAGAACGGAGTGAGAGGTGAAGAAGGGAGAGGAGATGGAAGGAGTGGTGATAGCTGTAAGTAGAGTCTAAGGGAAGGGGTGATAGATGGAAGGAATGAGCAAGAGCTGAACAAAAAGGAGTAATTACAGTAGAGGTGATAGCTGTAAGTAGAGCAGAGCCGGCGGAACCTAGTAATTTGGGTAACCACGTTGGGAGGGGGGCAAGCCAAAAGAGCGCTCCCCTCAAATGGCTATCCCCCACGGCCGGGAGCCCCCAACTGCCAGCTCACCACAATCCTCAGCGTGGCAATGGCTCCCCTGATCCCCAACATGACTTCCCCAGAGACCAAGTGTATTCCTCCGCTGATGGGGGCAGCACTGCCGGGAACACTGAAGACTTTGGCCACATACTTACTACATTGCGACATACACAGCTCTGCTGCTGGAAGGTGCAGGTATTACGAGTCCCGCACTGTCTCCACATGGGTAGAACCCGGCTACCGTGAAATAGGTGGGCCAACGTCCCCCAAGCGGCTCTACCTTGGACAGCAGCCATAGTTATTAAATATGAGACTGCAACATTGTATCAAGCACATTGTTTATTGGCAAAGAGCATGTAACCTCCCATGGCAATGAGTATGTAATCCCCATGGCAACAAGCATGTGATCCCCAGGGCCGGCGCCACCACTAGGCAGCTTTAGGCATTTGTCTAGGGCGCTGGCCACTGGAGGGCGGTAGTCAGGAGCAGGGAACCCCCCTGGATGAAGGTGAGTGGCTGCCTGTCACTCCCCCCCAGCAACCTCCATCCAGGAACCCCCCTGGATGCAGGTGAGCGGCTAAGCGGCTTTCCCCCACACCCCCAGCAACTGTGGCGGCTGCTGCATCGCCCCCTCCCCTGTGGAATAACTTCATGCCTGCCCGACGCCGCTGTGGAGCGACGAGGCACCGGGCACATGAGCGGCTCCCCCCCCCACCCCCAGCAACCTCGGCGGATTTTTTCCCCTGCATTAGCTCAGTGTTTCTAAGGCCATTCCCATAAAATGCTGGCCATTCCCCTGCTTGCACCCTCTGCCCTTCCATACTGAAGCAAAACTCGACAAAGGCTCAGGGGGATTGCACATGCGCATTTTCGCACATGTGCAGACCCCCACCATTGGCCAGGGGACCACCCACATAAGACATGAAAACATAGGAAATAAGGGCAGATTACTGAGAATGCACACACACTGCTCAGATTAGGGAATTGAGGCAGAGTTTTGGCATTGACCGACAGATTGGATAATCTAGAGAATGTCAATTTTTGTGAATGTTTTTGAACTGTTTTATCAGTAAGTGCTCAGGCCTATGCATTATACAATAAATGCTGATCAACCGATTATTGGAAAATCAGACCAATAATTGTATCATTTTACCTAGCTTCAGTTTGGAAAGACGTTGCTGGAAAATAATACATAGGGTGAAATTTAATAGGATGAGAGATTCAGAAAGTGAGAGATTTCGAATTTCTTACCAAATCTCTCACTTTCTGAATCTCTCATCCGATTAAATTTCCCCCATAGAATTGAATAATGCGTCAGTAAAAGCAGCAATGGAAATAAAGGTGAATCACAGATAAGATGTAAAGATAAATGTTATATTACACTGTGATTTTTTTATATGAATATATGTTATAGAAAGTCATCAAGACCAGTTATTCTTCTGCGCAGATACAATGAAATGCACATTGTACACAGATGACAACAAAAAAATAGATCATTTTGAATAATTCTGAATTTAAATCCAGCAAAATTAAAAACAATATGAGAAAAATCAGTGAATAGGAACTCACCATCATAAATGACTAATCGAAAGGTGTTTTGACACTCCACTGAATTCTCTAGAATGTCCTTCAATGTGCGATAGAAGAGTTTGGCTTGTTGTATACGATCCTCCTTACTGAAGGCAGCGCTGGTGATATCTGACATTTTGTACAGAGATGCTAGGGGCGTAGCATATTCCACAATACAGTAGTATGGCTAAGAGACACAGATAAATAGCAACATCGCTAATTATGAAATACATTGATAAAATGGTTTGTCATTAACACAGTACTACAACATTTAGGGGGGAGATTGATCAAATCTTGGAGATATCATATACTGTAGATAGATAGATTTAACCCTTTGAATGCCAACATCTCTGTAAGCGATGTGCAAAATATCCGCTAAAAAATGCCAGTGTCGCTCACATTTGTTATATAAATTCAAATACAAAATGTTGTGTAAAAAAAGATTATATTTCCTACATAAGGTATCATAACAGGTCATTATGAGGAATATAAATGTTTGCTTGGCAAATTTTCAAACCTCTTTTGACAAATTGACTTGGTACTCAAAGGGTTAAATATTATATTGACAGCATAGCAACAACCTGGTACCATAATTGCATACTATACCCTGTGATCTTCATCCAGAATGCGATATACGTTGTTTTTGAAAACTCTTCCTTTAATGCCAGCTCGATCTATGTAAAGTGGCTGAACTTCATCAAGGAACTTTATGTTCTTATCCACCTCATTCAAGTCCCCATATATTTTGCAGCTTAAAGGTAACAATATATGCAACTTCCAAGTTTCTGAAAACCTGAGTATATTGTTGTTCTCTTCATTAAATTGCTTCACCAAATCTTTCAGAGCTGTAAAAGACGTGCTATACCCATTACATACATGTGGAGAACATACAGAATCATTGTAAGACATGCAAGGCCTATTTTACCTTCAATCACAATCACTTGAATTATCAGTTTGGTGTATCTCGCTACATGTTTATTAAAGGCAATAGACACATCTGATTATTACTTACTTTTTCCATTTCAAGCAGGTGCAGAAAAGCTCTAATAAATGTTGCTACCATTTGCATGTATAGTACTGTAAAAATTAGCAGCAGAGAACATGTTCTCTTTTTAGGTGCGGCCAGGTGGAGGGTAGGTGCGGCCGGGCGGAGGGGGGAGATGGCGGCCACCCTGCTGTTACTTACGGACAGGGCAGGGCGGTCGTCCACGGCGGTGTGGTGTAAAGTGCTGCATGGTGGGGGCTGGCCTCGGTGCGGGGAAGGGCGTAATAGAGGCGGAGGGGGGATAATCCCGGCAGCCGCTGGGGGAGCATCACATGGTTTCCCTGCTCCCCCAGCGGCACTACGCTAATAGCGTAGGAAAGAGCAAGTGTCATGGCGGCCGCGATGCGGGTATCTGAGTCCCGGAGGCGCCAGGGACTGGTAAGTATAATGACACACACACTACACACACACACCCCACCCACTAACACTATCATATGCCCACTATCCACGTCATACCCCCAGTGTCCACGTGGGCGTGGAGTTAATTTTAGAAAGTGTGGCGAGCGCAGCGAGCCACCAAGCCCGAAGCGGGGATATTGTAGCGAGCCCCGCGAGGGGACGCGTATCTGCTGCGTTCGCCACGCTTCAGGCTCGGTGGCTCGCTGCAATCGCCACACTTTCTAAAATTAACTCCACGCCCACGTGAACACTGGGGGTATGACGTGGATAGTGGGCATATCATCCTTTATGTATTAGCAGGGCTCCAGTTACATAATTTGCGTAACTTATGTAATTTGCGTAAGTTACGTAGTTTACGTAACCAGCATAGTGGTATATTGGTATTCTCAATACACCACTACGCAAACTACGTAACGGGTGCCCAACTAACATATAAGTACTTTTTTATATATGGGCTTATTTACAAAGAGGCGGCTTTTGTAAACCACAGTTCTCACAGTTAGTGCAAAAGCGGACAGTCATTACATTGATTTGTGAGTGTCGTTTTATATTTTCACTTCCAACCCGCTGGGAAGGAGTGACCTACAAAAGTTTCCACTGTGTTAATAATGACCCAAGTTACAGATTTTATACTTCGAAAGGAATTATGAAAGACTAAACCTAATTAATGGAACCCAAAAATGTCATCAAAAATGGTCTTTACTTATTGATACTCTTGAACACTCCACTAAATCACATATTTTGTCAGCATTATGCTGTGTACACAAGGGGGAGATGTATTGCTAGCAATATATTGCTTGCAATATATTGCTGAGTAATATATTGCTCAGTGTACTTGCAATATATCTCAGCAATATATTTCTCAGCAATATATTGCTAAGTGTCCAGTTTTTCAGAGGGACCAGCAATTTTCCCTGAAAATCGCTAGCAATTTTGACTAGATTTTTTTTAAATTCATTTATGATTGACATGGGTTGTGGGAAGTCCTTCTGGAAGGGAATAAAAGTGTATATGGTGTATATACAGATGTAGCAGGGGTCATCTTTGTAGGGGCAGGATAATCTAGCGGCAGCAGCCGCTAGTGCCCTGCTCCTGCCAGGGGTGTGGGGGCACAAGACGGCCGTGCGGCCCCTGCCACCCCGACACCAATGCCCCCTTCATTTATATTGAGCCCACATACTATTGGTGTGGGGCAGCATGGTAATGCTCATGCCGTCCACCGATGGTGCAAATCACCATCGATGGGCAGCATGAACATAATCATGCTGCCCAACACCAATGCCCCCTTCATTTTAAATGAGTTCACATACTATTGGTGTGGGGCAGCATGGTAATGCTCATGCCGCCCACCGATGGTGCAAAGCACCATCGATGGGCAGCATGAACATAATCATGCTGCCCGACACCAATGCCCCCTTCATTTTTTTGGTTGTCACATACTATTGGTGTGGGGCAGCATGGTAATGCTCATGCTGCCCACCGATGGTGCAAATCACCATCGATGGGCAGCATGAACATAATCATGCTGCCCAACACAAATGCCCTCTAAAGACAGCCTATGCACTTGCTGGCTAGTGCGGCTGTGGGGCGCGCGCAGGAGGTGTGGGTGCTGGCACAGTGGGGGGGAGATTTGCGCAGCAGCTTCTGTGCTGTATGCGCGGGCGGGGACGGAGGAGGAAGCAGGGGGGGGGCCGTGTGTCACGCTGTGACAGGGTGGGTGGGCGGGTCCTGTCCGGCACTGGAGGCTAGATATCGCTGGTCTCTGGTGCACAGTGCTTTGTACACCAGCGACCAGCAATTTTTAGGCAGATTCGGAGGAGCAAGCTCCTGCGACCAGCGACCATGAAGGGCTGGCCACGGGAGCGCGCTCCCAGCCATTTATCGCTGGCTGCACATTAAATCACTGGCAATATGGTCGCTGAGCGACCATTTTGCCAGCGATTTCATGCCTAATTGCAGCAGTGTGTACACAGCATTAGACATCGAACCTGCTCTGAACAATATCGTTGTAACAAGGCTTTTCAATGCTCGAAGATAAGCAGGGATTTGCCTACCTAGCTCAAATCTGTATCTTATTTAGGCTTAAGTGTGAATTATATGTATTTATTGCACATTATATTATGTTTTATGTAAAGTAAAAGTAGATCTTACCACTGACGCTTCAGGTTCCCTCCCTCCCACCCACCCACTCTTCTCTCCCATCTCCATCTGTCTTCGTCTACATTTTGATTTATCCCCCCCCCCCCCCCTCCTGTGTGTTTTTGTTTGTTTAGAATCATTTGAGGTACTTGTGTATTATCACGGCACCCACTAAGCTATTTGCTTAGTGGGCTATTCTGCGTAGGATAATCGCATCGCATTGCATGGGCCATTGTAAGTGCCGATGCGATGCGATCCGATTTTCCTATGTAATTTATTCAGTGCTCTTTTATTTATATTGTATAGGGTGTACAATGGCATTAGGTATACAATAATGACATACAATGAAGTTTTAGGCACCCCCCCCACTATCCAAGCCACCCCGAAGCGTGGCGAGCACAGCGGAATGCGTCCTCCGACCTTTTCATACTCCTACTATCCACGTTGGTGTGGAGTTGATTTTATGTAGCGTGGCGAACGCAGCGAGCCACTGAGCCCAAAGCGCTGCGAGCACAGCGAGGCCCGCGGGGGGCCACGGAATACATGTAAATTAATCTGTGTCCCCTCGCGGGGCTTGCTGCGCTCGCCACACTATGTAAAATCAACTCCACACCGACGTGGATAGTAGGGGTATGAAAAGGTCAGAGGACACGTTCCACCGCCCCTCGCAGGGCTTGGTGCGCTCACCACGCTTCGGGTTGGCAAAGGATAGTGGGGGGGTGCCTAAAACCTCATTTTATGTCATACAATGATATAATTGTATAGGTAATGTAATGCCATTGTACACCCTATATATGTGGGAGGTGCGATGCAATGCGATTCCTCGGGGCTAAGAGAGCAGTGAATAAATTACATAGGAAAATCGCATCGCACTGCCGCTACAATGGCCCATGCGATGCGATTTGCCTACAGTGCTGTACGTAAGAAACTTGGGCGCCGTGATAATACACAAGTACCTCATTTGATTATAAATATTCATGTTTAGCATATTGCAAAATGTGCACATTGTCGTCAATTGCCCTAGAGCTATGGAGCGATACATTGATATACACTGTCAACTGAAAACGGTATATTGTCTGATGACCAATGTTGTACTGGAATAATTTCAGATTTGTACATGCTGCAAATCTTTGTTATCTAAAACCTTTCAATAAAAAAGATAAAAATAAAAAAAAATAATGGCCCATGTTATGCAGCCTAATCTACAGTTACATTTACTACACATTTACTACACATTTGCTCACTCATTAGAATATGGGGGTTTCTCTGATTCACCCGGAAAGGTACAATCCCTCTCTAATGGACAAAATCATGTGCACTGCAGGTGGGGCTCATGTGAAGAGAGAGTTAGATTTTGGTATTTTATTTGGTACTTGTTTCCTAGCACGGCGCCCATCTCGTTGATTGTATGCCTTAAGTTTAAGGCACTTAAGGCATACAATCAACGCAATGGACCCGATTTTATGTCACTCACCAGCTAATTTGCCCGTGAAAGACAAAATCGTGTTGATCGCATCCATCGCGGCCCCTAATAAGGGGCCGCGGTGCGACCGACGCGATCAACGCGATTTTCCCATAGGGAACAATGTTAAATTATTTTTCAAGTGAAAATCGGGTTGATCAACGCGATCAACCCGATTTTACATAGGTGACAATGTGAAATGGGCCAATATGGCCCATTTCACATTGAATATGGTTAAAAAGTATGTTTAATGCCCCCCCCATTGTTAACGCCACCCCACTATTGACGCCAACCCGAAGCGTGGCGAGCGCAGCGAGCCCGCGAGGGGCGGCGGTACGCGTCCTCCGACCTTTTCATACCCCTACTATCCACGTCGGCGTGGAGTTGATATTATAAAGTGTGGCGAGCATAGCGAGCCACCGAGCCCAAAGCGTGGTGAGCGCACGCGGATACCTGTGAAGCCCGCGAGGGGACGCGGATACCTGTGAAGGTATCCGCGTCCCCTCGCGGGGCTCGCCACACTTCGGGCTTGGTGGCTCGCTGCACTCGCCACACTTTATAAAATCAACTCCACGCCGACGTGGATAGTAGGGGTATGAAAAGGTCGGAGGACACGTACCTCCGCCCCTCGCCACGCTTCGGGTTGGCGTCAATAGTGGGATGGTGTTAACAAAGGGGGGGGGGGGCATTTCAAACATGAGGGGGGGGGGTTTGGTATTAAAATGGGGGGTTTGGGGGCTTTTTACATTGAAATCAATGTAAAATCGGGTCTCAGGGACCATTTTACATTGATTCCAATGTAAAAATCGGGTCGATCGCGTCGCATGCGATTTGGTTGGCATGCGATGCGATCGACGCGATTTTTCCGACCCGATACAATTCAAATCGGTGGCACCGTGGTAGGAAACAAGTACCTTTTATTTTTTCTGTGCAGGGTAAATACTGGCTGCTTTATATTTACACTGGAGTTCAGATATCAGTTTGAAGTACACCCCCCCCACCCAGATCTAACTCTCTCTGTACGTTACATCAGCCCCACCTGCAGTGCAGCATGGTTTTGTCAATTAGAGAGTGAGTGTGCCTTTCCGAGTGAATCAGAATAACCCCCTATATGTATTGATGTTTCCTACCAGGGAGAATAAAATGTAGATATCCAACGTAATAAGACCAGGCAAGCCCGTGGGCTACATTCAGGTGATTCTTTTCAGTAATTTCGGAAATAACTGCTGGAGTTGGTTCCTGTGGAAAGATAAATATTGCCCCAGTTGTAATCATCACGTAGCCTGATTAGATTAACAGAAATTCATAAAAAATGTTTAAATGCATTATTTGCAATATCATTTAAGTAAGCTTGTGATTCCTCTCCTTCACCCTCCTTCCCTCCATCCCCATAGCCTTCTCTACTGTTTATATTTGGTTACCGTTGGAATGCATAGTGCATAGTATATCTTATAGTGTAAGTTTTTCTTTATGTTGTAATATGTATGTTGTAATATGTACTATACTTTATGTATGAGTGTTGTGTTTTGGCTATGCTGCGACACAGTATGTTTAAATTAATATGTCTGTTTTTTGCAGCCTTTCTTTTTCAATAATAAAAAAAAAAAAGTTAAGTTGAACACATACTGTATGACCTACAGCAGGGGCAAACGCAGGATTTTGGCTACTAAAGGTAACCATTGTCCCGACCGCTGGACACAAGCGGCGCTTACCAGTTCGGGTCCAGCGTCGGGGTCTTAGATCACTTCATGTTGGTACCGGCTGGAGGAGTCCTGCGGGTGTTTCCCAGCGGCCGTGCCTGTCATCACCTGCCTAGCATTGTGGGTCTCCGTTCCCAGGCGCCATGTTGGCTTGGCCCTGTGTCTCACAGTCCATCTTCCCATGGCCGCCCAATGGCTTTCTCTCTCTCAGTTGTGCTAGTCCAATCAGGAGCTAGCCCGGGGGATTTAATCCCTCACCTAAGACTCAGCAGACGACAGTGCTTCGCTATCTCTTCCCAGGAGGTAACCTGCGACCTGTGCTTCCCAGCGTGCTGCTGAACCAGCTCCTGCTTCCAAGATCTCCCAGTGTGTACCGGCACCAGCATTTCCACACCTGTGTGCTTCTGAGCTCCCTGCTTCCAAGTCTCCCTGTGAGTACCCGCACCAGTGTCTCCGCACCTGCGTGCTTCCAAGACTGTGCTCAATCTCCCAGTGTGTACCGGCACCAGCGTTTCCACACCTGAGTGCTTCTGAGCCCCTGCTTCCAAGTCTTCCCTGTGAGTACCTGCACCAGTGTTTCCGCACCTGCGTGCTCCCAAGACTGTGCTCAATCTCCCAGTGTGTACCGGCACCAGCGTCCCTGCACCTGTGTGCTTCTGAGCCCCTGCTTCCAAGTCTTCCTTGTGAGTACCTGCACCACAGTCTCCGCACCTGTGTGCTTCCAAGGCTGTGCTCAATCATCTCCCTGTGAGTACCAGTACCAGAGTCTCCACGCCTGGGTGCTTCCAAGACACCTGATGTGTTCTTAAAGATACATTTTTTTTGTTTGCTGATTATTTGTATGTTACCTTTCTTTTGTGGCATGTGCCAAATAACATGCAAGAAAAATCATATGTTTTCCACCAATTTAATAAATGTTATTTTTACCCCCAAATGTGTGGTGTTATTGCTGAATGTAAAAGTGACATGTAAAATTATATTATTGGTAGAAATTTCTGACCATTGCTTGCAGTGTAAATGTGGGTAAAATAGCAAACATGCAGTGGTGTTTTAGCTTATCTTTGTGTATTTAAGTAATGGTCCATTTAGGCAGCAATGCTTTAAATTCAAGCAATGAAAAGAGTGTAATTAATGACTAATGAGTATAGGAGTGTATTGTATTGTGTTCAGCTGACAGTGCTTCAGGTGCGAGCGTACTAATTGGGCGAACCGAATGCCTAGCACATGAACAAGTGCTCTCCGCAAAGTGAAACTTGCTTATGAGGACCACATATTTCATGCGTGTTGGTTCATTTGCAGTCGGTGTGCTGTCCGAATGCACGCCTACCAGAGTTAGTGCACTCCCTCGTGTACGCCCATATTTACGCCCAGTTTTTCCCACTTTGAAACCACGCCCTTGTGTAGGTCCGAATGATGCCCATATTACGCCCATATTTCCAGAGTCAATTCGGTGGACATTTCTGTACGGTATTAGTGAGAACGAGTACGGAGACCATGCGTGGCACATGCGCATAGCGTTGCCTACGCATGCGCAGACGGCTAAAAAGCACCCTCCGAAAGAATGCGGAACGGACCGCATCGACCAGAATAAGGCCCTGTGTTATTCAATAAATGGTATTATTCATCTTGGCCTATGCGTAAGACTTATATTAAGCCTGCTACCTTCCAACCCTCAGTGTGCCCTATAGCTCCTGGTCTGCAAACGGACTCACAAAATCCACGAGTCCTGACAACCATCCTCACCTGTAATCTGTTTGCTTGTAATCAGTGTGTGTGTGTATAAAAGGTCAGTGAGTTTCTGGTCTCCTGAAAGACTCTTGCATCTTTCAGTGCTGCACTTAAATGTCTGGATTCTGAGTCATGTGGAAAAGCAAAGAATTGTCAAAGGATCTGTGGGAACAGGTAATTGAACTGTATAAAACAGGAAAGGGATATAAAAAGATATCCAAGCAATTGAGAATGTCAATCAACAGTGTTCTAACTCAGAGCTGGCCCTAGCAGGGCCGGTGCAAGCCCTGTTACCGCCCCAGGCGACCTGCCGCCCCTGCGCCCCCCCCCCCCCGCCGCTCCGACCCAGTCCACAGGGGAGGCTCACGGGGGGAGGGGGGTTGACAGCAGGCACCACCTGTGGATTACAGGGGGGGGGTGGGTGCACGCCTCTCTGCAGCTGACTGGGGGGGGGGCAGCGGGCGCCTGCAGTGGATTGCTGCGGTCTAGCAGGGAAGGGGGGTACAGTGGCACCACTGATTGCCAACTAACTCCGGGGGGGGGGGGCAGCGGGCTTAACACTGCAGGCGGGGGGAGGGAGCGGGCGCCTGCAGCAGATCGCTACCGTCTAGCAGGGAAGGGGGTGCAGTGGTGCCGCTGATTGGCAACTAGCTCCTGGGGGGGGCAGCGTGCTTAACACTGCAGGCAGGGGGGGCGAGGGCGGGGACGTTTGGCTCACCTGCTCCCTGCTAGTACGAACTCCTGGTCACGTGCTGTACTAGACAGCGCAGAGCTTTCTTCTTCCTGCTCTCCTGCAGCTCTTTACCGCCCTCTAGTGGCCGGCGCCCTAGGCAAATGCCTAAAGCTGCCTAGTGGTGGCGCCGGCCCTGGGCCCTAGCCTAAATGACGCCCTAGGCACAGGGCCAGTGCAAGGCACCGGAGAGCCCCAGGCGATGGGGGGTGGGGTGCCCAGGTGCCTACGGGGGGGGTACCTGTGGCGCTGTGTGATCTGGCAGCGGGGTCCCTGCAGTGATGCGCGCTATCTGGCAGCCAGGTGGCGGCGCGGGAAGCGCTGATGGGTTTGAAAACTCGCCGCACGCTGATTGGCTGAATCGCAGCCAGTCAGCATGCGAGAGGCGAGGGGCGAAGTGCCGCCCTCCAGTGGCTGGCGCCCTAGGCAAATGCCTAGATTTGCCTAGTGGTGGCGCCGGCCCTGCCTAGGCAAGATTTTAGCTGGTGCCCCCTAGCACCACCACTAGTTCCGCCTCTGACCCTGCTCCCCTTTCCCAGCACCATCAACCCTCATCATAGCAGTCATCATTTTGGTGCCCCTACCCGCAATATTTTAAATAGAAACAGCGCACACATGCAGTGCGCAGCCCAAACAGAGGTGTGTTCTTGCTGGGAAGGGGCATGGCCACCCAATAGTACCCCCAATTCACATTATGCCACACAGTAGTGCAACTTTATTCACATTATATTATGCGATGGTGTCCCTTATTCATGTTAAATCACACAGTAGTACCACTTTACCTTATGTACATTACTCCTCACATTATTCACATTATACCCTTAGAAAAAAATCCTGAGAAAATATTGTATTTTAAGCACCTCCATGGCCACACTGCAACCCAGCACAAAGCAGTGTGTGCTGGGCAGAGGAGAAGAGCTTCAGCTGCTACTGTCACTTAAGGGGAGGAGGCCCGAGGCCTGGGTAATTTGTACCCCCTACCCCTTTCTCTCGGCACCCCTCATAATACCACACAGTAATGCCCCTTACACATGACACACATATGTACACATATGTCGCACATTATTAATGTATTTATACATGACACACATAATGCCCCTTACACATTTGCCGAACACTATTGCACAACCAACCCACCCGCAGACAGCACTCGCACAGCCGCTAACACTGTGACCTCTGCTTCTGCTTGGATACAGATGTTTCCTCATACATCTTGACTCAATAGGCCATGTAGCTCCTGGCCAGTTCTGCTAATGTTGGGTGCCTTTTTTGCTGAAAATTTGTCTTATTTGCATTGTTATGACCAGCACACACAAGGAGCTTTCAATGATTAAAATGATATGCGGCATGCCTATATTCTGTGAGTGACTCTGGCTATGTTACAGTGATTTCCATGAATACACAATTTCATATGCAGATACAGCCTCACTCACACACAGAATATAAGCATGATTCATATCATTTTAATCAGCAGAAGCTGCTGATGCCCCTAGGCATTCCGAATTCCCTAGGCAATTGCCTAGTTTGCCTATGCCTAAGGCCGGCTCTGTTCTAATTAATTAAGAAGTGGGACTGTATGAATACAGTACAATGATAATATTACCATAAATATTAGCAGCTAAATGGCATGTATAGAAACAAGAATATAAAAGCAACCTAAGAAAATTATTATACTGGCCTTTTAAACAAGGTAGTAAAAAAGAGGAATAATCACAATCGTTGATTAATAAATGACGTAATTTCATAACCCTGATTTAAAACCGTAGGAGTAAGGGTATCGAGGGTTATGATCCCTAATTTCTCACGCCTTAGAAGGGCACGGTCTCTATAACCGCCCCTCTTAAAGTGTCTTGAGACACCATGATTCAGAAATCCATCTTTTTTATTCCGTGTGTGCTCCAGTATGCGGGTCTTCAGAGATCTCTTTAACTTCCCGACATACTGGAGCCCACACGGGCAGACCAACAAATAAACAACATAGGTAGAGTTGCAATTATTGAATTGTTTGACCCGATACGAATCACCAGCATGAGATTTGAACAAAGAACCCTTCTCCGCCAAAGGGCAGATCTTACACCTGCTACATGGGAAACAACATTTCAAACTTAAAAAAGTGGTACTGGGAGTAACAGCATCACTAGGGTTTACCATACCTAGTTGGCTTTTAGAGACCATGGATTTAATTGTTTTAGCCCGTGTATATACAATTTTTTGGGGTGTTATGAAGATGTGGGCCAAGAATCGGGTCCTGTTTAAGGATGTGCCAGTTTTTTTAAGGATTTTAGAAATATGTCTCTCTGCATTATTTTATTTGGTGATGAACAAACAAACTTTTTTATTATCCACCCGTTGGTCTGTTACCTTATATTGGATATTTTCAGCCCGCACTGAGTTTTTAGCTTTATTGAGAGCAGATTGAATAATATCCTGGGGGTAACCCCTTTCTCTAAACCTCTGGATGTAAACCTGTGATTGCTCATCAAAGGTGTCCAGACTAGTACAAGTTCTGTGTAAACGCAGGAATTGAGAATAGGGCATGTTATTTTTCCAGGGCTTAAAATGACAGCTCTCATACTCCAGATAGCTGTTGCTATTAACACTTTTAAAAATGGTGCGGGTTTCTAAATGGGGGATGAGAGGAAAGTTCTCAAAACTGAGAATTAAATTAAAGACATTCAATACTCATACTCTGAAAATTGGAGGTGAAGACCAAATTGAAAGAGTTTACATTGATATCTCTCATAAATTGATTAAAAGCTGCTTCATCACCTTTCCAAATAATCAGGATATCATCGATATATCGTAAAAAAAGAAAATATTACGGCCCAAGTCTCCAGCTAATAATTGGATCTCCCACTCCCCCATATAAAACCCTTAAAAAACTGGCACATCCTTAAACGGGACCCGATCCTTGGCCCACATCTTCATGACACCCCAAGAATTGTATATGAATGTGCTAAAACAACTAAATCCATGGTCTCTAAAAGCCAACTAAATATGGTAGACCCTAGTGATGCTGTTACTCCCAGTACCACTTTTTTAAGTTTAAAATGTTGTTTCCTGTGTAGCAGGTGTAAGATCTGCCCTTTGGCGGAAAAGGGTCCTTCGTGCAAATCTCATGCTGGTGATTCGTTTCGGGTCAAACAATTCATTAATTGCAACTCTACCTATGTTGTTTATTTGTTGGTCTGCCCGTGTGAGCTCCAGTTGTCGGGAAGACAAAGAGATCTTTGAAGACCCGCATACTGGAGCACACACGGAATATAAAACATGGATTTCTGAATCATAGTGTCTCGAGACACTATAAGAGTGTTCATACCAATGACCTTTCTGGTCTTAAATTTAAGGGCATTGAAATTGTGATGCCTAACAAGAGGGGCGGTGATAGAGACCGTGCCCTTCTAAGGCGTGAGACATTCTGGATCATAACCCTCGATACCATTACTCTGTGATGGACCCCTCACACAGTGCTGCGGAGAGAAGCCCATAAACTTCTATAGGGTATCACCAGCTTTTGCTTGCCATACCCCCTGTAGTAACTCGGCATGTGGGTTTTAGTGGATTCAAAAATTCATTAAAAAAACTTGAAAACTGGGTATTAACACATTAACACTTTAGGGCATCCTGCCCTAATTCCCCACACTTGCTGTTACTGTCCTGCCCCAGCACCAAAAGTATGTCTTAGTGGGGTGGCGGTGAGGGACAGAGATGAGAAAAATAGAGAGCGGGATAGATACAAAAGACAGGGGTTAGGGAGTTAGTGAAATAAAAATGAGATGGAATGGGGAAGAGGTAGGGCCATGAGACACAGGAAGAGAGTGGGAATTATTATCATGTTTGCATAAAATGATTAATTTATTCTTCCAGAGCATGCAGTCACATTACTTTGATGGGCTAAAGCGGTATGCAGGATAGAAAATACACATAAATCTTTATAGGCATTTGTGTAACACTGTGTATAATTATTTTTTTGTATGAAGGTGGCCCAAAGGGAGGTTGAGTAGATCAAGCCAACTAAGAAAAAACTATTATAAACAAGTCTATTGTCTAGTTCAGGGGTCCTCAAACTTTTTTTGCTGTTACTGTCCTGCCCCAGCAGCAAAAATATATCTTAGTGGGGTGGCGATAAGGGACAGAGATGAGAAAAATAGAGAGCGTGATAGATACAAAAGACAGGGGTGAGGGAGTTAGTGAAATCAAAATGAGATGGAATGGGGAAGAGTTAGGGCCATGAGACACAGGGAGATAGGGGGAAACCGATTTGAGGGACAAGAAACAAAAGTACACCATTGGCCTTGATAATTAGTGACAAGGCATATGATGAATACAAAATACTAGTAAAATTCTAATTAAACTTTGTTTCTAATAGAATTATATCCAATGAAAAAGATTGTCGTACCTGAAGTCCACAAAAATGGCATAATAAATTGCAAAGAACCACCATGACCATATTGATTATTAAAGGAAGCACGGGCAAGAGGTCATCTTTATAAAATATAGAACATAGCGTGCCAGCTAAAACTAGAAGACCCACATTTCTGGTATTGAGGCTTGCTTTGAGTAGTTTCATGTATTCTCCATTATACCTTTAAAGAAATAATAAATTATATTAGTTTTGAACACAATTTTGTTATCGTGTTTACACAAAATTATTATTTTATTCTTCCAAAGAATCCACATTACTTTGATGGGCTAAAGCCGTACACAGGATAGAAAATACACAACCATCTTTATAGGCATTTATGTAACACTGTAGATAATTATTTTTTTTGTATGAAGGAAAAAATATTATAAACAAGTCCATTGTCTAGTACAGGGGTCCTCAAACTTTTTTGCTCTGGGACCCCATCAGACAATAAAAATAATTATAGTATCCCAGCAAGTATCCCAGCAAGTTAATGCAGAAGGCCATCAAATTACATGGGTATTTAGCAGACTGCACATGCATGGCAGCATTGTGGAGGCACAAACTGATGAAAGGAGACTAACATAACAGACAATTCAACACCCTCCCTGTGTCACTGTGACTGGGCTGTCAACCAATAAAAGCTTGCAGGCTGGCAGCCAATCAGGAGCCAGCCCGCAAGGTATGATTGGCTGACGGCCCAGTCAGGGACACAGTGAAGGGGAAGGAGAGATGCGCGATGCTTTCCCCTCCCCTCCCCTCTGAAGGGTTGCAGCAGTGGCGGCGGGGGACTGGAGGCCGGAGGGGGAGACAACCAAGATGAGACCCGGAGACAGCCTGAGCCAGCAGCACTGCAGGACAGTGAGTTGTGCTCCTGGCTTATTCTGGCACTGTAGGAGCATTTCTGTGTGGCACTGTGGGGGCATACCTAGCACTGTGGGGCATATATGTGTGGCACTGTGGGGACATACCTAGCACTATGGGGCATATATGTGTGGCACTGGGGGCACATCTGGCACTGTGAGGGCATATTAGTAATGGGCATCAGTTGTGCGGCAGTGGCGCAATGGGCATTATGGTGTGGGGCATAATGTGTAACCAAGTGGGGCATAATGTGTACCCAATACATGGGTAATATGTATTGGGTGTGTGACGCGTAACAGGCATTACTGTGTAAATTTTGGCCACATGCCTTCGACGTGTAATATCCCTGTTATCTATATAGTTTGTCTGGCTCCTACATTTTGTGTGCAGGATGCAATGCACAAGCCCAAACAGAAATGTCATCGTGTTCTAAAGTTTTGTCATGCAGCCACTCCCTCTTGTGTCCCATGACCACGCCCATTACCACGCCCATTTTGGGCGTGCCTTCGGCATGCAGCGCAGTACCACTCACTCATTTTTTTCTACTTGCACCACTGGGGACAGGACCCACAGTTTGAGAACCGCTGGTTTAGTATATAGGGATGCTATTTCACAGAAATATGCCATGGTGTACAGACAAACCTTTGAATGATATCTAAACTTTAGTACATATTATTTATTACCTTACTTGTTATCATTACCTGGTGTTCACATGCGCTATTTCTTCAGATAACTCACATATACTCATTATGAAATGCCAGCTTTGTGCTAATACAAAATGAATGGCCAGGCTGTAGACAATCTGACGACTTGTGTAATTTCCAGCTCCAAGCAGGCACAGAAGTGCGGTACATAGGAGAATTAGGAGACAGGTGGTTATAGTAGCTCTGTTTCCTCTAGGTTGAGGGATATTGGACCCGTTTTGAGATTTACTTTGTATTTTAGGCACCATCTGAAAAGGGAAAAAAACAAACACAACCTTGTAAGTAATTGTTATTTGATATGTTGTACATGGTATTCCCACCTATAAATAGCAGCATATACTGTACCTTCCAAATTGAAGCTTTCCTCAGCCAGAAGTAAAACTAGGGGAGGGGGCTTGTGCCTATGGTAGAAAATGCATAGGCGGATTTAGACCTAACAGGGCCTAAAAGTGAGATTTTTTTTACTTTTGCGTCCGAATTTGCATGTTTTCCAAAAACGGTACATTTAATAGGATGCGGATTGCGGTAAAAATCACACTCCAAAGAGATGCTTCCTGCCAGTCAGGGCTGAGAGGCTTCTCCTAGAGAAGAGTAAACCATGACTGAGTGCTTGCATAGCGATGTGACAGCATTGAGCCCTCTGTCATTAGCGAGGAGGAAGCCGGCTCACCCTACAGTCAGTGGGAGGGGAGTTGGCTCATCCCCGCAGTCAGTGCGAGGGGAGCTGTCTCACCCCTACTGTCAGTGCTGGGTGAACTGCTGCAGAGGCAGTCACCGCTGGAGCCTGGATTGGTATGTATAGTGGTGTAAAATTAGTGTATGTATATTAAAGTTATTCTTTTGACATCCTGACAGAAAGTATACTTACTCCCCGTCCCACCTGTAACCTTAACCATCTCCCCGCGTAACCTAAACCCTCTGCGTAAGCTTAACCCGTCTCTATCCTGTCTGGTCTTGCCTACTACTGTGTCATATCCCCCTCCCCATCTACTATTTTGACCCCAACACCCCCCTCCTTTTTCTGGCAGAGTGCTGGGGGCCCTTTCAAAATTTAGCAAAAGGAGTAAGGGACCCACGTATTTCAGAATCCAGAACTAGGACTTGTGGTTCCCAGCATTCAGTGAAGACTTGCTGGGCCCTGTACTTCTACTAAAAAAAAAAAATATATATATTTTTTACACTTACTTAACCCTTCATTTAATAACATAGCAATTAAGGCTGAAAAAAGACGTTAGTCCATCGAGTTTGCATTTGCGATCAGTATTTTGGAACTCAGCACTGGGCTGAAACAGCCCCCAGTGTAAGGGGGGGGAGGGGGGGCCTTTGACATGACACAGCCGGCTGTTTGAGCCCAGTGCTGGTTTCCGATAAACGCCTACTCCTTTCATCCTCTGTATTGCGGGAACCAGGAATGGGCCAAGAGCCTGGTACTGGTCATAGAAGTACAGGGATAAAAGGAGGGGTTCAGGTACATGCACACTTTCATTAAGCTATTGGTTAGTGTGCACTGGGGTCAGTTATATCTTTAATATAAATAAATAATATATCTCTGCTATGACCATACAAAATGACATCTTCGTGACATTGCAGTGTAAAGCATTGCTTCAATATTTTCACAACAAACAATGATAAGTTATGTTAATGTATGCGTGGGTTACTTTCCATACCTCACAACTTTGAGGAGGGAGGAGGAGGGATGCTTGTGCGTGCCGAAAAAGTGCCCCAAAATTATGGGTGCTCGGGAAGTGTCGGGTCTATGCTCGCGACACTCCTGTGAGGCCATGCCCCTGGGTTCTCCGCTGTAAGGGCATGAATACAGTGACAGGGGAAGATTCCCTACTGCCCCACCTTCCCACCTCAGGATGCTGTCGGCCCCGGGTGGGATGCAGGAACGTCCCTAAAAAAACGGGACCTTCCCGCCGAAACCGGGTCAGTTGGGAGGTATGGTGTTCCTCTATGTACAGAGGCAGATTAGGCTACAGCTGACAGAGCTTTCTGGCTCTGGATGATTTGATGTTTAAAAGTTTCAGGTTAAACATCTGCGTCTGACCAGGAAAATGCTTGCAACTGCTCAGAAAGGTCCAACACACCTGTGCATTACACAAGATAAAACAACATGCACACAGAACACTGCATACAATACTGTAGTTGAGTAGTAACACATAATGGCTCAGCACATGACCATACACACACACACACACACACACACAAACACACACACAAACACACATACACAGCTAATCCCTCTCCGGTCACCACACACACACCATGGGGTAAATGTATGAAGCTTGGAGAAGTGGTAACTATCCCCATAAAGAATGTTATGAGTAAGATGACAGTTAGGACCTGATTGGCTGGTGTATTATCACCTTGCACATAACATTCTTTATGGGAATAGATACCACTTCTCCAAGCTTCATACATTACCCCATGTTCCCTGACTCCCTCCACACACCCATGCCCTTCCAGTCACCAGCACACACACACATACACGCACATACACCGTCCCCACCAGTCATGCATATTATACCTTTTCCATAGAGGGCACGGGACCAGCAAATCGTAATATAACCCTGGTGTCACACCTGGCCAATCAGCCACTGAAGTTTATTACCATAATAATATTTAGGGTTGCCAAAATGCGGGAGGCTTCTGTTTTTTCATTAATCCTCCCGCTCGCATGGAAATCTTCACGGTTTTTCATCCCGTTTGTTTAAAAAAACAGTCCGCGCATGCGCAAGTCCGAAGTCACGGGGGCAGGGCCTGCATGTGCGACGTTGTGATGTTGCTGTTATTACTTCCTGTCATGTTATTTAAATGCCGGCCACCTCGGGGCTGCGTGGGTAGCGGTGGCCATAGAGACGTCGTCGGAGTGGAAAACACAGAGGTGCGGCAGCAGGAGCAATGGTAGTGGAGAACTGAGAGGTGCGGTAGAAGGATCATAAGGAGGCAGCAGCGGGAGCTGGAGCGGTAGTAAGTATATTGTAAAGTAAACTGTCCTCCACCTGCTAAAGTGTGCTTCATCAGGGCCTCCGGTGCAACCCGCACAGTAGGTATTCAGTGCAGGGAGGTGCCAGGCTGGCGAGGCACTCTCCCCGCTCTGCTACCTTGCTGCGGTGAGCTATCCCTGCTGGCTGCCGCAGCTTGTTTGACAGGCAGCAGCGGCGCTGGCATGGTGAAGAGAGGGACCCGCCTCCCTCTCGCTGATTGCCTGGCCTATGGGTTGCATAATTGGCACATAAAGTTCTTTTCAGTAACCCAACACATTTAGAGCATTAGTTTATTCTATTTATGCTTTGTTTTTATTCATATTACACACACACACATTTATTTACCATCAGTGTCCCTGCCCTCACCCTCCCTCTCAGCTTCTCTGCCCTCACCCTCTCTCTAACTCCCCCATCAGCGTCTTTTGTCCTCACCCTCCCTCTGACTCACACACATTTATTTACCACCAGTGTCCCTGCCCTCACCCAGACTCCCTCAGCATCTCCAACCCCACCCTCCCTCTGACTCCCACTCATCTCTGCCTTCACCCTCCCTGTAACTCTCCCTTCAGCACCCCTAACTCACCCTCCCTCTAAAGCTGTGCATACACTACAGTGTACACCCAGCTGATCACATGCAAGTCGCCCCCAGGACCTTCCAGAGCAACAGGTTCACATGCAATCCATCACATGCGGTCCTGAATTTGTGATGGATTGCATGCAAGAGCTGCATGCCAGGACTGCGCGTCAGACCTGTGGGGCCTTCAGGTCGATTTTTTGTCCTGTGCCGTCTGGAATGGGTAAAATCATCCCAATGCGAGTTGAGGCCACCATACACTAACTCCCCTCTTAGTTTCCCTGCTATTGCCTTCATTCCAACTCCCCGTTAGCATCCCTGCCCTCACCCTCCCACTAACTTCCACAGCATCCCTGCCCACCCCTCTAACCTCCTCAGTGTCCCTGCCCTCACACTCCCCTAACTCCCCCCCCCCCAGCATCCATACCCTTACCCTTTTTCGAACTCTCCCATCTTTACCATAATACCCCCTAACTTCATACCCTCCAACATCTGAAGGGCAGACATCGGTACAAATTTGGAAAGAGGGCGTGGCCACTGGTAAAGGACGCCCCCTTTCCTATACTTTGAATGGACATTTGGAGACCCAGAAAATATGTTTACAGTTGTGTATGCATATAATATGTGTATCTGCTTATGCATGCAGTGTGTCACTGATTCTCTAATGATTTACCTCTGACCTTATATAATGTGCTATTTCTATCATACCTATTATATAATAGAGATAAGTAAAAAAAAAAGTTTTAACCCTTCCCTTGCATGCACCTAAGTGGTATTACTGAATGGTAGCCCAGTGGTATGCTGAGTGTTAGTCTGTGGGACTGTGTTTGGGGCGCAGGGCTCTTTGGGCTGCTGTTGCTGGGCTGCTCCATGGCATCATATCGTACACTTTCCATCACCGCTTTAGTTTGTTTAGTATATATGTAGCACCCTCCACATTTATTATTACCTCTTACCTAGGTAAGTCTTATCACATATAATTTCCCCTATCCCTTTTACTATCACTTCAATTTCACATTAATGTTATGCCATGGGGTGGTTCTGCTGGGCTGGCCTGGGGGGCCCTGTGTCCTGGACCTGTCTCAGAGTAGTGTTAGGGACTTGTCCTATTGAGGTAACCTGGACGCGGTGGACAAGCCCATAATAATGGCCATCATTATGCTAATAACCTCCAATGCAATATAGCAAAGATATTAAAAGGTCTAGCATTTATATTTAGTGTGCACCTGCAAACTCCTCCTCCTGCTTGCTGCACTACAGGTCTCAGCAGGTAGCACCTCATATGTCCAGGGTGTGCAGTTTAGGGCCCCTCCCCCTATGTACTATATATTGTGTATTCCTACACACTGGAAGGAACTAGAGACGCCTTCCTCCTTAACTAGCACCCCACCCACCTGTCCCAGATTGTTTTTAACTAGGTTGGAGTCCAACATTCAAGACTGCACATTTCAGCTTGGCACTATGAGGGGGGCCCTAGTCCTACTATATATATATATGCTGAGTGTTAGTCTGTGGGACAGTGTTTGGGGCGCAGGGCTCTTTGGGCGGCTGTTGCTGGGCTGCTCCATTGTTGGGCTGCTCCATTTACATTTACATTGCTCAGTGGCAAACACAGGATTTTCAGAAGGGGGTTTCCAGAGGGGCGGAGCTCAGCACGGAGATGGTCACTTAGGTGACCCTGTATATGCCGGGTCAGTTAAAGTATTATAGATAGACCAAATGTATATTAATAATAATAAAATATATACATATACACACACACACATATATATATATATATATATATATATATATATATATACAGGGGCGTCAACAGCAGTGTAGACCCCTGGGCATAGCAATGTATTAGGGCACCTACTGATCCTCCAGCGGTAGGGGTGGGGGAAGCTTTGATGTCCCCCGGGTGGTAGGGGGTATTATATCAACCACTCAGCATGTAGGGCCTGGATCAGTAATTTTCACTAATTACCCCTTTACTGCACATATGGTGGGAGATGGGGTGGGAGAAGGGGGCATTGGGCTGAATGAAGGGGTCCCAATACATAACTTCCATGGTGGTAGAAGATGTTTAATACGCAGAGGAGGGGTGTATAGTGGAGTGGGCTTATTATTCATAATTTTCTGGTGGGAGGACAGCTTGCTTGACTGCAGATATCAGCAGTTCCCAGAAATAGATTTCTTAGATTTTAATGGAATTAAAAACTAGAGAATCCCACCTACCAAATGTTATTGGGGACTAGGGGATCAGAGTTCAGGAGACAAAGCAATCTGCCAACGAGTATATAAAACTACATACCAGGTGTGTGGAGCTAGAGCAGTAACCAGCTGCTGTAAGGCTGATAACTCTGGTTCTGGGAACAGTAGAGACAAGCTGCTATACAGTATATGAAATATATGACTGGCAAGAGCAATTAACAAGCTTGGATGGGGACCATTGCTTTGAAGTCAGATATCTCCGGTTCCCAAGGGCCGATTTTTAAAATTCTTGTACCCATGGAAAGAGAGGACCCTCAGCTTTCAGCATAGGGCCCTTAGACTCCTGGGGGGGTTTCTGGGTACTCAGAAACCCCCCTGCGTGCGCTACTGTTGCTGGGCTGCTCCATTTACTATCACTTCAATTTCACACTAATGTGATGCCATGGGGTGGTTCTGCTGGGCTGGCCTGGGGGGCCCTGTGCCCTGGACCTGTCTCAGAGTAGTGTTAGGGACTTGTCCTATTGAGGTAACCTGGACGCGGTGGACAAGCCGATAATAATGGCCATCATTATGCTAATAACCTCAGAAATGCAATATAGCAATGATATTAAAAGGTCTAGCATTTATATTTAGTGTGTACCTGCAAACTCCTCCTCCTGCTTGCTGCACTACAGGTCTCAACAGGTAGCACCTCATATGTCCAGGGTGTGCAGTTTAGGGCCCCTCCCCCCATGTGGTATTACTGAACTAATTGAGCATCTACCATTATCCATATGTATAATAGAGATAACGCAGCATATACAATCAGAGACGAGTTATTGTCAGAGTCAAACACTGCACGCAGAAACTAATACACACCGGCACACTCTGTGCATCCTGCAGTTACAGTAGCCCTGCAGCTGCAGACTACATGCACTGTCTGAGACTGCAGGCGAGATGCTGCTGCAGCCTCTGGCGTCCAGAAGCTGAGGAGATAGTAAGAAAGTCCCATACTGTGCACCTAAGTTCCCCATGTGTCACGTCCCTTACTGTAGGGATGTTGTGTGAGAGACAGTGACTATTAAAACTTACTCCTGCAAGGCCGCTCCCACACCGAGTTCTGCCACAGATCAGAAGCTGCTGCTGGAGCCTTTGAACCAGGGGCGGATTGGCCCACCGGGAAACCGGGTCATATCCCGGTGGGCCGGTCTATTAGACACTAAACCCGGCCGGTCTCCCCCCCTGGCTGGGCCGCGCGATCACTATCTCTTCAGCAGCGGCCGGGCTGATCTGTCAGCATTTAACATGGCCGCGGGAGGGCTGCTGACTGTGCATGCGTGGACACACACACAGCTCCTCCCGCGGTTCAGCTCCTCTCAGTACCACTGCCGTCCTTCTCCTGCTGGCACTGCAGCACTTCCCTCTACTCCCCGCTCCTCCTGTCAGGGTAAATGACAGGCAGCATCACCCTCCATCCTTCTGTCTGTTACAACGTCGAAAATAGCACTCGTCTTCAGTGCCGCCCACCTCCCTCCCCTTCCTCTTAGAAGCAGGATGCAGGCAGCTCTTCGTATGCTCTGCTGACTCTGAGCATGCTGCACCTGCACACATGGCCATGTGTCTGTGACTGGGGGAGCCTGCCCTGCAGCCAGGCAAGGACAGGGGAGAAGCTTGCACCACTACAGCCAGCCACACCAGCATAGTTCTAAGGTATGTGATTTATGCTGGGGAGGGAGGATGTGACATGTTAATATGTCCAGGGGACATGCTGGGCAGTGTATATACAGTATGTGTGGGGGGTGGGGGGGGGGAGGGTGCATATACAGTGTGTGTGTGGGGTGCATGTACAGCATGTGTGTGTGGGGTGCATGTACAGCATGTGTGTGTGGGGTGCATATACAGCATGTGTGTGTGGGGTGCATATACAGCATGTGTGTGTGTGGGGTGCATATACAGCGTGTGTGTGGGGTGCATATACAGCATGTGTGTGTGTGGGGTGCATATACAGCATGTGTGTGTGCGGGGTGCATATACAGCATGTGTGTGTGCGGGGTGCATATACAGCATGTGTGTGTGCGGGGTGCATATACAGCATGTGTGTGTGCGGGGTGCATATACAGCATGTGTGTGTGTGGGGTGCATATACAGCATGTGTGTGTGTGGGGTGCATATACAGCATGTGTGTGTGGGGTGCATATACAGCATGTGTGTGTGGGGTGCATATACAGTATGTGTGTGGGGTGCATATACAGCATGTGTGTGTGGGGTGCATATACAGTATGTGTGTGGGGTGTGCATATACATTGGGCATTAATGGGCATCACGGTGTGTGGCATATGTATAATGGCATCACGGTGTGCGGCATATGTATAATGGCATCACGGTGTGCGGCTTATGTATAATGGCATCACGGTGTGCGGCTTATGTATAATGGCATCACGGTGTGCGGCTTATGTATAATGGCATCACGGTGTGTGGCATATGTATAATGGCATCACGGTGTGTGGCATATGAATAATGGCATCACTGTGTGCGGCATATGTATAATGGCATCACGGTGTGTGGCATATATATAATGGCATCACGGTGTGGCATATATATAATGGCATCACAGTGTGTGGCATATGTGTAATGGGCATCACGGTGTGTGGTAAATGTGTAATGGGCATCACTGTCTCCCCTCCCTGCATCCTCCACCACTTTGTGACTCCCCTCCCTGCATCCCCTGCCACTCTGCATTCCCCCCCCCCCCCGTCTCTATCTCCCCAGCCCCACAGGCTGCAGAATAAACGCTGTAGGCATGCACCTATTCTGCAGCCTGAGGGGCTGGGGACATAGCCAGCAGCTCGTTGAAATAGGCCACACCCCCATATTGATAGGCCACGCCCCCAGAAAAATCTCTCCCGCCACCATCAGGGCTGCTTTGAGATATTTCCCGGGCTGGTTTTAATTCCCAATCCGCCCCTGCTTTGAACTTATGTCTGTCAGAGTGGGCAGCGTGACATTATAAAGCGACCACAATGCACTACTGGAAACAGCCGCACTGCCAGGCCCAAATTTCTCTATACCCAGTGAATTGTGGCATTTCGTTCATTTTAACCCCTCCCCCCCATCCATGGAACCCAATAATTAATGCAGCTGCCGGTCATGGGGGCGGGGCTTGGTGACCTCAGCCTCCTCCCGCCCCAAAATAAAGCCTCGTCCAGCCCTGCTTTCACTCCTCTCCGGGCTTCTACCGGAGAGGAGTTTTAAAAGGTCGGCATGTATGTGGTACAGTCCGTTATAAAACGCTACTGTACCGGCTAAATTGGTGCAGTTGGAGGGTCTTAAACTCCCCCCTCCGCAAACCTGCCCTAGAATCTAAAATCTCCCTGAAACTGCTTTCAAAATGTAGGCAAGTATGATATATAATACATCATATAGTTCATTTTAAGACATTTCTACATCTTGTTCAGTTTTTCTAGTTATATAGGAGTAATCTTACCTTTACTCTCCTCTACTGTACTGACCAAAATAGATATTGTAACATAAAAGTATGCATCTCAGGGAGTGGTGTTCATGAGCTGCGTGTGAGTAAGAGAAATGAAACCGAAAGTAGAGTTTCTGTGCAGAGTGGATGTCTATTTATAATATTATTCCGAAAGCCATAGTTTCTAGTAGAGATGTGCGGCGGCCACTTTTTCGGGTTTTGGTTTTGGTTTTGGATCTGGATCTCCCTTCGTGTTTTGGATTGGTTTTGGCAAAACCACCCTTGTGGGTTTTGGTTTTGGATCTGGATTTTTATGAAAAAAATGCTAAAAATGGCTAAAATAACAGAATTTAGGCCTGTTTTTGCCCCTAAAGTATTATTAACCTCAATAACATTAGTTTCCACTCATTTCTTGTCAATTTTGATCACTTCACAGCTTACAAAATTGTTTTCATTTACTGTAGTTGGGCCAAAAGAGTATACCGAGGTAGCTGGATGACTAAGCTAAGCGACAGCAGTCGGTATCACATACATGTGGACCTTACACTTCCAACCTCGCAGAGTGGCACTGCAGGGGCAGACAGGGTGGCAGTTTAATAAACTATCCAAAAAAAGAGAAATGCTCCAAACAGCAAATACAAAGAGGTATCGGCCTTGTCATGACTGGTGGTAGCAGCTTCAGCACTCCCACTATTTCCTCCTCCATCATCCTCCAAAAATGTGTTTTTATTTTATTTATTACTTTTATTTCTTTTTCTTACTTTACACTGGACACAGCCTGTCACACTGGACACAGCCCCTTGGACACTGGACACTGCCCCTGGACACAGCCCCTGGACACTGCCCCTGGACACTGGACACAGCCTGTCACCCTGGACACAGCCCCTGGACAATGGACACAGCCTCTGGACACAGCTCCTGTACACTGGACACAGCCGTCACACTGGACACAGCCCCTGGACAATGGACACAGCCGTCACACTGGACACAGCCTCTGGACACCGCCCCTGGACACAGCTCCTGTACACTGGACAATGGATATATGTCACGCTGGACACTGGATATATGCCGTCACACAATGGTTAGATGTCACACTGGCCACTGGATATATGTCGTCACACTGGACACAGGATATATGTCGTCACACTGGACACAGGATATATGTCATCACACTGGACACTGGATATATGTCGTCACAGTGGACACAGGATATATGTCGTCACACTGGACACAGGATATAAGTCGTCACACTGGACACTGGATATATGTCGTCACACTGGACATTGGATATATGTCACGCTGGACACAGGATATATGCCGGCACACATTACATGTCACACTGGACACAGGATGTATGTTGTGACTTGTGACACTGGACACAGGATATATTGTCGTCACACTGGCCACTGGATATATGTCGTCACACTGGACACAGGATATATGTCGTCACACCGGACACAGGATATATGTCGTCACACTGGAGACTGGATATATGTCGTCACACTGGACACTGGATATATGTCGTCACACTGGACAATGGATATATGTCACGCTGGACACAGGATATATGCCGGCACACAATACATGTCACACTGGACACAGGATATATGTTGTGACTTGTGACACTGGACACAGGATATATTGTCGTCACACTGGACACTGGATAGATGTTGTCACACTGGACACAGGATATATGTCACACTGGACACAGGATATGTCGTCAGTCGTCACACAGGATAGGACACAGGATATATGTCGTGAGTGACTCGTGACACTGGACAATGGATAAGATATAGGCCGTCACACTGGACACAGCCTCTTGTATTACTGCAGCCCCTGTACACAGTGTACTACTCAGCAGCACTGCAGCCCCTGCGTGTGAGCACTGCAGCACTGAGTTAGTTAGTTAAATCACAAAAAACACAGGGTTCAGGGCTAAATAAATCACAACACAGGGCTTAGGGCTAAATAAATCACAACAGGGCACGGGCCACAGGACAGCCCCTGGACAGTGGACACTGCAGCCCCTGCGTGTGAGCACTGCAGCACCTAGTTAGTTAAATCACACTACAGGGCTCAGGCCTATAAACAGTCACTGACTCTCAATACAAGTCTACAACACAGGGCAGTGAGGGCACAGGGCAGGTCACGGAGCACAGCACAGGGCAGTGAGGGCACAGGGCAGGTCACGGAGCACAGCACGGAGCACATGGCACGGAGCACAGCACAGGGCAGTGAGGGCACAGGGCAGGTCACGGAGCACATGGCACGGAGCACAGCACAGGGCAGTGAGGGCACAGGGCAGGTCACGGAGCACAGCACAGCACGGAGCACATGGCACAGAGCACAGCACGGAGCTTCCCAACCACCCTCTTCCCTCTCCAAGATTGGAGTGAAGATGGCGGGGCGTGCGTGCGTCTTTTATAAGATCCCGCTCCCGTGAGAATCCGACAGCGCAATGATGACGCTCGGCCTCGTTATTGGTCCGGAATTCAGGCGGGAACTCCCGAGCCGGCTCGGATCTGACCCGGATCCCCGATATTCGGATCTGGCGGATCTCGGGGAACCGGACCCGCTCATCTCTAGTTTCTAGATCTGTACTTTATTTTGTTTGTTGCTAAAAGCACTACTTACATCTGTAACTGGTACTACTGGGGACATGATATGTAACTGGCACTACTGGGGACATGATATGTAACTGGCACTACTGGGGACATGATATGTAACTGGCACTGCTGGGGACATGATATGTAACTGGCACTACTGGGGACATATGTAACTTGCACTAACAATGTGCATGAAAATGATTGCTTGGTATTCAAATTCAGTGCATGAGATAGTACACAAATTTTGTTTAATGTTTTGAAACCTTGTTTCATTCACAAATAAAATATATTTGTGTCTATTTCATGTGGTTGATGTGTTTGTACAACATAGATGCAAGATACCTTATTGAAATATAAAAATATTCCAAAATACGGAATAATCCATTATCCAAAATGCTTCTGGTCCTGAACATATTGGATAAGGGATACTCAACCTGTATGTATTAGTACCTGCAGCTAGGGCACAAACGTAAAAGGCTGCATAACATGTGACATTTATTTTTTTATTAACAGTTTCGGTACTTGTGTAGTCTCACGGCGCCACCGCGCGCACAGTCTGTGTTTGAAACTTGGCAGCTTGCAAGACTCTGTATTTAACTGTGCACGTGCCGCTCTAGATGTTCTCAGCGCAGCACGTTCCTGATTTACATATGTAATCTACGTTGTCAGCATAGCGCTGGCAGCAGTGCGCACTGCCCAGCCCTGACAGGTCATTGTACTTGTACTTGTAGTTCCACAGTGAAATACACAGTCCCGCACATGTAAACTGGACACCCCGGCACACCGCTAACGTACGGGGCTTCTAAACTAGACACCCCGGCACACGCTTTAGCGTCTAAATCCAGACTCCCTGCAAACCGCTAAGAAGGGGGCATCTAAATTTAGACGCTAAGAGCAGACCCGGCAGGGGAGGATTGGCCATTAAATCCACCGGGAGGATTCCCGGGAGGCTGATTACAGTAAGACCGAAAGATGCGGCCGGGCCCCTCTTACACAATACACATTGCATCATAGGCAGGTGGTATGGCGACAGCCGAGCCCATGTCCCCGGGTGGCCCCGCCTCCTCTGAATGCATAGAGCAGGGGTGGCCAACCTGCGGCTCTCTCCTTAATGAGCCACTGGTTTGCCACCCCTGCTCTATGCTGTCAGTGGAGGCGGGGCTGTCTGGACGTCCGCCCCCCCCCCTTCCAGTGGTGCAAGTACGACGTAGCTTTAAAAAAGATGTTGCATGTACGCCGTACCACCTGCTGTCTCCCGTCCATGGATGGAGTCCGCCCGTCCCTCCCTCCCTCCCTCCCTCCCTCCCTCCCTCCCTGCATTGTGCACCGCTGCCGCTTCCTGTTCTGAGGGCAGGAGAGTGCATCACGCACCTCTCCTTCCCCTCACAGAGTATACCTGTGACTGACTGGGCCGTCAGCCAATCAGAGCTCACGTCAGCCAATCAGGAGCCGGCCCGCGAGCTTTGATCTGTAGACGGCCCGGCCCCAGGCACAGGGAGGAGAGGAGACGGAGCGGAGGAGCCTGCCAGCCCAGCCAGTCCCGGACTCTCCTTTCCAGGAACAACAACATTAAGTTCGCCTGGCACAGTGGGGGCAATGGTGGCACAGTGGGGGCATGCCTAGCACAATGGGGACATACCTGGCACCGTGGGGACATATCTGGCACAGTGGGGGCATACTTGGCGCAGTGGAGGCATACCTCTTGCACAGTGGGGGCATATCTGGCACTGGGGGCATATGTGTGGCACTGTGGGGGCATATCTGGCACTGGGGGCATATGTGTGGCACTGTGGGGGCATATCTGGAACTGTGGGGCATATGTGTGGCACTGTGGGGGCATATCTGCCATTGTGGGCATATCTGGCACTGGGGGCATATGTGTGGCACTGGGAGCATATCTGGAACTGTGGGGCATATGTGGGGCACTGTGGGGGCATATCTGCCATTGTGGGCATATGTGTGGCACTGTGGGGGCATATCTGGAACTATGGGGCATATGTGTGGCACTGTGGGGGCATATCTGCCATTGTGGGCATATGTGTGGCACTGTGGGGGCATATCTGGCACTGTGGGGGCATATTAGTAATGGGCATCAGTTGTGCGGCAGCGGTGCAATGAACATTATGGTGTGGGGCATAATGTGTAACGGGCATTATGGCATGGGTCATATGTATTGGGTGCGTGACGCGTAACAGGCATTACTGTGTAAATTTTGGCCACGTGCTTTCGGCGGGCAATATTCCAGCCACTCCCCCTAGTGTTATATGACCATGCCCCTGACCATGCCCATTTTTCAGCACAGTACCACTTAATCTTTTTTTCTACTTGCACCACTGCCCCTTCCCCATATCTGGAGGACGCCTGGCATCACTCACCTCCCTGCACAGCGTGCGGTCGATGGGATCCTCCTCAGTAAGTAACCCTGGGAAGGTGGCCTTATTGGGGGGCAGCCAGGGGCTGTGTTAGGGGGAGGGGAGAATTTTAAACATTTAAGGAGCTGCAAGAAAGCTGCGTTGGGGTGTGGGGGGGGGGAGGAAGGAATGACGGGGGTTGCATATCTATGTACAGTAGCTGCACTATGTTGTATGTGTATGTACTGAATGTACAGTATGAGGGTGGCAGTGTATAAATGTACAGTATGTATGTATGTATGTATGTATGAGGGTGGCGGTGTATAAATGAATGTATGTATGAGGGTGGCGGTGTATAAATGTATGTATGTATGTATGTATGAGGGTGGCGGTGTATAAATGTATGTATGTATGTATGAGGGTGGCGGTGTATAAATGTATGAATGAGGGTGGCGGTGTATAAATGTATGTATGTATGAGGGTGGCGGTGTATAAATGTATGAATGAGGGTGGCGGTGTATAAATGTATGTATGTATGAGGGTGGCGGTGTATAAATGAATGTATGTATGAGGGTGGCGGTGTATAAATGTATGTATGTATGTATGTGGGTGGCGGTGTATAAATGTATGTATGTATGAGGGTGGCGGTGTATAAATGTATGTATGTATGTATATGGGTGGCAGTGTATAAATGTATGTATGTATGTATGAGGGTGGCGGTGTATAAATGTATGAATGAGGGTGGCGGTGTATAAATGTATGTATGTATGAGGGTGGCGGTGTATAAATGTATGTATGTATGAGGGTGGCGGTGTATAAATGTATGTATGTATATGGGTGGCGGTGTATAAATGTATGTATGTATGAGGGTGGCGGTGTATAAATGAATGTATGTATGTATGATGGTGGTGGTGCATAAATGAATGCATGTATGAGGGTGGCAGTGTATAAATTAATGTATGTATGTATGAGGGTGGTGGTGTATAAATGTATGTATGTATGAGGGTGGCAGTGTATAAATGTATGTATCGTGAAAACAAAAAGGTAGTCTTTGGCGCTGGGGACCAGCAGGGTGTATCTTGTCACCCTGCAGCCACCACGTTAGAGGAATGCCAGCCTCTAAACAACAACAGAGAACAAAAATAACGTGGGGCGCTTAGGTGAGACAAGAATGAATAACAAATTTATTAAAAAACACATATACACAACATTACATACATATATGCACTCTAAAATACTACAGTGTCAATTGGACACTAATTATAACCACTGTATATGAGCACTGGTGAATTGCACCTATCCCTTTTAGGGTGGGAAGGGAGTAAAGGTGAAATTAGTTTCAATCCATGTGTCGTGTATAATTCCAGTGGTGCTGCCATACAGTATGTGTCGTATCAGTCCGGGGCAGCTGGTTTTTTTTCTTTATTAAAATAATGTATTTTATTTTTTTCTTACTGCAAGTTTTCTGTTAAGTGTGCCATATCAGTCAAGGGGTGCTGGCATGTGTGCTGTATAATTTCATAGAATCCGCCATGTGTGCTGTATAATTTCATAGAATCCGCCATGTGTGCTGTATAATTTCATGGAAACCGCCATGTGTGCTGTATAATTTCATGGAACTTGCCATGTGTGCTGTATAATTTCATGGAATCTGCCATGAGTGCTGTATAATTTCAAAGGTGCTGCAATGTGTGCTGTATAATTTCAAGGGTGCTCCATGTGTGCCTTATCAGTCCAAGGGCACCACCATGTGTGCCTTATCAGTCCAGGGGCACCACCATGTGTGCCTTATCAGTCCAGGGGCACCACCATGTGTGCCGTATCAGTCCTGGGGCACCACCATGTGTGCCTTATCAGTCCAGGGGCACCACCATGTGTGACGTATCAGTCCAGGTGTGTCGGGTGTCTAGTTTAGAAGCCCCATACGTTATGTACTGTATGTAGGGGTATTGGTATGTGGTTATGCCATATCTAACCAGGGGTGAGCAGGTCAGGTACCCCCCCAAACGTCCCATTCCAAGCAGAGATCAAAGTTCAGCTCAGGTTTTCCTGCTAGACTCGGATCTCACATCAAGGCAAAACGTGAGATATATTCTATTCTAAAAAGTTCTCTTGCATTATTCTGTCCGTCAGTATATGCTGTTTTTAATGTGTTGTGTATATTATGTATCATATTTCTTTGTACCATTGTCTAGTAGTGTTTAAGAGCGGGTCCTATCCAGGGGCGTAACAAGAACATTGTGGGCCCCATAGCAAAATCTTGCGAGGCCCCCCCCATCATTGTCACTATAGTACACCTTAAAGGGCAGAATAAAGAGAGAGACACAAAGAGGGTGTTGGGGAAAGGGAGAGAGGAAAAGAAAGGGGAATGATGGGTGGTCATGAAAGAGAGAGAGAGTGCTTCATGGAAAAAGAGACTGGGGAGGGGAAGAGGAAACGAGGAGAAAGGGATGGCGAAGAGAAAAAAAGGAGAGTAAGCAGGGGAGAGGGAGCACAGGAAGGAGAAAAATAGTTGAGAGAGCAGGGAGCACAGGGGAAAGAGAGTGGGGAGGGAGGGGTTGGGGGAGCATGGGAGGGAGAAAAAGAGGAGTAAGATCGCAATAGGTGAAAAAGAGAGGAAAGGAAAGGAAAGAGGGAGAGCTAAGCACCTTGTACAGTACTCCCTAATTTACCCCCTCCGCACCGCCCCCATAAAAGCTATACACAATACTGTCAGGTATATACCAAGTGCCCGCTCCTATGCTCACCGCTGCTGCTGCCACCGGACCTTCTTCTCCCTGCATGCAAAAATTGGGATATATTAAGACAGTTTTAGGGGAATATTTGCCTCCACGACCAAGATTCATCTACAGACGGGCCCAAAACATCAAAACTAAAGTAGTTAGGAGCGCTCTTCCAGTTACAAAACGCCCTGGGAGGACCCTAACTAAAGGATTCCATAGATGTGGGCTCTGTAAGGCCTGTAGAGAGGTTAAAAGTAATGGTACCAGCAAACTTACAGAAATTACTATTAATGGTTTTAAAGTGGTATTTGATGATTTTATGACCTGTAACACAAAAAACATTGTATATGGAGTGGAATGTTCATGTAAAAAAATTTATATTGGCCGAACGTCTGAGTGAGCATCTAAACAATATCAAAAAAGGCCTTGAATCACACTCTCTCTCTCATCATTTTAAAACTGTACATAATTCATCCACCTCCCATATTTTAAGATTTTTTGGTATTAAAATTGCACATCCTGGTTTTAGAAACAAGAATCTCAATACATGCCTGGCAAAAGAGGAGATGCGTATGATATACAACTGTGATACATTAAAACCCACAGGCTTAAACGCAGACTTCGAGTTGAAATGGTTTTTATAAATAATGATTTTATGTAATATGCCGTTTTTATGAATTTTTGCCATTTTATCCATTATTCATTTGTTTTTTTGTACCTTTTATACATTAATGATTTTAAAGTGTTATAAATTGATATTTTTATCTTGTTTATCCATTATACTAATCCACGCTGTTATATATTATAGCACTTATGCGGGGTGAAAATTGCCAGAAAACTCTTATACGAATGAATGAGATGTGCCCTAAACAAAAATGGCGCCCGCAGTTTACGTCTGGACGTCTGAATAGTAAATAGACCTAGAGTATGTCACCGGAAGGTATCATACAGAGTCCGGAGAAATCCCATCAGTACATTGGAGGGAGAGCTTTTTATGTTGCACCGCGAAACCCGGAAGTGGGGAACGGACGTCATACTGATCCTCCCGGAAGTGGGGCACCGGCGAGGAATGAAAGCAGAATACGATCCGGAGACCCGCGAAAAGGGCACTGATTGGATTTAGACTAATGAACTGTGCTATATCTAGGAACAGAGGTGACTCACAGCCATTCTCCTTGAAAAAGGACACAGAGGTGTCCGAAATGCGTTGGAGGTGCTGTGCTGTGCTTTGCTTTGGACTGGGGGAGCTGTGATAGTGGAACTCTCTACAGGCGTGTGTGTGATTCCTACCCGGGCTGTGACATCTGAGATCCACTCATGCTTATATGAGAGCCTTTACCTGGTTCTCCATCACATCTGGTAAAATCCACTTCATACTCTACCCAGGGGACGTAATTTGTCTTGTTTTAATTGTGTTCTGTGTACAATAAAAAGGTGGTATTACACTATATATCTTTCCTCTTCATTTTGGGAAAACCACCCTTAATTTATGGGAGGAGAATACCTACCGTTGTACTGGTGAAAAGTTTCCTGAGAATTGGGTACCCCCTTCCCCTCGCATATCGATTACGGAGAAGAGGAGACGCTTACTATCTCTAAGGGAGGTGTGGTAGTTACCTGAGCGCTGCACGTTTAAGAATTGACCCCTGATTATATCCTTGGATATTCACCCTTAACATCTCCCTGCATACGCCAGGTCTCTATCCTATGCTGTACAGGTGGCACCGCTGGGCCTTCTGCTCTCCTCAGTGACTTGCTCCGTTGTTCAGATTACCTTCTCCCTGGGTATAGGCGGCAATGCGTACAGGCACTACCACCATGCCTCTGTTGTCCGCTGTACTAGGCGCTTCTTTCCTCACAGCTCCCTGCTACTTTCACACCGCTGCTGCCACCGGACAAACCTCTCCCTGTGTACAGGCGGTGATGCGTACAGGACAGGTGCTGCCTCTGTCCTCCATTGTACTGTACAGGTGGCACCGCTGCTCCCCGCTCCTTGCACACAGCTACAGCCTCCAGACCTCCTGTTCTTTGCTGTACATGGGGAGCAGAGTAAAATACAAGAGGGTGCAGGGGAGTGCCTGCCGGGCCCCCCAAGCCTCCGTGCCCCATAGCAGTTGCACCCCCTGCACCCACGGTAGTTACGCCACTGGTCCTATCGTTGGTTACACAATTGTTTATTTGTTGCTAGGTGATGTCTCATTAATGATGAGTCACACGGACACTGTGGTCCGCAGCAGCATGATGACATCATCCACTATGTGCCACTGCATGGGTGAGCGGTCCCATGGTTTGGGAGCACGTGCTTCCCTGAACTGACGACGGGGCCCCCGAGCTCCGAAACGTTTTCTCTTTGGCACATGGAATAAAACTTCCACCTTTTTCACCCTTTGTGTCAGTCTCCGAGTGCCGCTTACTGCCACCCTGTTTATTTATATATATATATATATATAGCTAAAGACATGCTGGAACACAACTGTTAATTATAATGTGTAATGCAGTAAGGTAAATATCAGCCATAGAGCAAAGGGAATTCTGGCAAAGGGATGTTATAGTATAATTTTAGAGATAGGTTTAACTTTTTTTCAACCATGTCACTCTGAGTCAGTCATGCCTATGACATTGCCGACAGGACTAATTCTGATCCTGATTGAGTAGGCGATTGATGATGGTGAGGGTGTTGGTGGCATGGATTGCAGGTGCTTGGATACAACAGAGAAAAGAGAGCTAGGTGCCGCTGGACTGGTTACGCTCTTAGCCAAAATTTCGGACTTTGTCAATGACTTTTGATGAATGTGCTGCAAGTGATGTATATGGGAGGATATTGCTAGGTGGTTAATGTCCTTTCCCCTACTTACTATGGCTTTACAAAGGCTACATATGGCTGGTTGTCCGGATTTGGGTAGAAAATAAATAATACCACACAGAAGAAGTAGATTTTTGATCTTTTGCCCAGACATGACAATGGGTTTTTCATCCCATGGGCAACAACTCTCTCCAATGCGGCCTTATTTAAACCACATCCCCATCATCAGAATCCTCATTGTCAACATTCTCATTAGCGCCTGCTACACCAATATCTTCCTCATCCTGCTGTACTTCTACTGTGACATCCTCAAGGAGGTCGATCCTATTAACCCCGATGTGTGCGGATGATTCGCCGAGTGTGAATCATCACGACAACGGGCACACTTTACAGCAGGCCGAATTCACTGAAAAGTGCTCGCACCTCCAAAGTGGAGCAATTTCAGCCAATTCGGCCCTGGGAAGGGTGCGAGTTAGGGTTATTTCAGGTGCCGTTTTCAGCGTGAAAATGGCACCCGAACGGAACTCGCACACATTCGGGATTAATAGGATCGACCCCAATGTCAGCACCTTGACTGACGCTGCTTTTTCCAACATAGAAACATAGAAACATAGAATTTGACGGCAGATAAGAACCACTTGGCCCATCTAGTCTGCCCCTTTTTTAAACATGTTACCTCAAACCATATTTGATCCTTATTTATTTGTAAGGATATCAATATGCTTATCCCAAGCATGTTTAAATTGTACTACTGTATTTGCGTCTACCACCTCTGTTGGGAGGCTATTCCACTTATCTACTACTCTTTCTGTGAAAAAATTCTTCCTCACGCTTCCCCTGAATCTTCCTCCCTCTAGTTTCAGTGCATGTTCTCGTGTTCTGTTGCTCCTCTTCCCGTGAAGAATGTCTCCCACCTGTACCTTGTTAAAGCCCTTGATATATTTGAAAGTTTCTATCATGTCCCCCCTTTCCCTTCTCTGCTCTAAAGTATACATATTAAGATCTTTTAGTCTTTCCTGGTACGTTTTGTGATGTAGGCCATGCACCATTTTAGTTGCTCTTCTTTGTACAGTCTCTAATGTATTTATATCCTTCTGGAGATATGGCCTCCAGAACTGAACACAATACTCTAGGTGAGGTCGTACCAATGACCTATACAGTGGCATTATTACTTCTTTCTTTCTACTGCTGATACCTCTCCCTATGCAACCAAGCATCTGACTTGCCTTCTTCATTGCTTTGTTACATTGCCTACCTGCTTTTAAGTCCCCTGAAATAGTGACACCTAGATCCCTCTCTTCCTCAGTAGTTTCCATTATAGTGCCATTTATACTATATTGAGTCTTTGGATTTCTGAGACCCAAGTGCATGATTTTGCATTTTTTGGCATTAAACTGTAGTTGCCATTCTCTTGACCATTTCTCTAATCTGCCTAGATCCTCAATCATTTGTTTTACCCCTCCTGGTGTGTCTACCCTGTTGCATACCTTTGTGTCATCTGCAAAAAATTAAACACTTGCAGAAGGTGTGCAAATGGTAGAAGGAGCCTCCTCTTCTTGTATTGGTGATATTTCTGAATACAGTTGGTTCCTGTGTCTAAGCAGGTTTTAATTTTTTCTGACTTTTTAACACTAAGGAGGGCTTACATCTTCATTATGAGACGCAGAAATGCCAGTCATAAACACAGGCCAAGGCCTTAGCCTTTCCTTGCCACTTTGTTTCGTGAATGGCATATTGCCAATTTTACATTTCTCATCAGCAACCTTTTTTATTTATTACAGTAAATTTTTTGCTTCTTTGATGTTACATGCCTTCTATGCCATTGGGCATCCTTCTTAGAAGATTACATTGATGACTTGCATTGTCAATGTCATGACTAGTGGCAGCAACTTCAGAATTTGCAGTAGGAAGTAGTTCCTGGTCTTTCAATTGTTTGTCCTCCATTTCTATCAACACGAAGCACCCCTGGACAGATACAGTAGACTAAGCAGACTTAAACTGATTACAGCAGACTAAGCAGCAACCCAGGAATGATATGGCAGACGGGGCACCTCTGCACTGATACAGCAGACAGGACACCACTGGACTGATACAGCACCTCCAGAACCAAGTCTCACGCCAGCCTCAGAACCACACAGAACTGAGGAAAAACTTGTCCATTCAGTTCATTCTCCACTCTGGGTACAGTTCTCTGAAAAATTACTAGTCTGTAAATACAAAAATGTACACACTGATGGGGTTGAGGAATCAGAAGACGATGACAACATCTTGCCTTTGTAGAGACCGTTTGTGCATGGAGAGATCATTGGCAGCTTGTTTTGTGGAGGCCTAAACAAATCAAATTTCAGCCCCAAGTGTGGCAGTCCCAATGCTGAAATGATTGGTGTGTTAAACTGTGCATGTCCTAGTTAATACATACCTCCCAACTGTCACGATTCCGTCGGGACAGTCCCGATTTTCGGCTCCTGTCCCGACGTCCCACCCGCGGCAGACATTGTCCCGCTGCGGGGGGTGGCAGTTGGGAGACCCCCCAATCTAGTAGAATAGACGCTGTGCGCATGCGCACAGCGTCTATTCTCGTATGAAAATGAGGTCGCGGCTAATTAGCATAAGCCGCGCCCTCATTTGCATACGCCCCGCCCCCTTTTCGGACGCTCGCGCGACTTCGCCGCGCGAGTGTCCCTATTTCCTCCGGCCAGAAGTTGGGAGGTATGTTAATATATACAACATAAGAATGGGTTGGAGGGCCAAGCACAGGTCCATCTTGTACCTCTTTTCTTTGCATTCTGTGCTCTGGAGCATTTTGGCATAGTTTTGGCATTTTGGCATAGTTTAAAACTGCCATCCTGTCTGCCACTGCAGTGCATTGTGGAGCCACATGTTTCTGCCAGCCACTTTTGTTACTGAGCTTAGTCACCCAGCTACCTCAGTACAACATTTTGGCATAAAAACAATATTGTGAGCTGTGAGGTGTTCTGAACAGACTGTAAAGTAGTGGAAATGAATGTAATTGAGGTATATAATACTGTAACAGCCACAAATACTGACATTTTAGCTGTTTTTATTTCTATTTTTCGAAAAAATTTCAGATCCAAAACCAAAACCCACAAGGGTGGTTTTGGCAAAACCAATACAGATCCAAAACCAACACAAAAAACACCAAAAATGGACCAGTGCTCACCCTGATATATAACAGATCATGGGAGGGACTTATTTGTAACCTGCTTCTCTTTGTAATATTGGGAGGACTGCTTTAGATAATATTCTATTGTGTAAAGCTGGGTACACGCTAGCCGATGTGTGTCACCGGCGATATCGGTTACACCCTGCCTTTACACTCAATTTGCAAAGGCCTCGGTGAGTAAAAAACTCACCATAGGCATTTGCTATGGGGGTTTACATAAGCGCATGCGCACACCCCCACCATCGGAGAAGGGGCCGAATTTGGACCGGTACGAACAGGCCTGAATCGTCCCCCTTGGTATCAATACTAGACTGAGAGATGGGAGTGGTTTTGCCTTTTAGCTGCCAGAAGAGTCCATAACTGTTTCTCATATGTCAGACTTACTAAAACCACACAAATAAACTGCAGCAAACAGTCATCTTGCAATGAACCATTTTTGACATTTAAGAACAATTACACAAGTATAATTACAGTGCAACATTTCATGTGCTACAGAAGAGAGAAATCGCGTACTGAAGCCTTTTATTTAAAACAAAACAATTATCTTCATAAACACAAAAAGACCAACCCCTGCTGCTTAAGAAATCTAACAAAAGAGTCATGTGATCAGGTAAAGTCTCACTGAGAACTAATATCTGTTCTGTTCACAGTGACACAGCACTTTGCAGAAAGGATACGGAGGTGGATAATCGACTGCAACATTTCAGAGCAATTGTATTTCAGAGGTGGCCTCATGGTGTCAGGGTTTCTTACTCTGACAGTTGTTTGGATGAATACCTCTCATGTCCTGCAGCAATGGCAGAGCAAGATTAGCTAATGCTGATTTCTAAAGATATTGGCAGGAAATGCTTATTGAAACAATCTGGATTTGAAGAATAAAAACGGAATTTTAAAAAGGACTGACCCATGAATTATGCTATTTGCAAAACGACACACCATTAAAAATGTCGGTACTTATGTAATATCTGGGCTCCCGTTTTTTGGTATGGGAGCCCAGATAATACATAAGTACCAAAATGTCAAATGTGGACAGGGACTTGTTAGATTACCTAAACGTGCCACAGCATATGCATGCTTCCAGCAAATCCAATGATTTATTCTGAATAGAGTCTATTGGACCCCTGCTAGATTGGTGAGGATGAGGGGCCTTTCGTCAGATGCTTGTCCGAAATGCTCTGAAGCTGTGACTGGCTTTTGGCATCTCCTGTGGCAGTGTCCTCGAGTGGTCTCCTTTTGGGAGGCCGTGACCTCTAGTGTGTAAATACCGGTATTCCTATTCCTCTCATGTCCCCCCGTATATGTGTGTTTGGCTTGAACCTGGAGGATTCTTGGTACTTGTGTAGTTTCACGGCGGCAGTTACGTAGTTAGCGTAGCGTCCCTGTCAGAATCAGCGTAGTGTTCCCATGGGCAGCGTAGTCAGCGTCCCGGTCAGAATCAGCATAGTGTTCCTGCGGCCGCAATTTTCTGGGTACTGCTCTTTGAAAACGGTGATTATATATTTGCAGGTTATTAGTTTGATTTGCTCTATACTAGTTTTTGTGTGCATTTACTATAAATACTTGTTGTACTCATATGCATCCAAACACAGGTACACAGCAAAATACACACTTTTAATAACTTTAATATTAATTAAAGTACACAAAATGATGCTGTTAATAAAGATTTAAACACAAATAACAAATTAAAAAATATTATTTACAGTGGCTAAATTATAATTAAAATAAAAAAACTTCCATGCACCTCTCTGGTGCAATGCATCACTCTGAGTGACTCACTGAAGTCTGGGCATGCTCACTGCAGATGAATTGCTTCTGGGCTGCACAAACAGCAGCCCATAGAAGCACTCTAGCTCTGGGTGGTTTGCACAGAATGGCTTCCTGTTGGAAGCTATTGCTGTTATTACATCACGTACTGGCAGCCCAAGAAGGGGAGGGGTTTTCAGTCCTGTGTATTATGAGCAAAAGCAGCTTCCAAAAGGAAGCTACTACATGCTGAAAAATCCTCCTCACAGGAGAGAAGGATACACATGGAGCCTGGTGAGAGGAGAGACACAGACAACTAGCACCAGAGCTGTGGAGGTAGCGCGTATGCGCGTATATTCCCCCCCCCCCCCCCCCCCCGTGACGGGAGCTTTACACAGTCTGATTTTAAATGGAGGGGTTGCAGTCCAGTCATTGTCCGCTGATCTGGCCGCTTGAAGGATACATTCCTTAGTGTGGTAGTAGTGGAGATGCATGAGGGTATCTCTAGGTGCTTCTTCTGGAGCCGCTTTCACCTTGAGAAGGCGGTGGAATTGGTCCAGAAGAAAGTCAGTAATGTGAACTGTAATGAGTAGTTTTGTGAAGACATCAGTAACAAACTGTGTTAAGTCAGAGTTATACACTGATTCCGGGATTCTTCTTATTTTCCAATTATTCCGTAGGAACTTGTCTTCCAAATCTCCAACCTTACTGTGAAGAGCTGTAACTTCCACTTGGAGATCGTCGTGAGTGATATGAGCTCATTGTAAGATTTGACCTCCTCGTCTAGTTTGTTCTCTAGGTGGTCAGTGCTTTGGCCTAGAGCATCAAAAGAGTGTTGCCAGCTTTGCAGGGCCAATTTAAATTCTTGTGAAGAACTCCGATTTGAAGGAGGAGAATAGCTCCGAATTATGCGGTTATTTGCCTCCGAAGGAGGCGAATAACCGCAAGTCAGAGGGTGAATACCTCTAACCATCTCCAGTGGGTTTTATTTTATCAGCATCATTTACTAACATTCATCTTCAACTAATGGACACTATGCGTGTCAAACGCTAATTGAACTAACACCATCTGTTATCCCAGTTTGGGCAATACAGCTACTAACATTCCTGCTGCTATTTATTTACACCACTTGGTCTCAATACCGGCTTTCCCCACTCAAAAATCAAAAAATCAATTGCATTAATTGACTACACAGACTTTACAACTGGGACGCCAGTTTTTTACCATGGTCAGGCTTCAGTAAGGCTTATTTCAAAAGCTTTCATTGTCATATATAGTTATATATTGCTTTTTGTACATTAATACACTATTTGACGGTATCTATCTCCTTGTATTTTATACTTGTGCTTTTCATAAAGTGTTTAATTTTAATACGTGTCCTGTATTCACTGTTTTCAGCGTGAGCATAATTACTCAAAACAGTAATGTTATATTCATTATATTCACTCTTGATGCCCACTTTCCAGCGCAGTGCACCATTTTTGTTTCATAGTGCCAACTGTCAGTGGAGCATCATCTGCCATCTCAGACATCGTTGGTGGGGTCGAAGTGGGAATAATAGTTGGGTTACTGGTAGAAGAAAGAGGGTTTTGTACTGAATTAGAAGGAGATTTACTCGTAGAGGCTTAAGACAGATAGAATTACTTGAAGATCACCGGAGGTACTTTGGAGGATCTTTTATTGCATTTGGAATGCATCACACCTGGCAATAAGGGGATGAAATCCAGCGCACTAATGACAACAAAGCAGAGATATGTGATGCGGTGCCAGTGTAGTGCCAATCTAGAGTGTCATATCAGACGCACAGGTGAATGGGGAGCAAGGGTGGCATTTGGGTGATACATCACATCGAGGGCATCTTATTCCAAATGACAGTCAAGCGTAGACCAATAGAGGGAACATAGGCCATTGAGGGTAAAGAAAAGCTGGAAAGGCACAGTGTATAGATGGGTGTAATTACACCCTGTGGCCACTGGATGGCTGTATAGAGGGATTATGCAAGCGGTAAAGGTAGTGTGCCCAATAAATCTATGGAGCTAGCAGGTGAATACTCCAGGCCATGTATTGCACTTCCGTATGGGCTGCACACTGATTTGGGTGAGTGTGTGAAGTTAACCCCTTACACTCCCTTGCACAGTACCGGATCCAGGATGGCTCCAGGGGAGAGATGTGTGGTGGTGAGTTGGCTGGTGGCTGCAGAGCAGCGTATCCTCCATATCAGGCAGCACAGGCCTCACCGATCGCATTGTATTTGGCTGGTGTGGAGCCCCCAGGCAGCGGCAAGTGACCCGCCATCCAGTGGTCGGGGTTACCGGCACAAATCCCACAAGGCAGCAGGGTATACATCTGGCTTTAAGGTAGCCGCAGGTTCAGACCACGCCTGGAAATCTTGGCCGTGGCTTCACAGCCTGGGGTAGGCCATGGTCCTGGGAATGGGGAAGTCTGCGCCTGTGGAGGAGAGGTGGGGGCATCTCAGGGAGGGTGTAAGGCGCGCAAGGGAGTCAGGCATAGAAGTGCAGGGTGATGGGTCTGGTGTCTTTGGCTGCTGACCACGCCCCCCTTCCAAAGGTTACATTTTGACTAAAAAGATCATATGAAATATTTTTTGGAGCATGTGTTTTGATTGTTGTGTGCAAAGTAAATGTTGTTTGTGTGGTACATGATATGCTTTCATTTTGATGCAAAGCTTGTCATGAAAACTGGTAACAAATGTTACATGAAATGGACATTTCATGGAATGACCCTACTGTCCCAATGCTTCTTAATAAAGACCACACCTAACAGTAATTCGATCGATTCCCCATTATAGTGTCCTAGCTCATTTTCTGAACCATAATAGCGCCTTCATTCTTGTATGGCAATACCTGACTTTAGTGGCTGCAGAGTGTAACTCAATTATGGGATCCAGGATGTTGGTATAAAACTGGTCCGGAAGAATAATTGAGTTACACTCTGCAGCCACTAAAGTCAGGTATTGCCATACCTTAAGGGCTGCACCATTCCATCACTACGTGACGTTTTGGGATCCACCACTGGGAAATCTCCAGGACTTTGCGAAATTCTTCTTTAACCCCTTCCTGACGCAGCCAGTTTTTGCCTTCCTGACAGAGCCATTTTTTTCAAATCTGACATGTATCACTTAAGTGGGTATAACTTTTTTTTGCTTTTACTTATCCCAGTGATTTTGAGATTGTTTTCCCGTGACACATTGTACTTTAAATTAGTGGTGAAATTTGGTCGATACAGTTTTTTTTTGGGGGGGAAAAATACCAAAGTGTCGTGAAAAAATGGAACATTTTGCTATTTGCAAAATGTTCCATTTTCTGCTTGTGAGACAAATAATCATATCACTCAAAATAGTTAATAACTAACAAAGACCATATCTATTCCTTATTTTTAAATCATTATTCAAACCGCCTTTATTTTTTTTGGACGCTAGGGGGCAGCAGAGTCTAAATTTTACACTACATGCATTTCAACGCTACTTTTGGCTATTCACTTTTTAACAGCCAATAGCAGCGATCGCCCAAGACGGGAGGCATCGCTGCCCCCCCTGGGCAATGAGGGAGGATGTCTGCTGTCAGGGACAGCAGACATTGTCCCTCTGCCACCTCGTCTCGAGACGGGGTGGCAATTTGAAGTCATGACGTACATTTATGCCATGTGTCGGGAAGTACATCCCGACCATGACGTAAATGTACGTCAAATGTCGAGAAGGGGTTAAAGCAAGGATATCCATTTTATATGGTTGGACACAAAACTAACTCTCCTCAATATTGGATGCAAGCTGGAAAAGTCATACTGTATACTTGATTTTTATTACTTTAACCCCTTCACGACATTTGACGTATATATACGTCATGGTCGGGAAGTACTTCCCGACACATGACGTATATATACGTCATGACTTCAAACTGTCACTGCGTCTAGAGACGCAGTGACAGAGGGACGATGTCTGCTGTCCCCGACAGCAGACATCCCCCCTCGCCCCCCGGTCGGCGATCGCTGTGATTGGCTGTTCAAATCTGAACAGCCATTCACAGCGTTTCCTGTGTTACCGGCGGCTAAGCCGCTCGGTAACACAGAAAACGGTGGTGATCGGTGCAGCACCGATCACCACCGATGAGCAGCACCCCCCTCCCACCCACCCGGCACTCACCCGGCAGCTCCGGGGCAGCAGGCTCACCCGGCTCCCCCAGCAGCAGCAACAGCCTCAGCGCACGCAGCGCTTCCCCCCTCCCACCCACCCCCCGCAAGCCGCAGCAGCAGCAGTAAATAATAAAATGGAATGGAATGAAATATATATATATATATAAATATATATATATATATATGTGTGTGTATGTGTATATATATATATACACATATATGTATGTGTATATATGTATATATATATATACACACATATATATGTATATATATATATATATATATATACACATATATATATGTGTATATATATATATGTGTATATATATATATGTGTATATATATGTATATATATATGTATATATATATATATATATATGTATGTATATGTATATATATATATATATATATATATATATATATATATATATATGCTTCCAGACAGATATTCCCGACATATGACGTATATATACGTCATGGTCGGGAGGTACTTCCCGACCGAAGACGTATATATACGTCATGGTTTTATAAACTGTCACCGCGTCTATAGACGCGGTGACAGTTTGGAGATGTCTGCTGTCCCTGACAGCAGACATCCCCCCTCGCGGCGATCACTGCGATTGGCTGTTCAAATGTGAACAGCCAATTGCAGCGTTTTCTGTGTTACCGGCGGCTAAGCCGCTCGGTAACACAGTGATCGGTGGTGACCGGTGCTGTTAAGTACAGCACCGATCACCACCGATCGCCAGCCCCCCCCCCCTCCCACCCGGCAGCCCCCCTCCCTCCCACCCACCCGGCTGCCGCAGCGCCAGCACCCCTCCCAACCCCCCACCAGCCGTAGCGCCAGCCCCCCTCCCAAAGCTGGTGACCAAAATGGGCTCACATGTGGGGGGGTTCCACTGTATTGGTGCTTCGGGGGTCTTGCTAATGCGACATAGCACCCACCATTCATTCCACCACCAAAAATCACTCCTTCCCTTCTGAGTCCTGCCATGCACCCAAATGGTATTTTTGGGTCACATATGAGGCATTGCCGTACTGGGGAGAAATTGGGGCACAGATTTTGGGGTGCTTTGTCTCCTTCATTCCTTGCGAAAATGAAAAATTTTGAGCCAGAACTGCATTTTTGTGTAAAAAATTACATTTTTTTACACAAAAATGCAGATCTGGCTCAAAATTTTTCATTTTCACAAGGAATGAAGGAGACAAAGCACCCCAAAATCTGTGCCCCAATTTCTCCCGAGTATGGCAATGCCTCACATGTGACCAAAACATACCAGTTGGGTGCATGGCAGGACTCAGAAGGGAAGGAGTGATTTTTGGATTTTGCAGCACAGATTCTGGTTGAATGACCCCTGAAGCACCCATACAGTGGAACCCCCCCACAAGTGACCCCATTTTGCAAACTACACCCTTCAGGGAATTCATCAGGGGGTATAGTGTACATTTCAAACCCCCAGGGGTTTCACCAATTTTGATACAACTGAGCTGTGAAAATGAAAAATTAAATTTTTTCATTTTCACAGCCCAGTTGTATCAAAATTGGTGAAACCCCTGGGGGTTTGAAATGTACACTATACCCCTAAATGAATTCCCTGAAGGGTGTAGTTTGCAAAATGGGGTGACTTGTGGGGGAGGTTCCTAACTTTTAGCACTTATGGTGCCTAGAAATCTACATGGTGCCTAAAAAAAAATCTCATAAAAAGGAGGCTCCAAAATCAAGTAGGTGCTCCTTCTATTATGAAGCCTGTGGTTTGGTCAACGTGCACACTAGGGCCACATATAGGATATTTATGAAAACAAAAGAATTGGGGGAATCAATTTTTAGTCACATTTCTCTAGTAAAATCTACTGTGTTCGTTAGAAAAATGTATTAAAATTGAAACTCTGCAAAAAAAAAGAAATTTTGAAATTTCACCTACACTTTGTTTTAATTCCTGTGAAACACATAAAGGGTTAACAAACTTCCAAAATGCTGTTTTGAATACTGTGAGGGGTGCAGTTTTTGAAATGGCATCATTTATGGGGGTGTCTCACATACAAGTCCCTCAAAGTCACATCAGAACTGAACTGGTCCCTAAAAAAATCAGTGTTTGAAATTTTCTTGAAAATTTGAGAATTTGCTATTAAATTTGAAGCCTCCTAGTGTCCAAAAAAATGAAAAGGAGGTTGAAATAATGATTGCAACATAAAGTAGACATATGGTCTTTGTTAGTTATTAACTATTTTAAGTGGTATGTTTATTTGTCTCACAAGCAGAAAATGTGACATTTTGCAAATTGCAAAAGTTTCCATTTTTTATACGACATTTTGGTATTTTTCACAAAAAAACACAGACTGTATCGACCAAAATTTACCACTAACTTGAAGTACAATGTGTCACGAGAAAACAATCTCAAAATCACTGGGATAAGTAAAAGCAAAAAAAAGTTATCCCCACTTAAGTGAGACATGTCAGATTTGAAAAAAAGGGCTCTGTCATGAAGGCACAAACTGGCTCTGTCATGAAGGGGTTAAGAGAATTCTCATATGAAATGTGTAATGTGTGATATTTGTATCCATATTTGTATCTATTAAATATATATTCAGATATTGTAATAAATTATTTTCAGAAAAACCCCAGCGCTGTATCATATATATATATATACAGTACTTGTTCTTGTTTTGCATTGTTTGGGAGCCTTACACCCTCCCGATACAGCAGCTTTAGCAACACTGGTGGTCCCCCTTCTCTTATATCTGGAAAAGTGGTATGCAACGTTACAACCTGGGTCTAGGCCCCCTGAAACCCTAGGCCCCATAGTACTGTAATATATTATTTTTGCTACACTGTGCACATATTACATTCAAATGGTGAACCTGCACAATCCAGTACACCACCGCTTCTAGAGAGGAGCAAATGTTTAAAAAATGGTCACCTTGCTGGAAATAATATTATTATTTATTTGGCACCACAATTATAAATAAAATAATTTACTGCACAAAGACATTAATGTGCCTGAACACATATTTGTATAATAACGACAAGACTGACATTAATTGGAATGAAAACTTGGACCATCCAAGTAATCGTACATCCAATGTACTGATAGACTATTACCTCTTTGTGACCTCTTTACACTTTTGTCTTTGTACATTCCTGTAAATCACAGCACAATTTTCCATGACACTACTGTATAGCTTGGCATGATCTATACTCTCTTTTGAAAATGAGCTAGAGATAAAAGCTGCTGTGGCTCTGTCTGTCCATTGAAATGAAGGAAGCTGAGTCATGAATCCGAGCAGCTGGCTTGTTATCATACGGAATGATCTGCAAACAATACATAGAGAATAGATTTTGGACTTCATGGAAAGAATGTTTCAGATCTTAATCTCTCATCCTGTAATGCCTGTAATGCCAGTGTCGGGATTAACAAATGGAAGAGATTGTGTTCTCGTATATTGATTATTTGTTTTTGGTAAAAGATTAATTTAAAAAAAATGTAATGTACTATATAAATGGTACTAATTTCATGTAGAAAGAAAGGTTAGCTTAAAGGTTAGGTTCTCAAACTATCTTGCTCTGGGACCCCAACAGACAAAAAAATGATTACAGGACCCTAGCAAGTTACTACAGAATAGCCTCTTTGAGGGCCAGATTCTCTAGGCTTCAAAAGTGATAAAATAGAGGGTGATAAACAGCCAGCCAATCAGCTCCTCTCTGACATTTTTTGAACACAGTCTGTGACATGGCAGGTAGGAGCTGATTGGCTGGCTGTTTATCACTCTCCATTTTATCACTTTTGAAGCTTAGAGAATCTGGCCCCTACTCTTCTAAGACAAGCCCATTAGGACAAATTGTAATCTTTGATTCCATCACTGCAGGTCACCTACTGTATGTATTAAAGGCAATATTAGAAAATATATTTTCTTCTCTTCTTCTTGGAAACAGGACAAGATCAAGGCAATATTCTTCTTCTCTTCTTCTTGGAAACAGGACAAGATCAAGGCCAAGGAAACGGTGCAACGGAATTTATTTATGATGAAATAGGATACTGGAAATCGGGTAGCAGGCAGGGCTCACTATTGCATAGCTTACACTGAAAGGGGTGCACCATTATATAACACAGCAGGTTCACAGTAATGACCTAAGGCACGTCTGAATGTATATTTGTACCGTCTTGTTCTATAACAGAATATAATCACTCTTATTGTAAACAATTAAACAATTCAATAGTTATGCTGTGTACACACGGGGGAGATATATTGCTCAGCCATATATTGCTGAGCAATATATGGCTGAGCAATATATTGCTCAGTTTCTACTTTACATCAGCGACCAGAGATGTAGCAATAAGCAGGAGGAGGAGTTTGCAGGTGCACACTAAATATAAATGGTAGACCTTTTAATATCATTGCTATATTGCGATTTATGCAATTTGTAATTGTACAAGCACCTGATGGGTGCTTACAATGTTAAATGCACCCCCCATTGTGAACGCCACCCCCACTATCAATGCCAACCCGAAGCGTATCGAGCGCAGCGGTACGCGTTCTCCGACCTTTTCATACCCCCACCATCCACGTCAGCGTGGAGTTGATTCTAGATAGTGTGGTGAGCGCAGCGAGCCACCGCGCCCGAAGCGCGGTGCTTGTACAGTTACTGGCATTTGCTGGCATGCAATGCTATGCGATATTTCATTGTACAAGCACTCCTGTTAAATTAACGGGAATATCGCATCGCACGCATTGCACGCATTGCACACCACTAAGTACGGTATGCGATGGAAACAAGTACCCTCCTTACTACTATGGCGCCCAGACTAACGACGCCTTCCCGCCTCAGGATGACTCCTCCTCTGCTTCTTCGCGCCCCTCAGCCACCAATCAATGGGCAGCATTTCCTGCCTGTTTCCCCAGTATCTTGGGTAAGTGCTGGGCCCTGGTGCCCTTTTCCTATTAAGTCCAGAGTTGCATGCTGCTGCAGGGCAGTTGCCTAGCAACCCCCTGTCGCTCCGTGGATTAAGGCTACACTGGCCAACAATGTGAACGCTTGGACATAGCAAGCAGTGTCCCAGTTTCCAGGGTGTCACATAGGCATCCCTTTGAAAAAATGTAAACCTGATGCTACTGTTCCACCAGGAACCCTGTTGCAAATGAGAGGTTGTTCCCTTCTACCTTTAGACTGTTAGCTCTCATAAGCACTGTGGGGCAGATGTATTAAGCCTGGTAAAGAGATAAACTGGAGATAAAGTGGAAGGAGATAACGCACCAGCCAATCAGATCCCAACTGTCATATTTCAAACACAGCTGATTGGCTGGTGTGTTAACTCTTCGAAGTTATCTCCACTTTATCTCCAGTTTATCTCTTCTCCAGGCTTAATACATCTGCCCCATTGTCTCTTAAAGATTCCTGGGGCCTAATGGCATGAGTAGCCCCATCACCTCCCACCTGCTTCTCCACTCCAAACATCTTCCTAGGACTGGATTTAGGGAAGTGGCGAAGACATGAGGCCAATGCCATGTAGGCATGTATAACCCATATACTGTAAGTCCCAGTGACTGAAATTGTTCATTGCCAAGGGGAGGGTGAAATCCTGCTGCGGCCTGCTCTGACAGCCAGGCAGAGAGCGGTGTGCTGCCCGGCTGTATAGTTCAAGCAGGTCTGTCCACTGCCCAGGGCCAGATTAAGGTCTGTGGGGTCACTGGACAACAAATTTGTGGATACCCCTATCTCCCTGACAGCAGTCACACACACAACACCAAATCCGCACACCCCCTCCCCCGACACAAACACACAGCACCCCCGACACCTGTCACACATGCACAACACCTCCCCTCCCCGTCACACATGCACAGCACTACCCTTCCCCATCACACATGCACAGCACCACCCTTCCCCAGATACACATGCACAGCACTCCCCTGACACTTATGTCACACACAGACTCACATCCCCTCTACCACCTGACCTGACACCTGTCACACACACACACACACACACACAGCACCCCCTTCTCTCTCTTTGACATACACACACACACAGCACCCCCTCCCCCTCTCACACACAGCACCAAACCCGCACGTGCACCCCCCCAACTCCCAACACTACTACCTTTTTCACACCAAGCAGTGGTGGGAGGCTCGGGTAACCCCCTGGATTTATGCACAGGAAATGTCGGGTCTTAGTATCAGTTTGTGTCCTCTCCAACGGTGGCTCCAGGAATGTGGCGCCAGCTATACCGAGTCACACTACGTGGATGCTGCAATGCTGTTCCAGGCTACTAGCACCAGGATGTGCCCGCCAGCTGTAGTAGCGCCACATCCGATTTCCTGTACAGCAGTGGGAGGGCAGCGGCTCACACAGCTGATATTGGCTCCTCTTACAGGCTGAATCTAGGTGGAGATATATTTTGGATACACTATCCCTGAGAGGGTTGATTGAACAGCATGGGCTACAACATTTTTTGTTTTTTTGTAGCTTATTCAGCATTTTGATTCATTCCTCTTTTCCCAACATAGGCTGCTTATGAATACAGAGATAATGTGGGAAATTTACTAAAGGAAATTTGTAAAAAATAGGTGTATTTGTATCCAAAAAATACACTTATTTTTGACATTTACTATCCCGAAAATACGGCAATTCGTATTTCCATTGATAGCACATCAATACGACTACGAATTGCTGTATTTTCAGGATAGTAAATGTCAAAAATAAGTGTATTTCTGGATACAAATACACCTATTTTTTTTTTACAAATTTCCTTTAGTAAATTTCCCCCAATGTCTTTACAATTAATGTTTTTCAGTATGTATGAAATGATTATGTGCTGTAAATGTCTGTTTTATATCTTTTTTATATATTTTCTGTATGGTTTGTCACGTGTTTTCACATGTATAGCTATTGATATGCCTCTTATATGGCTTATATTAAGCCTCTTACGCTGTTTTATTCACATTGTTTATTTTAGTTACCATTGAGATTGCCTGGCAGCAGCATCCAAAGCGAGGCTTGGCTCCCCAGAGGTGTCCACTGAGCGGCTGGGAGATGGCGGGCCTCTCTGGATGAAGTCATTGGTGGCGAGGCATGTGTGTGGATGCCGGAGGAGACGCCTGCAATGGATGCTGCAGTTGAGTGCAATTATGTGGGTTGTGTTCTTTGGGGTGGGTTCCTTTTAGAGCATTTAAAGATTGCACATTTTATATGAGCCAGGGCTGGGTGGCACAGGAGTCAGGACACAGGAGGGGGCGAGGGAGCGGAAGGGCAGTAGAGTTTGCGGTGCCCTGTGAACTTTGGGTGCCTGGAGCTCATGCTCCGCCAGCCCCTGGTTATGAGAGTCTGAATTCAAAATACCCTCTGATCTTCTCTTTGAAGCTTGTTCCACAATAAATGTAATCTCCTCGTAGAACCACACAAAACTGCAATGCAAAACAACATTCGACCGCACGTATGATTCGATAAATATTATGTGCAGATTATAAAATCATGACACTTCACCGGGATGCCCGCACATCGCGCCGCATGGTACACAAAGACCCTTATTAGTTGATTCGGACGGATGCGTATTTCGGACAGGAACAGAGTGTTCTTAGCCCTGCCTACTGTTCGGATCACTCACACCATCTGAATGCGGTAAGATGCCGAGCGTACGGACTGTGAGTGGATGTTTCATGTGAACACCTCCTCCATGTGTGGGAACCTCCCCCATCTTCCGATGGTCACCGACCATCCAATGATGGACCGAGCGGTCATGCAGCACCGAGTGCTCCAGACCACTCAGACATTTTTCCGTATTAAAGTAGGGATATGGGCGGGCAGCTGACATCCGACTATGTCAGTTGTCCGCCCCCACACGTGTGTCACGGCCGCATTACCATACGTACGCCCAGCGTTTTCAAGGGAACGCCCATGAAACGCGGGGCATACACATATGTTAATGAGCCCAAACAGCCCTTCAAACCCCTCTCCACCCCTTGATTGGATGGTTCCGTACGATCGGTTTCTGCACGGACCTCACTCCTTTTTCGGACATGCGAGGCGTTCGCGCATGCACAGGTATGCCTCTGCACATGCGCAAATACCAAACAGGTGTGTGAGGGGCTCTACCTGGTGCAATGTGTACTAGTGGCACTTCTATGTGGCCTAATGTGAATATATAGTTACATAGTTACATAGTAGGTGAGGCTGAACAAAGACTTGCGTCCATCTAGTTCAACCTATGTTTATAGTAGCTTATCCCTTGTTGTATAGTGATATGAGACAGATTTTGTTACTTATTCGTTCCCATGGATGTTATTAATAAATGTTTATCCAACCTTATTTTAAACATATTTATAGTGTCTGCCGACACCACTTTTCCAGGAAGAGAGTTCCAAAGTTTGACTGCTCTGACTGTAAAGAAATTTTTTCTTATAGATGAACAAAATCTTTTTTCTTCTAATCTAAACTCATGCCCTCGCGTCCTAGATTCCTTTCTAGTAGAAAAAAGGGTGTTTGACAGTTCCTTATATTGGCCCCTAATATATTTATACATGTTGAGCATATGCCCCCTTAAACATCTTTTCTCTAGTGTAAATAGTCCCAAATTGTTTAATCTTTCCTCATAGTTTAAATTTTCCATTCCCCTAATAAGCTTTGTTGCTCTTCTTTGGATTTTTTCTAATTTTATGATGTCCTTTTTATAGTGTGGAGCCCAGAACTGCACGGTGTATTCGAGGTGCGGTCTAACCAATGATTTGTACAGAGGCATAATTACTTTTGAGTCCCTAGTTTCCATGCCCCTTTTAATACATGCAAGAATTTTGTTGGCCTTTTTTGTTGCTATATTACATTGAGCACTACACCCCAGTTTGTTGTCTATTTGGACTCCTAGATCCTTTTCGAGTACTGATTTACCCAATTCATCCCCACTTAGGTAATAACTAGCACACTGGTTATGTCTCCCAAGGTACATGACCTTGCATTTGTTCACATTGAACCTCATCTTCCACTTTTTTGCCCACTCATCTAGATTGTCAAGATCATTTTTAAGCGTGGTGACATCTTCTGATGATTTAATAACCCAATTTTACCTGCTAAGCTTCTTGCATTAGCCAGTAGGCATTTTAATTTATGTTTATTTTTATTTGCGTCCCTAACATTGTGTTGAATTTCTCTTCTGGACTTATTTGTATTCCTTCCTAACTTCCTCGTACCCACCTCTGTCTTAGTAGACTCTCTACAGGCCTCCCCACCATTCCCACTGTCCGACCTATTTACAGTTTTGAAACTTCTTCCTATGTGGTTAACTCCTTCCCATACCCTAAGGTCATCTGTACCTAAGAGCTGTAATGTAATAATGAACGCTACTTGCTCATGGAGGTGAGCAACCCCCCCTCCTTGTGGAGCCACTCGGCCGCCGCAACTTCCCTCCCTGGAGAGACGCGGAATCCTGCGGTGCTTTACCCGGCACCCCGTGGAGCGGAGCGTCGCGGCGAGTGCATAACTACACCCCCCCCGGGCGGGTGAGCGCCAGGGTGCCCCCCTGCTCATATGCCTCTATTCTTACATTAACCCTTACATAACCTACTGCCCATGTCTTTTCACACACAACCCATTACCCTCTATCCCGACCACAGACACCCTATTCCACCCTACAATCCTCTAGTCCCATATACACCCTAGTCCCCCTGTTCATCCCACATATGCTCCATAACCTTGTACTCCCATTACATGCAACATCCCCAACATCCGTGTCCCCTCCCATGGGCCCTAGCACCTACGTCGCGAAAATTTTAGGTAAAAAATAAAAGAAGACTGAATCGGCGGCATGTGGTGCATGAACTGGCTTGCACTGCACCATCTAAACCGCCAGTAGTTTCACCCCTGGTTATTATACTGGCAGGTTAATTGGCTCCCAACAAAATTATCCCTAGAATGGATGCGTATGCATGAGCATGTACATGTGGTAGGGAAAACTGTTAATAAATAAATAATGGGTCTTTTCACATTTCATACTGTATTTCAATACAGCAATACTGCCATCTACTCTCTAATGTTAGTATTGCATGCTTGTTATATGTTCTATTACAGTAGTTCCTGAATCATAGTGTCCTAGAGCAGCGGTTCCCAAACTGTTTCCTCTCCCGTACCCCTTGATTAGGCTTTTCATTTATGAGTACCCCCCTACTTTAAAATTTAAATATCCACAGTACTAACAAGTGGAGTGGAAGTGAGCAGTATGCGTATCCTTATGCGTGTCCTTATATAAGGAGTAGCTGAGGAGTAGTGTGTGGTCAGGAATCAGTCCCCTCTGTGTCTGGCCACTGTGTATAGGCATTACCGGTGTTCCCGCTAATGCCTGTAGGATTATTGCCGCTGCTTCCTTAACCAGTGTCAGCCAGGAGCAGATGAATGCTGATTTCTGAAAGCAGCGCAGGTAGCTCCAAGCGGATTGCTGTTCAGACTGCAGCATGGGAGACGCTGATGGCACAGCAGACCGAATCGAAAGCGACGGAACCTGGTTCATATCCACAGCAACGGGAGACTTCTTCCTCTTTTTACCAATATTATTTTCAAGTACCTCCTATTAGTCTGCAGTGTACACCCAGGGGTACATGTATCTCAGGTTGGGAACCACTGCCCTGGAGTTCTGTATAAGCATTTTTTCCTCCAAAAGTTTACACATAAATTCAGCAATGAAGAATTATGGAAATTGTGCTCATTATTAGTCATCCTTGTGTGTTATGTGGTGGTGGATAGGGTTGTGCTTTTCTTGAGTTGGGTCAAAGGATAGGTTGGCACCAAAAACTGATATACATAAGGTTGACATTATCAAAAAGTCAGCTCAAGCAAAACGTCAACACTGTCACATGAAAAGGTAGACATCAGTTTTTCACATTTATTTTGGTGTCAATGCTGACACTTGAGCACGTGGACTCTCAATTAGTGTAGCACTTCACTCGCCATGCTGTGGGCCAGGTGCCTTGCTCTGCTACCGCTGAGCTCTCTCGGCACATTTATCTGTTCCCAATTAGATATTGACCCTTTGAGTGCCAAGAAATAGGTGTGAAAATTGCCAAGCAAACTGTTTTATTAATCATAATAACCTTTATTGTTTACCATATATAGGATATATAGGGTGACATGTAGTAGGATGCGATTTTGGGACTTTTGAGATGTTTGGGTAAAAAAACAGGCAAATTCCCATGTTTACCAAAAATTGTAAATGTTTTCTCTTTATAAAGTATAAAATTCACAAATGAAATAGGGTGTGATTTTTGGTAGAGACTTTTCGGGTTTTGGGTTCTGATTACCTTGAGGTTTTGGATTCTAATGGGTTTTGGCAAAACACCTCCTAAGTGTTTTGTGTTTGGATTTTTTGGGTTGTTGGTTCTGATTTTTTTGCTCCTACGCTATATTAACCTCAATAACATTCATGTACACTCATTTCCAGTCTATTCTGAACACCTCACAATATTGTTTTTAGGGCAAAAGTTTGCACCGAGGTGGCACAGGATGGCAGTTTAAAAAAATAGGCCCAAAAAAAGATCCCTATCTGGCTTGATCATGCACGGTTTACCATGTGCAGCCAAGGAGCGGTGGGCATTTTGTGCAGCACAGAGTTTGTCTGCAAGTGTGTAACTGTTTTGATAACTTTAACATCCAACAAGACCCCTATCTGGCTTGATTGTGTGATTATGATTAATTAATGTAATCTGATTGTTTAATTTTGTGATTATTATTCATTTATTACCAGTCGTCTCTTAAATCATTGCCTAATGGGTGTAGGGGAGGGGGCTAATCAATTTTAAGGTGGCAGATGGAAGATGTAATGTAATGTGTAAACCATCACTAGCATTGGTTGCAGCAGTGGCAGTAACTGATGGACCCGGCTGTGCAGATAAGGATGCTGACAGCGATGATATCACAGGGAGAGCCAGCGAGCTGTTGTCCATGCAGTGCTGGAAAACTTCGCTGCCCGTGGTGATGCCATAGGGCATACGTAACCATCACTAGCATTGGTTGCAGCAGTGGCAGTAACTGATGGACCCGGCTGTGCAGATAAGGAATGCTGACAGCGATGATATCACAGGGAGAGCCAGCGAACTGTTGCTCCATGCAGCGCTGGAAAACTTCGCTGCCCGTGGTGATGCCATAGGGCATGCGTAACCATCACTAGCATTGGTTGCAGCAGTGGCAGTAACTGATGGACCCGGCTGTGCAGATAAGGAATGCTGACAGTGATGATATCACAGGGAGAGCCAGCGAACTGTTGCTCCATGCAGCGCTGGAAAACTTTGCTGCCCGTGGTGATGCCATAGGGCATGCGTAACCAATACTAGCAGTGGCAGTAACTGATGGACCCGGCTGTGCAGATAAGGATGCTGACAGAGATTATGTCACAGGGAGAGCCAGCGAACTGTTGCTCCATGCAGCGCTGGAAAACTTCGCTGCCCGTGGTGATGCCATAGGGCATGCGTAATCACTAGCATTGGTTGCAGCAGTGGCAGTAACTGATGGACCCGGCTGTGCAGATAAGGATGCTGACAGCCATGATGTCACAGGGAGAGCCAGCGAACTGTTGCTCCATGCAGCGCTGGAAAACTTCGCTGCCCGTGGTGATGCCATAGGGCATGCGTAACCAATACTAGCAGTGGCAGTAACTGATGGACCCGGCTGTGCAGATAAGGATGCTGACAGAGATTATGTCACAGGGAGAGCCAGCGAACTGTTGCTCCATGCAGCGCTGGAAAACTTCGCTGCCCGTGGTGATGCCATAGGGCATGCGGAGGAAGACGTAGCACCCAATAGGGGTCAGGAAGGCAGAAAGCAAGGAAGAGGCTCTGTCCAGAGGGATCTGCCAAAACCCACACTTGGCATTCAGGGTGCTAAAGACCGTTGCACCTGGCATGTCAGCGATCACCTTTCATCTGATTTTTTTTATTTTGTGATTAGTAATAATTATTCATTTATTATTTATTACCATTCGTCTCGTCAATCATTGCCTAATGGGTGGAGGGGAAGGGGGGGGGGGGGGGCTAATCAATGACTAGGTGGCAGCTGGAAGAGTTCTATCTGGCTGCGACTTCTGTAACTCTATTGATCGCTAGGGTGGATTCAGGTGATCTGGCTCGCTAGGCGGGTGTTCCCTTTGCTCACTGCTTCACATGCGTCCCTCGTGAAGCTGCACGCTCTGTCGAGGAGGATGTCCTTTGCCGGTAGAGAAGTACTGATCTTCTCTCAAAGTGTTACGACTCGTAGCTGCACTCCCCTGCTACAACCTCAAAACAAGCACCAAGACCCCTATCTGGCTTGATTGTGCACTGTTTACACAGTGCAGCCGAGGAGCAGTGGGCGATTGGTGCAGCAATCAGTGGAATGCAAACAGTTATATGCATTTCAAAGACAAGTCTCTCATACGAATGACTCTCAGCAGTGGGCACCAGACCAGACATGTACGGCAGTATTAGGCAGAGAGCCCCAGACCACAAAGGTAGATATACGGCAGTATTTTATTTATTAGGCAGTGAGCCCCAGACCACACAGGTACGGCAGTATTAGGCAGTAAGCCCCAGACCACAAAGGTAGATATACGGCAGTATTTATTAGGCAGTGAGCCCCAGACCACACAGGTAGATAGATATACGGCAGTATTTTATTTATTAGGCAGTGAGCCCCAGACCACACAGGTAGATATATGGCAGTATTTTATTTATTAGGCAGTGAGCCCCAGACCACACAGGTAGATATACGGCATTATTTTATTTATTAGGCAGTGAGCCCCAGACCAGACGGTAGATACGGCAGTATTAGGCAGTGAGTCCCAGACCACACAGGTAGATATACGGCAGTATTTTATTTATTAGGCAGTGAGCCCCAGACCACACAGGTAGATATACGGCAGTGTTTATTAGGCAGTGAGCCCCAGACCACACAGGTAGATAGATATACGGCAGTATTTTATTTTTTAGGCAGTGAGCCCCAGACCACACAGGTAGATATTCGGCAGTATTTTATTTATTAGGCAGTGAGCCCCAGACCAGACGGTAGATACGGCAGTATTAGGCAGTGAACCCCAGACCACACAGGTAGATATACGGCAGTATTTATTAGGCAGTGAGCCCCAGACCACACAGGTAGATATACGGCAGTATTTTATTTATTAGGCAGTGAGCCCCAGACCACAGAGGTAGATATACGGCAGTATTTATTAGGCAGTGAGCCCCAGACCAGACGGTAGATACGGCAGTATTTATTAGGCAGTGAGCCCCAGACCACACAGGTAGATAGATATATGGCAGTATTTTATTTATTAGGCAGTGAGCCCCAGACCACACAGGTAGATATACGGCAGTATTTATTAGGCAGTGAGCCCCAGACCACACAGGTAGATATACAGCAATATTTTATTTATTAGGCAGTGAGCCCCAGATCAGATGGTAGATACGGCAGTATTAGGCAGTGAGCCACAGACCAGATTTAAAAAAAAAAAAAATAGAAAAAAAATAAATAAATCGGTGTGGGGTCCCCCCACAGCCATAATCAGCACCAGGCTGACAGAGCTGGGGCCGGTAATTAAAAATCAGGGAACCCGACAAATAGGGGTTCCCAGATTTTTAACAACCAGCCCCAGGCTCCAGGTCCGGGGCTGGTTCCCAAAATACGGGGGACAAAATGACTAGGGGTCCCCCGTATTTTAAGAACCAGCCCCAGGCCAAACCAGCCAGCAGGGTAATGCCACAGCCGGGGGGAGACTTTTTATACAAGTCCCCGGCCAAAGCATTAACCCCCTAACCAGTCAGCCTGGCCAGGGGCCCTGAGGGAGTGGGGACCCCCCCAATAAAGCCCCCCCCCACCTCCAGGACTTACCTGACCAGGCTTAAGCCTGGTGCTGTCCCCGGTGGCCCTGTGCGGTGGCCACCGGGCTGATTCAGTGTAAAAAAATTGATGTAAAAACTATTGTTTTAAACTGTCGAACTATGAGTCCCAGCAAGCCTCCCCCGCAAGCTGGGACTTGGAGAACCACAAGTCCCAGCCTGAGGGGCATTAAAGGGCCCACTGGAACTTGTAGTTCCACAGTAAAAAAATTGTGAAATAAACACACACTGACACATAAGAAAAATAAAAGTTTAATACATACATTACACACATACTGATACTTACCTATCTTGATCCCATAGAAAAGGTCCCAGGGTCTTGATCCGGTGCCTTGTCCTGGTCCGGATCTATGTCGGCATTCTTCTCCATGTCGATGTCCGTGTCGTCGTCCGGTCCGGGGTCCGAAGAAATCCATGGGAGACCTGTGGAAGGAAATCCTACTCACCCTGGTCCTCCATGGAAGATCTGAAGTCTTGATCCGCCGTAGTCCTGGGCTTCTTCCAGCTTCTTCAAGCTGCCGGCGATTCCTGGAGCTCCCCGCGTCGGACTGAGAGGCGCAGAGATCTTTCATCCTCTGCTCCTCTCATCAGAATGATTCTATTGGCCGCTTAGCGCGGCTTCTGATTGGCCGATAAGCGGCCTATAGAATCATACTGATGAGAGGCGCGGAGGATGAAAGATCTCTGCACCTCTCAGTGTACTCATTCGTATTTGTACATACAAATACGAATGTCCCATCATTAAGAATACAAAATACGTTTTTTGGCATAGTAAATGCCAAAAATACGTATACACCCAAAAAAATTGTATTTCCATATGAAATACGATTTTTTTCCACTAATTTTTTAAAGTTAATTTCCCCCTTAATGCGTGTGCATGTACATGTTATAGGGAATATAGATAGTAAGCTCCACTGGGGCAGGGACTGATGTTAATGTTAAACTATACTGTGTAAAGCGCTGCGTAATAGGTATGCGCTATATAAGAAACTGTTAATAATCAGATAAACTATTAAAAGAAAGGTTTTTTTTGTAGACAACGGGGGGGAGGGGGGGGGGGGATTGGAGAGATAAGACCCATACACATTAGGTGATTTTGAGCTGAAAGCAGCTCAGTTTTGTAATTTGAGCTGCTCTCAGCTCAAAAGCCGCATAGTGTGTGCGGGCCAGCGATGAGTAGTGAGCACTGATGCACACTCGCACATCATGGCCGGCCAGTGCTGGCATTTCAAGCTAAAAGCCGCTCAAACGAGTAAACTGAACGGCTTTCAGCTGAAAGTCTCCTAGTGTGTATGGTCCTTTAGACTGATCATCAATACCATAGGGTGCTAAGTCACACCATTTGGGAACCACTGGTTTAGCCTCTGCATCTACTAACAGGAGCTGTGTGTAATTAAGTAAACCCACGCAAATACTAATCTACAAGGAATTTACTGCCATACATCACTGGCGCGCCTGAATTCCATCCGAACTCAGAAGCTAAGCAGTGATTGGCCGGGCCAGTACCTGTCTGGGGGACCAACAGGGAATACCCAAAGCTGTAAACACACCAAGACAGCAGAAACACCCAAGTCTAGTTGGAGGAGCACCCTAACTTTAATTCCAACCTATTTACCAATCGATATCCAAAATCAGGGCTATTACTCAAGCATCCAGGGACACTAGCCATATTAGGCAGGTACAGGGGGGTTCTTGTGTCATGTGTTATTAAATAGATTACTCCAGGAAAAAAGTACTTATACACCACATGAATGGTATCCGTGTGTTACATCGCTGTTATTAAATGTAAATATTGTGTTATATTTGTATTGAACCCATGGAGTAATTGCTAACTATACTATTTCATTTCGCACTTGAATATTAAATTGTGAAGCATTATCTTTTATCATTATTAATAATCTCTATTGAACGTACCACTATTTTAGCTAAACTACTTAATAAAAGTGAATTTTTAAACCATTTAATTATAATTTGTCAAGTGTGCCCCAAAAACCTTTGTGTTCTTCCTTTGCAGTCACCTCTGTGACTTACTTTTTCAGTTTTGATGCTGAACTACTTTTGGAGCATCACCAACCAGACACTTGCAGATCATTTTAGTCTAAGCGGTATGTACGTTGGTATATTTAACTAGATTCATTAAACATTATTTTGCCAGTGCCAATCCACACCCATATTGTACAATGTGTAAGTGTGTGAGGTGCGCTACATACAGATGGGTCAGGTCCCATCTTTGCAGGGGATGGCGCTGGCGTCGCCAGCCGCCATCCCCCGCCAGCGCCATGGCGATGGTGAGAAGGGGACGCACGAGAGGGCGCGCGCGTCCCCTTCCGACGGCGCTTCCATCAGTTCCCCGGGTCCCCGCCGCCTGCCCGCACCCCCCACTAACCCCCCCTAACCCTGTCCGTCTCCCTGAGGCGGAGACGGACAGGGTTTCCGTCGCGCTAGCGACGGAGACTGAGACGCGCGTGAGACGCACGTGCGTCTCAGACTCCTCGCTGGCGAGGCTGCTGGCGGGTCGCCAGCGCGTACGTTCTGGCGACCCGCCAGCAAGGATGTAGACAGTAACATACTGTATATACAGTATATACTGTATGTGTGTGTGTAGTGCTGTGAGTATCTGTGCAATGTTTAAGTGTGTGTGTTCTGTGTGCTTCTGTATCTGTGCAATGTTTAAGTGTGTGTGTGTGTTCTGTGTGTTTGTTGTCCTGTTTTTGAGTGTTTATTGTAGTGTATTTGAGTGTGTGTTGTGCTGCATGTGGTGTGGTGTGTTATGTATGTGTGTGTGTGTGTATCTGTCCATTGTGTAAGTGTGTGAGGTGTGCTATGTATATATATGTGTGTGTAGTGTGCTGTGTGTGCGTATGTGTTGTGCTGTGTGATGTGTGTATGTACAATGTGTACGTGTGTGTAATGTGTGATATATGTATATCTTCAATTATTCCCAATTGTTTAAAGCCTCCACCATAATGTTAGAATGTGTTTGCAGACATACTCAATTACAGCAATTAAGGTGTGGTGTTGTTCCTTCATCATCTGTTTCACAGATCGTCAATCTCTTTCCCAGCTAATCAATCAATATATACACACACATACTTTACTGTATGATAATTCACAATAACATTATAGAAAAACTATAACCTACTTACAGGAACCAATTTACATAAAAAAACTGAATATAAATGTCGTATTATGTCAGTAAGCCAATTGCCTTACTTTTCCTTTTATTAGGTACTTTAAAAGGTTTGATAGAGATACAGTATGATATAATGGAGTGAAAGCAAGCAGTAATAAAGAACAAAGTACAGTAGTAATGCGTTTGCCACATTATCTTTGACTAGGAAGACTTTCCATTCTTAACTGCATATAGGCTCAGCCTTGGGAGGCTCTCAGCAGAACTATAAATAGAATGTCATCCGTTCACCTATTTTTAGCCCATAACAAACTTGATTCACTTCTCTGTTTCAGTGTTGTGCATACAAACATCATGTGCACAGATGGTGCCAGCCAGTCAGCTCCTGCACTCAGCTGTCACTGAGCACTTTTCTCCCATTCCAACGTTTCGCTATTTTCAACATGTGCATTTTCTGGTGGATCCACAAAGCTGGGAACGGATTATTCATCTGGGCCAGTTCTGAGGACTGTGAAGTGTGTGCTCCTTCAAATAAGCTAGATGTACATATGCCAGGGTTGCCGACTTTAATATTCTCCTCCCTGGGAGAAGCCCGGAGAGTTTCAGCAGCTGCTCGGGGGGCGGGACTTGAGCGTGATGTCACTAAGCCCCGCCCCCATGATGTTAACCAGGTGAATTTGCGGATCTCCGTGGAGAGGGCGGGACTAAAATGATGCGATTTTGCCATTTTAGCTCCGCCCCCTCCTCTGAGACCCGCGGATTGCGGCATTTAAATGCCGCGATCGGGGGCGCAGCGGGGGTCCCCCCTCAATCCAGGAGGGTTGCCCACCCTTCCGGGGGGCCGGGAGGGGGACCCAATTTTCGGGAGACTCCCGGCCATTCCGAGAGGGTAGGCAACCCTGACATATGCGCACAACTAAAACAGTAGTATGGGACATTATTTATGTATCTTTTTCTGAAGACATCCTTATTGATGTGTTCTTGTAGCAGGAAACCCGCTGACTTATTTGGAATTATTAGTGATAACCTGAGAGTTGTGGCACATGTCAGGATGTCACAAGATTTAAATTGGCACCTTTTTTTAAAGACTAAGGGGGAAAATTTACAAACATGGAATGGTTACGAATGCACCCATACGTACCCTTTTAATCACAATTGCAGCTGGGACCTCGGCATCTCGCTAATTTACTATCAGCAGAAGTCAGATAATTTGCCTATTTATATATGGCAAGCTCAACCGAACCCAGGTGTACGAATGAGTACACCAGCGATAGAACTAAGCTGTATATGGCCATAGAGTTGTATCAGATCGGCAATAGTTCGTCTGTGTATTCAGCTCAAAATATCAATGGAAAATACACCTCATTATCCATCGGTATTTTGATGAAGCCGGCATGGATCAGTCAGATCTGTGCATATTTCTCTGTGTAAAAATAAGAAAGAAAAAAAATTAGACAGCATGGGTCAACACGAAGGTGACCCCAATTGACTTTGTGATCAGCCTGAATTGCCGGCTCCCACCATAGACACCTATGTTAAGACTTTTAACATAGGCGCCTATGGTGGGAACCGGCCATAGATATGGAGGAGCGCACAGCTCCCTCCTAATAGGCTGACATCACTGGGGATTTCCCTCATTCTATTGGAGGAGCTGCTTGTGTAAACAAGCAGCTCATCAGTCCATTTGGTTTGGGTTTTTGCGGTTTGTTGTTCATTCCTGGATGCTCCTTGGACAGAAGAGGATCAATCTACACCAGAGGTGGTAAGCCTTTTTCACAGGTCCCCATGGAATTCTACTGGACACGTGGAAAGAACCTACAGTATGGGATCAAGACAGGTGAGTATTTATGGGTGTTGTGTGTAATAAATGTTTACTTTATTTGTGTGTGTGCGTTATTTGGGTATTAGATCTGTGGTGGGACTACAAGTCCCAGCAGGCCCATTAATGCCTGCATGCTGAGACTTGTGGCTTGGTCTTAAACAAAAAAACAAAAACCTTTCTTTCACACTTTAAACATCAGCCCAGTACCTACCACCCAGGGGAGCTGGGAACAGCCCTGGGCCAGGGGTGCCCTGGAAGGGTGGTCATCTGTAGGCATTCCTACTTTTTTTGTGGATTAATTCACACACAAACTCTGGTAGCAACCCTTCATTAGCACCTCTGAGTCAATGGGCCTTATTCTGTTTGGTACGGTTGGACTGTAAACGGGCGGATCGGGTTTTTTTTCATCTGCGCATGCGTATCTTTCGCAATGCGCATGTGCGGTGACCGCACACCGCTCACAGACGGGTCTCTCCGTGCGAAAAAACCTGTCCGCAAGAACACGTTAATTGTGGGCGGCATTTGGGTGTTTTTATGGAAGCGGCCGGAATAATGAGGAAAACTGGGCGTAAACATGGGCGTACACGGGGGTGTGCACACAAAATGTACGGTGCCACAACCACCTCGATCGGCGAACGCACCGTGCATTTTGGCCAAAAAACAGGCGGACGCCAAAGATAGCTCCAGACCACCCCTAGAGATACCGTATGAGAGCGGACGCCTGGGTCTACTAATTAACGCTGATTACTAGTCAAATACATACTGTACTGTACACCTGAATGTAATAAGCAATGCTGAAGCCTATTAAGTGAACACTATTATTTCACTACCTGCAAGCCACACACAGCCCTCAAACACATTGGAACCTTATCTTTCTACACTTCTCAACATGTAAAGGTTGGTTTAATTTTAGCTAATATTCATTCTATGACCTACTTATATATGTCAAGGTAGTTATTTTATAACCATCTACACCCATTCAGAAAGTGTTTTTGTATACTTTAAAAAGCAGGACACTCAATTCACAGGAGTCGACATGTGTCACATACACACACACACACACACACACACACAAACAAACACCAACACCAACATGACTTTATTTAAAAGTTAATCCAATGTGGGGACACATAGATAGTGAGTAAAATGCAACATTAGAACATAATAAATATACATGTAATGAGAGTTAAAATGTTGTTTTATTAGGGTGTTTATTAAGGTAGACAATTGAGGTAATAGAAAACAATTATTAAATAACAGTTAGAATAATTAAGTAATTGTCTTAATTATACTTCAAAGGCAAGATTTGCAGTGCCATATATGTGAAGGGTATGCCACCGTGCACGGACATTCGCTTCCTCTCACGATCGGTGACACATGCTGAGCTTTCCATTGAAAAAGGCGAGACCCGTCCGTGCACTGTGGCGTACGCTCAGATATACGGAAGATGTTGGTGTGAAAACGGACGAGACCCGTCCGTGCACTGTGGCGTACTCTCAGATATACGGAAGGTGTCGCGGTGTGAAAACGGACAAGATCCGTCCGTGCACTGTGGCGTACGCTATGATGTCAAGGGCGTAACTACCATAGGTGCAGGGGGTGCAGCTGCTATGGGGCCCAGAGCTGAGAGGGGCCCACTTTGCCTGTAAAAGTATCATGTGCTATATACATTTTCCAGCATTTGTTGATGAATAGGGGCCCTTACAAACTTTTGCTATGGGGCCCACATGTATCTAGTTACGCCACTGTCTAATGTACACCAGGTATCGGTGGATAAGAGTGAGATCCCTCTGTACACGGTGGCGTACGCTCAAGTGTACACCACTCCTCATTGTCGGTGTCTGTGACCGTCCGTGTGCGGCTGTTCTGTGGGCGGACGCTCACCGTGAGCATACGGGAAACGTACGGTGTGACGGACCGTACGTACGTTTCACCGTACCGAACAGAATAACCCCAAATGTCCCTGTGTACTTTACATTGATTGTCAAGCTGTGCCTTTGCATTAGTATTGCATATTACTTCTAGCATTGCAGCAGTTTCATGAAAGCAAGAGGAAGCAAACCAGCTATTTCTATGTCTCTGCCTGAGAGTGCTTCCAGGTAGGTTGCTTACGCTGATTATCCTTTTGCTGGAAATCATTTGCTTTAAAGATCTTAAAATTTTAAATGGATGTTATGACAGAATGGAGCCTGAATTTCTGAGGTGCCGTTTTGAAAGCTACTTAGCACAGAAGGGAACCACAAATGTTTAGATTATGGCTAAGGGATATTTCTATAGCTATTTTTAGGACAGAGCGAGCAAATGAAAAACACTATTAATAGGTGATTTTGCTTTTTAATGGTACATTTGTGAGCCAGAGGTGAAGCAGGTTGTTTACAGATAATATTACAGTACTTAATAGGTAGACAGAATACATAGATAAAGACTGTCCTGAGTCTGTGCAGCTTGACTGACTCCTTCCTGCTGCCATTTCTGTTCACTTAGCAGTGTTAGCACTAGCCCTGGTCCTTTCCTACTACTGAGCCCAAATTCATTTGAAATGATTTTCATTATATTATATGTCACCTCCATCTTTCTCTCTATTCATTGTCAGCCCTCCCACTCTCACTCTCATCTCTGTTATCCATGGTTTATATCTACTAGTAATCAGGGCCGGCGCCACCACTAGGCAGGACTAGGCATTTGCCTAGGGCGCCGGCCACTGGAGGGCGATACTGAGCCACCGAGGTACCATAGAGAGGTACCAGAAAGCAGGGAGCGGGGAGCAGGTGAGTCTGTAATCCTCCCTCTCCCCTCCCTGACCCCCATCCAGCCTGTTAATCAACACTGCCCCCCACGCCGCCCGCTCCCCACTTGGGGGATTTCAGCGCGGCAGTATAGTCCGCCGCAGTATCGGCCGCACGCCCCCGTGCGGTGTGGGGAGTTTTGCCTGGGGTGGGCGGCGCGGGGAGTTTTGCCTGGGGCGGGCGGGGGGTTGCACCGGCCCTCCTAGTAATTAAAAGATGAGTTTTTGGTGATCTATCACGTTGCTGAATAAAATAGGTGATTATCTATCAAATACCTGACCACACTGTCCTGTTGTATATATCTAATGCTGCCTATTCTATTCCCACCCTAAAAGGATAATGTAACAAAGATACAGGAAATATGTCGCAAAAGGAAAAGGCACTCCATGGGACCCTCACACAAATGCCAAGCACTGATCATAGGAAAGCAGGTCTGTATTTTACTTGCCTGTGTCCTGATAAACCTGCTGATAACCTAAAGAGCAGTCTCAGAATCAATGGGCCTGATTCAGGTTCAGATTTTTGCTAATCTGCGCACACACGTCCTCTTAAACTGTGGGGGTGCACAATGGGCGTCAATTCTGCATCTTTGGGGGAGAGACATGTTGTTGCGGGGGGGGGTCCAAACCACTTGCGGGGTGGGTCATGCCAGCTAGGTGAAGTCACACAGAGGCGCTGCTACCCCAAACATGGCAGCCAGTCAGGGCCGGCACCACCACTAGGCAGTGCTAGGCATTTGCCTAGGGCGCTGGCCACTGGGGGGCGGTAGTTGGGAGCAGGGTCCCCCAGAAGGCTGTTGGGAGCAGCCTCCCTTCCCCCCTGGATCAGCGCGCCGGCTGGGCGGCACATGTTAATGCTGGGCAGCGCTGAGCAATTGGCTCACCCTCAGACGCTGCCCAGCTGTAGGCGGAAGATGTCTGCGCCTGTCTGCACCAGGACTGAATACACAGCACAGTGAGCCCTGCTCCCTCCTGCCCGGTAAGCGAGACCTCCTCACTCCCGCCACGCTGCCGGGTGATCAAGCTTTGCGAAACGTACGTCCCCCAGACTGACAGAGACGCGATCACGTGTGCACACGTGACCGCAGGAGCGGCTTCCAAGTTGGAGCTTCAAGACGAGACAAGTGCTCCTGGCGTCCCTGCATCTTAGAGATCCAGGGCTGGTAACGTAGACCTCTCCCTGCAAGGCAGCCGTGCGCTGTCAGTGCCGGCTTAGCTTTTGCAGCGGGATCTTGGTCTCTCCCCCCTTTTCCCCTTCATTTATTTAAAGTTAAAAACCGTGCAATTGACTGGTTCTCACATTGAAACATAGTTTCTTGATTGTTTCACGACACAATTGTATCTAATTTGTGGCATTACCTTGCTTTGATATTCATCTGATTAAATGAACAATGTAGTGATACACACATGAGAATTTATTGCACCAATTTTTGATACCAGCCCCATCATTATTGTCTAATAAATTATTCGCAAATAGAGGTATATATTTTTGTATATACATAAATTATTTGTATAAGAATAGCTTAAAAATATACAACAAAAATTACTTTATTTAATTATTTTTTTGCGCAGCATCAGATTGTATTAATATAATCAAAGCACATTAAAATATAAATAAACCTTAAAAAACCTTTTTAAAAAAAATTTTTTAAACTTTTTCACTTGGCATTAAAAAATAAAAAATATGTAAAACTTTTTTCGAGCAGCTGAGCCATTTAGATTGGGGATTAAGAGTGCACCCCACCCGAGTTTCTTTCCCTTTTTTTGTTTACAATTAAACTCCCGCCTGCTGAGCCAGCTCGCCCCGCCCGCTGAGCTAGCCAGCTCGCCCGCACGCTGCGCCCCCCCCCCCCCCAAAGCAGCACAGCGGCCACATTAACCCTCCACCCACCTGTGGAGCGGGTGAGCGCCGGGGCACCCCCCTGCCTGGGGCGCTCCGGTGCCTGGCACCGGCACTGCAGCCAGTGACTGGCTTCACAGCCAGAGGGCTATATTTAAAATGCAAGTATTTCTCTATGTATCCAAGCGCTCACATAATAGCAATGTAATCGCAATATTTTGCAATTGCACTTCAAGGGGGGATACAGCACGTGGGGCAGCCTTGGCCTGTGCTTGGCAGCCTCCGCATGCTGGTCTCGGGAGTTGTATTTCTGCAAGTAATTGCAAAACTACAACTCAGCCGGAATCAGGCCTAATGTTTGGACAGAAAGTCACAGCTTTGTTTTACAGCATCAAAATATTGCATGGACAGGATATAAGCAGCGGTCAAGACCACCATACATCACCAGTGTTATGTGTCCCACCTACCCTGTAGGCACTGCAATTATGCCCCCTAAAGAACCAGCTTTTGGAACACAGCTTGCTAGCCAAAAAGTCCAAAGTTGGAGCCACCTTGGGTGTATCTGCCTTTACCATGATTAAATCTGCTGGCTTCCCTCATTTACTGTGCTTTGCTTTTTTCTGCCAACCAAGGATCTCAGGATAGCCTAAGGACCACAGCCCCCACCCCAGCTCCTTGAAGTGCCTCCTGCAATGTTTTGTTAAATAGGTTAATTCTATCATCGGACAAATGTACCGTCCATCCTGTACAAATACCAACCTCTACCGCAGATATGTTGCCGCATACTGTATGGTGCTTCTTAATGTCTGTGTTTAGTTTTTTCCTTGCTTTATCAATGCAAGTTCTCTTCTTGACCCCCTGCCATGCCAGCCTGGGGATGATTCCGGACCTGAAAACTTATGCAGAGCTATAGCATATCTTATCCCATGCCAACTTGACTTGTATGGACTTGACTTGCTTGAGGTACTTTACTTTAACTAGGTCATTACCCCCTAGGTGCAGCACTATCAATAACACCAGTTCAGCCCCTAGCACTCACCTTCTTAATTCAGATAGTTTTACCCCCCTTCTACCATAGCGTAACACATTACCAATTTTGTCTATACTGTATGCCCAGCTTCCTCTCGTATGGTCTGATGGCAGGCCTGGTTGCTGTCCAATAAATGTAGAAATGACTGACCATTCATATTCACATCCCAACTTTGTGTATTGTAGAGGATTCTGGTTGGTTTGTTAAGCTGCGAGGATCGCATCTTACGTAGCACCACAGACTCCTCCCCTCTTTATGTCGCCTTGCATCTTTGTGCAGCAGAAGAAATGATTTGCTTTCTTCTGCCTTCGCAACTAATAGTCAGTGTAAACCAACTTTGCCGCCGGGAGGAAGACAGGGCAGGTGATGTTCCCTCGGCAGGCATCGGCCTGCCTGTGTAGCCATGGGAACACCCAGCGTTTTCATGGGGATGCCCATAAAATGCTGGGTGTTCCCATGGGCGGCCCCAGTCCCCACTGCCATCTGTCCCTGAGCTATCCACGAGCCGGCTTTGTTTGGAAACCTGAGCGTGGCCGAATGCGGGAGTGCGCTCGCCACACTATCTGATGTCAACTCCACGCCGACGTGGATAGTGGGGGTATGAAAAGGTCGGAGGACGCGTACCACCGCCCCTCGCTGGATCGCTGTGCTCCCCACGCTTCTGGTTGGCATTCATATTGGGGGTGGCGTGGGGGTGCAATTAACATTGTAAACACCAATTAGGATGCTTATACAGTTAAAAATCGTATAGGGGGCCCAGAATCGCATCGAATGCGGCTATATGGCATGCAATGCAATACAATGCATAAGATGCCATACAATTGAAAATGTGGTAGGAAACAAGTACCAAATAATGTATTGGTAATGTAAAAAGACAAACAGGACCTAGTATTAGCAGGTAGTAAAAAAAAAAAACTGACCAGGCACAACACTGTTTAGCTGCCACAAACAGTTGGAATTGGGCCTAAACAGTGTAGTAAAGAATTAGATGAGGGCTATAGAGTATGTTTGACCTCTTCCAATTCTCTCTAGTAGTAATCCCTAAAAAAGTTTTCAATTTGAATAGCTGGGGAAATAAAAGCATTTGCCATTAATGTCAAAAACCTACAGCACCTGGTGTTCCCATGTGGTCTCCCACCCAAGCCCAACACTGCTAAGCTGCCAAAATCGAATGAGATTGGGCTTATCCAGTGTGGTACAGCTGTAGGATATAACCATTCACATTGTTTGACCTCTTCTACTTCTATCTACAAGTAATCTACTGAATAAGTTTCCAAACTTTATTGTTGTAGAGAAAAATAATGTGTTGGTAATGTAAAAAGACCTACATGACCAAGTATTAGCAGGTCCTAATATTTTTTTTAAATTCTATAGCTGGGGAAATAAAAGCATTTGCCAGTAATGTCTAAAAACCTACAGCACCAGGTGTTCCCATGTGGTCTCCCACCCAAGTACTAACCAGGCCCAACAATGCTTAGCTGCCAAGATCAGACGAGATTGGACTTATCCAGTGTGGTATGGCTGTAGGTGAAGCGCAATCACTTTGCTTGTGTCTTCTACTTCTATATACAAGTAATCTAATGAAAAAGTTTCCAAACTGTATTCCTGGATAGAAGAAAAGCATGTGTTGGTAATGTAAAAAGACATGCAGGAACTGATATTAGCAGGTGGTATCAAATAAAACATCTAACCTGGCACAACACTATTTAGCTGCCAAAAGCAGTTGAAATTGGGCCTTAATAGTGTGGTAAAGATTTAGATGAGGGCTATAGAGTCTGTTTGACATCTTCCAATTCTCTCTAGTAGTAATCACAAAAAAAGTTTTCAATTTGAATAGCTAGGGAAATAAAAAGCATTTGCCAGTAATGTCAAAAACCTACAGCACCTGGTATTCCCATATGGTCTCCTACCCAAGTACTAACCAGACCCAACACTGCTTAGCTGCCAGGATCAGACGAGATTGGGCTTACTCAGTGTGGTATGGCTGTAGGTGAAGACCAATCACATTGTTTGCCCTCTCCTACTTCTATCTACAAGTAATCTAATGAATACGTTTCCAAACTGTATTGTTGTAGAGAAAAAAATCATGTGTTGGTAATATAGAAAGACCTACAGGACCTAGTATTAGCAGGTGGTCAAAAAAACAAACTACTGACTAGGCACAACACTGTTTAGCTGCCACAAGCAGTTGGAATTGGGCCTAAACAGTGTAGTAAAGAATTAGATGAGGGCTATAGAGTATGTTTGACCTCTTCCAATTGTCTCTAGTAGTAATCCCAAAAAAAGTTTCCAATTTGAATAGCTGGGGAAATAAAAGCATTTGCCAGTAATTTCAAAAAACCTACAGCACCTGGTGTTCCCATGTGGTCTCCCACCCAAGTACTAACCAGGCCCAAAACTTCTTAGCTGCCAAGATCAGACGAGATTGGGCTTATCCAGTGTGGTATGGCTTTAGGTAAAAACCAGTCACATTGTTTGCCCTCTTCTACTTCTATCTACAAGTAATCTAATGAATACATTTCCAAACTGTATTGTTGTAGAAAAAAAATCATGTGTTGGTAATGTAAAAAGACCTACCGGACCTAGTATTACCAGGTGGTCAAGAAAAACTACTGACCAGGCACAACACTTTTTAGCTGCCACAAGCAGTTGGAATTGGGCCTAAACAGTGTAGTAAAGAATTAGATGAGGGCTATAGAGTATGTTTGACCTCTTCCAATTCTCTCTAGTAGTAATAACTAAAAAAGTTTTCAATTTGAACAGCTGGGGAAATAAATGCATTTGCCAGTAATGTCAAAAAACCTACAGCACCTGGTGTTCCCATGTGGTCTCCCAACCAAGTACTAACCAGGCTCAACACTGCTAAGCTGCCAAGATCAGACGAGAATGAGCTTATCCAGTGTGGTATGGCTGTAGATGAAAATCACTCACATTGTTTGCCCTCTTCTACTTCTATCTACAAGTAATCTAATGAATACTTTTATAAACTGTATTGTTGTAGAGAAAAAATCTTGTGTTGGTAATGTAAAAAGACCTACAGGATCTAGTATTAGCAGGTGGTCAAAAAAAAACTACTGACCAGGAACAGCACTGTTTAGCTGCCACAAGCAGTTGGAATTGGGCCTAAACAGTGTAGTAAAGAATTAGATGAGGGCTATAGAGTATGTTTGAACTCTTCCAATTCTCTCTAATAGTAATCCCTAAAAAAGTTTTCAATTTGAATAGCTGGGGAAATAAACGCATTTGCCAGTAATATCAAACAACCTACAGCACCTGGTGTTCCCATGTGGTCTCCCACCCAAGTACTAACAAGGCCCAACACTACTTAGCTGCCAAGAATGGAGGAGATTGGGCTTATCCAGTGTGGTATGACTGTAGGTGAAAATCAGTCACATTGTTTGCCCTCTTCTACTGTACTTCTATCTACAAATAATCTAATGAATACGTCTCAAAACTGTATTGTTGTAGAGAAAAAATCATAAGTTGGTAATGTAAAAAGACCTAAAGGACCTAGTATTAGCAGGTGGTCAAAAAAAACTACTGACCAGAAACAACACTGTTTAGCTGCCACAAGCAGTTGGAATTGGGCCTAAACAGTGTAGTAAAGAATTAGATGAGGGCTATAGAGTATGTTTGACCTCCTCCAATTCTCTCTAGTAGTAATCCCTAAAAAAGTTTTCAATTTGAATAGCTGGGGAAATAAAAGCATTTGCCAGTAATGTCAAAAAACCTACAGCACCTGAGGTTCCCATGTGGTCTCCCACCCAAGTACTAATCAGGCTCAACACTGCTTAGCTGCCAAGATCAGACGAGATTGGGCTTATCCTGTGTGGTATGGCTGTAGGTGAAAATCGATCACATTGTTTTTCTTCTTCTACTTCTATCTACAAGTAATCTAATCAATATGTTTCCAAACGGTATTGTTGTAGAGAAAAAATCATGTGTTGGTAATGTAAAAAGACCTACAGGACCTAGTATTAGCAGGTGGTCAAAAAAAAACTAATGACCAGGAACAGCACTGTTTAGCTGCCACAAGCAGTTGGAATTGGGCCTAAACAGTGTAGTAAAGAATTAGATAAGGGCTATAGAGTATGTTTGAACTCTTCCAATTCTCTCTAATAGTAATCCCTAAAAAAGTTTTCAATTTGAATAGCTGGGGAAATAAAAGCATTTGCCAGTAAAATCAAACAACCTACAGCACCTGGTGTTCCCATGTGGTCTCCCACCCAAGTACTAACAAGGCCCAACACTACTTAGCTGCCAAGAATGGAGGAGATTGGGCTTATCCAGTGTGGTATGACTGTAGGTGAAAATCAGTCACATTGTTTGCCCTCTTCTACTGTACTTCTATCTACAAATAATCTAATGAATACGTCTCAAAACTGTATTGTTGTAGAGAAAAAATCATAAGTTGGTAATGTAAAAAGACCTAAAGGACCTAGTATTAGCAGGTGGTCAAAAAAAACTACTGACCAGAAACAACACTGTTTAGCTGCCACAAGCAGTTGGAATTGGGCCTAAACAGTGTAGTAAAGAATTAGATGAGGGCTATAGAGTATGTTTGACCTCCTCCAATTCTCTCTAGTTGTAATCCCTAAAAAAGTTTTCAATTTGAATAGCTGGGGAAATAAAAGCATTTGCCAGTAATGTCAAAAAACCTACAGCACCTGAGGTTCCCATGTGGTCTCCCACCCAAGTACTAATCAGGCTCAACACTGCTTAGCTGCCAAGATCAGACGAGATTGGGCTTATCCTGTGTGGTATGGCTGTAGGTGAAAATCGATCACATTGTTTTTCCTCTTCTACTTCTATCTACAAGTAATCTAATCAATACGTTTACAAACGGTATTGTTGTAGAGAAAAAATCATGTGTTGGTAATGTAAAAAGACCTACAGGACCTAGTTGTGGCCGGAGAGCCCGGCACACGGGGTTAATGGCGGCTACAGCACTGAAGGGGTTAACTCTCCGTGCTTTGCCGTTATCCAGGACAAGGGCACTTGACATGTTTTAAACTGTATGAGTAGCACTGAGCTAGGACTGCATCATATATTGGGTATATTGTATTGAATATTGAGGAATGCATTCTGGACTTACAATGCACTTTGTACATTTCTGGGGGGGAGGAATTTAGCAAATCTTGGTGATGAGGAAATGAGATGCTAAACTGTCAGAAGGTCTGTGAGTGTCCAATACACAGCAGGGAGTAGGCTCTGTGTCTGAAGCCCTGTGTAAAAGGTGATAAGGAAATTTATGTACTATATGTGATGGGTCACTGAACCCAGGCCATCCTGTGTGCCAGGTGTTGGTAATGCAGACATTTGTGTTTATGTAAACATGTCCAGGAGATAAATATATCCCCTGTTCCTGGAATTTATATATGCTAAGGAAATTGGACTCATCCTTTGTAGTATGTAATCTTGGTTCTTTATGCACTAGAAGTAACATGTCAGATTGAGATGCAAATTGTAAATGTATGGGGGAGGATCTGACAATGTCAGTGTGTTTTCTGTCCTTATAAGCAGGGCCTGTGAGCCCAAGTTGTTGTACTTCTGCCTGTATCTGAATGCTGTAACATCACTTGTATGCTGTACCTCCTAGGGACCTAGGAGAGGGCTCTCTTCAGAGCTTCTACTTGAGCAAATAAACCATCTTTTGCCCAAGAAGTCTGCTTCATCTGTGACCAACAGAATTAATTGCAATAATTCCGTTCTCCGGCTGTTCTGGGCATAGCATCCAGCGTCTCCGAGTCTCCGCTCTGCCAGCTACCAAAGCAGAGGTCTGGTCCGTGACCAGTGGGGGACCAGTCGACGCCAGCAGTGTGTCGACGCAGGTAGTACTCAGGGCCAGCGGTTGGGCCTGAGGAGGTATCCGTGGTTCCAGATGCCACGTAGTAGGAGTCTGGTGGTGGCAGCGATAACCCCGCCCACTGCGTAGTGGGTGGAGTCAGTAACAGGCGGTTACTGACGGTAACAGGGAATCCCCTATTGGCCAGGTCCCGTGAGACCAGGAACCGCTATCTGTGGACCCGAAGGGCGTAGCCAGAGCTAAGGGCAGGCGTCCGGTCACAGAAATTGGTGGCAAGCCGGTGGGATAACCCAGGCGGCTCTTCAGTCACCCGATTGGAGAAGCCGAGTTACTCAGGGAGGAGTAACTGCAGCCAGGAGAACGCGCAAGATGGCGGACTTCAGTGGAATGTCGTAGGATGACCTCGAGATCGTGTGTCGGGAGAAGGGTGTGGATATCCCTTCCAAAGCAACTGTAAACGAAATGAGGGCGGCGCTCAAGCGCTTGGAGGAGTCGAGTCGGGAGGAGGTGCAGCACGCTGATGGTGACCGTGTCCAGGAGGACAGCCACACAGAGGACTTTCATCTGGACCCGGTGAGACTCACAAGCCCCGCCCCCTCTAGCAGCAGCCATGTTTCCCAACATTCCCTAGCAGGGCCAGGATCCCCGCGTCCCAGGGTTCACGGCGCGGATAGCCTAGCGGATCGGCTAGCGGAATTAGGGGAGAGGGCAACGGAACAAGAACGCATGCTCATCATTCGGATGTGGCATGCGGAGCGGGCACCACAGGCTGTCCGCCGGGCGCCGTTGTCCGCTGCTACCCCCCGAGCGGGACGGATTCAGTTTGCCAAGTTTGCCGACAGCAATGGGGACATTGATGGACATTTGCAAGTTTTTGAGAGGACTTGTAAACTACATGATTTGCCCAAACAGGAGTGGGTAAGACACCTTGTGCCCACCCTGCATGGAGAGGCCTTGGAGGCCTATCGAGGAGTGGCCAATGAGGACTGCGGGGACTATGATGTTGTCGCCAAGGCCCTCCTCAAACGATTTTTTGTAACTCCTGAGTCCTACAGGAAAAAGTTTCGGGACTTGCCAAAGAATCCTGGCAGCACCCATGAGCAGTTTGCCACCCAGCTGCGGCAGTACTTGGTGAAGTGGGTGGAGGAATCAAAGGCCACAACCTGGGACACCCTAATTGATGTGATCTGCAGGGAGCAGTTCTACCGCAGGTGTGCCCAGGTAGTGAAGGAGTGGGTGCTAGATCGGGAGCCACCCAGCGTAAAGATGGCTGCCCAGCTAGCGGACAAGTATGTGGCAATTCGGTCACAGGGGCTGAAACGCCCAAGTAGCAGCCCACTACAAAGGACTGTACCACTAGGGGGACACCCCTCTTCAGCTCATCGCCCCCCAAAGCAAGCATCTTCCAACCCGGGTGCTCTTGGCCAGCAATCGCCCCGCAGCGTCCCTGCGAGTAATCAGGGATCATCGGAGCCCCACCTGGTCAAGAAGTGCTACAGCTGTGGGAAAATCGGACATCTGAGGATGAACTGTCCCACACTGCCGGCACCCCAGATTCGCGCTACCAATCCGAATGCTGGATCCCGGCTTGCTTGCTTGACCCGTGGAGATGAGCCCACAGAGACTGTACCCCCTCCAGTCAGTCCGATGGAGTGTGGTGAGAAACAGGCAGACTCTGCTGATAGAGTCACCTGCATGGCCATGCGGCCTCTACGGAATATGTGGCGGCACCTACAGGCGGTCCAAGTGGGGCCCCTGCAGGGGGAATGCCTGAGAGACTCTGGGGCCTCAATCACTGTGGTGAGCCCCAGACTGATTGATCCTGCTGCAATCTTGCAGGGTCGCACTGCCAAAGTTACAATGGCAGATGGAGCGGAGCGAGAGGTGCCCATGGCCAGAGTCTACCTGGATTGGGGGGCTGGACCAGAGTTGCGAGATGTTGCCGTCATGGATGGCCTCCCAACAGATGTAGTCCTGGGGAATGATCTTGGGGGTGGAATCGTTACTACATTTGCTAACGCCATCGCCTGGAGTCAAGCTGCCAGACTACAGCCCTTACCATCGACACCAGCACAGCCCAGCCCAGAGGAAAAGACCACAGCGGCCAGACAACTGCCAGCACAGCCAACCACAGCATCAACCAGTCCAGAGGAAAAGACTACAGCGGCTAGATCAGCGCATCTCCCCAGCATGCCTTTTGCCTCTGGTGTGCCTACGTCCCCTAGCAACGCAGAGGATGTGTGTGCCAGCTTGTTGTATCCTGTGAGGGTGCCCAGCGATGCTCCTGTTCCTAGTGGTTTGCCAACTCCAGCGGTGAGTATGAGTGACCACACTGACCTTAACATGACTGACCCAAACCAGAATGACCCTAGACATCCCAACCTAGATACCCCTGTAGAGTGTCCCCCTTTAGGAGAAAGTGAGGGGCACTGGCAGGGGGTTCAGGAGGCTCCGCTCTCTGACCCATCCCTGACAGGCATACGGTGCCAAGCTCGCAGCGGCCTCGATGGGGAGGGGGTAGGGAGTGTGCCCGGGCAGGAAGGGTTCAGGCCCAGGGTAGTCAGGAAGGTAGAAGGGGATACACCAGAGAGAGTGGGTTCCCCAAGACGTAGGTCCTTTGAGGAGGACAGGAGGGCAGGTCTGACAGTTGTTGCAGACGGGTGCCCGGGAGAAGTGACAGGGGTGCAGTGCCTGGAAGATAGTGTGGGAGGAGACAGGGGTAGGCCCAGACCAGTGAAGGTAGAGTCGACCAGAGGCTGTCCCCGGCCCACAACCCCCAGACAGGTACTGACCTTAGAAACTGTAAGGCCCTACAGACCAGTTGTCCCTGACTCTAGTTTGGTAGTGACGTCCCTTACAGTAGTGACTAGGAAGGGTCTTCCCAAGACAGTGGACTGTACACCTGCTTGTGAGTTGGCATTCCAGTCGCTGAAGGAGGCTCTGGTACCAGCTCCAGTGCTGATGACGCATATTTATTACCAGGACATTGTGGTACGGACTATTGCGCCACTGCACGGACTGGGAGCAGTACTGAGCCAGGAGGAGCCATGTGGGCAGGAGCACCCTGTGGCTTGTGTGAGCAGAATACTGCTATGGTGGGAGGTGGGGTATGCCACAATTTGGACACACTGGGTGGCAATTGTGTATGCAGCAGACCAGCTTTGGCACAGATGGTGCCACTGGCACCCCACTGGGGTGAAGGAACACCCACCTGATGAAGGTTTGCCCCCTTCATTGGGGGAAACAGACAGACTGTTGTTGTGGGGCCTCAGACTTGGACACTGTGGTGACTGTGTGGACTTTCAGCACCAACCAGATATGGCCCACTGCAGTCTGGAGGAACTGTCTAGGCTGGGGGCCAACACCCCCAGGCACTCCCAGTAACCCCCAAATGGGCTGCGGGACCAGGAGCCAAATCGTTGGGACATGGCCCTCTGGTTTCCCGCTTGAAGGGGGGGGGGAGAAGTGTGGCCGGAGAGCCCGGCACACGGGGTTAATGGCGGCTACAGCACTGAAGGGGTTAACTCTCCGTGCTTTGCCGTTATCCAGGACAAGGGCACTTGACATGTTTTAAACTGTATGAGTAGCACTGAGCTAGGACTGCATCATATATTGGGTATATTGTATTGAATATTGAGGAATGCATTCTGGACTTACAATGCACTTTGTACATTTCTGGGGGGGAGGAATTTAGCAAATCTTGGTGATGAGGAAATGAGATGCTAAACTGTCAGAAGGTCTGTGAGTGTCCAATACACAGCAGGGAGTAGGCTCTGTGTCTGAAGCCCTGTGTAAAAGGTGATAAGGAAATTTATGTACTATATGTGATGGGTCACTGAACCCAGGCCATCCTGTGTGCCAGGTGTTGGTAATGCAGACATTTGTGTTTATGTAAACATGTCCAGGAGATAAATATATCCCCTGTTCCTGGAATTTATATATGCTAAGGAAATTGGACTCATCCTTTGTAGTATGTAATCTTGGTTCTTTATGCACTAGAAGTAACATGTCAGATTGAGATGCAAATTGTAAATGTATGGGGGAGGATCTGACAATGTCAGTGTGTTTTCTGTCCTTATAAGCAGGGCCTGTGAGCCCAAGTTGTTGTACTTCTGCCTGTATCTGAATGCTGTAACATCACTTGTATGCTGTACCTCCTAGGGACCTAGGAGAGGGCTCTCTTCAGAGCTTCTACTTGAGCAAATAAACCATCTTTTGCCCAAGAAGTCTGCTTTATCTGCGACCAACAGAATTAATTGCAATAATTCCGTTCTCCGGCTGTTCTGGGCATAGCATCCAGCGTCTCCGAGTCTCCGCTCTGCCAGCTACCAAAGCAGAGGTCTGGTCCGTGACCAGTGGGGGACCAGTCGACGCCAGCAGTGTGTCGACGCAGGTAGTACTCAGGGCCAGCGGTTGGGCCTGAGGAGGTATCCGTGGTTCCAGATGCCACGTAGTAGGAGTCTGGTGGTGGCAGCGATAACCCCGCCCACTGCGTAGTGGGTGGAGTCAGTAACAGGCGGTTACTGACGGTAACAGGGAATCCCCTATTGGCCAGGTCCCGTGAGACCAGGAACCGCTATCTGTGGACCCGAAGGGCGTAGCCAGAGCTAAGGGCAGGCGTCCGGTCACACTAGTATTAGCAGGTGGTCAACAAAAAACTACTGACCAGGCACAACACTGTTTAGCTGCCACAAGCAGTTGTAATTGGGCCTAAACAGTGTAGTAAAGAATTAGATGAGGCCTGTAGAGTATGTTTGACCTCTTCCAATTCTCTCTAGTCGTAATCCCTAAAAAAGTTTTCAATTTGAATAGCTGGGGAAATAAAAGCATTTTGACAGTAATGTCAAAAAACTTACAGCACCTGGTGTTCCCATGTGGTCTCCTACCCAAGTACTAACCAGGCCCAACACTGCTTAGCTACAAAGATCAGACGAGATTGGGCTTATCCAGTGTGGTATGGCTGTAGGTGAAAACCGATAACACTGTTTGCCCTTTTCTACTTCTATCTACAAGTAATCTAATGAATACGTTTCCAAACTGCATTGTTGTAGAGAAAAAATCATGTGCTGGTAATTTAAAAATACCTACAGGACCTAGTATTAGCAGATGGTCAAAAAACTACTGACCAGACACAACACTGTTTAGCTGCCACAAACAGTTGGAATTGGGCCTAAACAGTGTAGTAAATAATTAGATGAGGGCTATAGAGTCTGTTTGACCTCTTTCAATTCTCTCTAGTAGTAATCCCAAAAAAAAAAGTTTTCAATTTGAATAGCTGGGGAAATAAAAGCATTTGCCAGTAATGTCAAAAAACTTACAGCACCTGGTGTTCCCATGTGGTCTCCCACCCAAGTACTAACCAGGCCCAACACTGCCAAGATCAGACGAGATTGGGGTTATCCAGTGTGGTATGGCTGTAGGTGAAAATCAATCACATTGTTTGCCCTCTTCTACTTCTATCTACAAGTAATCTAATGGATACGTTTCCAAACTGTATTGTTGTAGAAAAAAAATCATGTGTTGGTAATGTAAAAAGACCTACAGGACCTAGTATTAGCAGGTGGTCAAAAAAAAACTACTGACCAGGCACAACACTGTTTAGCTGCCACAAGCAGTTGGAATTGGGCCTAAACAGTGTAGTAAAGATTTAGATGAGGGCTGTAGAGTATGTTTGACCTCTTCCAATTCTCTCTAGTAGTAATCCCTAAAAAAGTTTTAAATTTGAATAGCTGGGGAAATAAAAGCATTTCACAGTAATGTCAAAAAACCTACTGCACCTGGTGTTCCCATGTGGTCTCCCACCCAAGTACTAACAAGGCCCAACACTGCTTAGCTGCCAAGATTGGATGAGATTGGGCTTATCCAGTGTGGTATGGCTGTAGGTGAAAACCGACATCATTGTTTGCCCTTTTCTACTTCTATCTACAAGTAATTTAATGAATAAGTTTCCAAACTGCATTGTTGTAGAGAAAAAATCATGTGCTGGTAATTTAAAAAGACCTACAGGATCTAGTATTAGCAGATGGTCAAAAAACTACTGACCAGACATAACACTGTTTAGCTGCCACAAACAGTTGGAACTGGGCCTAAACAGTGTAGTGAAGAATTAGATGAGGGCTGTAGAGTATGTTTGACCTCTTCCAATTCTCTCCAGTAGTAATCCCTAAAAAAGTTTTCAATTTGAATAGCTGGGGAAATAAAAGCATTTCACAGTAATGTCAAAAAACTTACTGCACCTGGTGTTCCCATGTGGTCTCCCACCCAAGTAATAACCATGCCCAACACTGATTAGCTGCCAAGATTGGATGAGATTGGGCTTATCCAGTGTGGTATGGCTGTAGGTGAAAACCGACAACATTGTTTGCCCTTTTCTACTTCTATCTACAAGTAATTTAATGAATAAGTTTCCAAACTGCATTGTAGAGAAAAAATCATGTGCTGGTAATTTAAAAAGACCTACAGGATCTAGTATAAGCAGATGGTCAAAAAACTACTGACCAGACATAACACTGTTTAGCTGCCACAAACAGTTGGAACTGGGCCTAAACAGTGTAGTGAAGAATTAGATGAGGGCTGTAGAGTATGTTTGACCTCTTCCAATTCTCTCTAGTAGTAATCCCTAAAAAAAAATTCAATTTGAATAGCTGGGGAAATAAAAGCATTTGCCAGTAATGTCAAAAAACCTACAGCACCTGGTGTTTCCATGTGGTCTCCCACCCAAGTACTAACCAGGCCCAACACTGCTTAGGTGACAAGATCAGACGAGATTAGGCTTATCCAGTGTGGTATGGCTGTAGGTGAAAATCAGTCACATTGTTTGCCCTCTTCTACTTCTATCTACAAGTAATCTAATGAATACATTTCCAAACTGTATTGTTGTAGAGAAAAAATCATGTGTTGGTAATGTAAAAAGACCCGCAGGACCTAGTATTAGCAGCTGGCCAAAAAAAACTACTGACCAGGAACAACCCTGTTTAGCTGCCACAAGCAGTTGGAATTGGGCCTAAACAATGTAGTACAGAATTAGATGAGGGCTATAGAGTATGTTTGACCTCTTCCAATTCTCTCTAGTAGTAATCCCTAAAAAAGTTTTAAATTTGAATAGCTGGGGAAATAAAAGCATTTCACAGTAATGTCAAAAAACCTACCGCACCTGGTGTTCCCATGTGGTCTCCCACCCAAGTACTAACAAGGCCCAACACTGCTTAGCTGCCAAGATTGGATGAGATTGGGCTTATCCAGTGTGGTATGGCTGTAGGTGAAAACCGACATCATTGTTTGCCCTTTTCTACTTCTATCTACAAGTAATTTAATGAATAAGTTTCCAAACTGCATTGTTGTAGAGAAAAAATCATGTGCTGGTAATTTAAAAAGACCTACAGGATCTAGTATTAGCAGATGGTCAAAAAACTACTGACCAGACACAACACTGTTTAGCTGCCACAAACAGTTGGAATTGGGCCTAAACAGTGTAGTAAAGAATTAGATGAGGACTATAGAGTCGGTTTGACCTCTTTCAATTCGCTCTAGTAGTAATCCCCAAAAAAATTTCAATTTGAATAGCTGGGGAAATAAAAGCATTTGCCAGTAATGTCAAAAAAACCTACAGCACCTGGTGTTCCCATGTGGTCTCCCACCCAAGTACTAACCAGGCCCAACACTGCTTAGCTGCCAAGATCTGACGAGATTGGGCTTATCCAGTGTGGTATGGCTGTAGGTGAAATTCAATCACATTGCTTGCCCTCTTCTACTTCTATCTACAAGTAATCTAATGGATACGTTTCCAAACTGTATTGTTGTAGAGAAAAAATAATGTGTTGGTAATGTAAAAAGACCTACAGGACCTAGTATTAGCTGGTGGTAAAAAAAAAACTACTGAACAGGCACAACACTGTTTAGCTGCCACAAACAGTTGGAATTGGGCCTAAACAGTGTAGTAAAGAATTAGATGAGGGCTATAGAGTATGTTTGACCTCTTCCAATTCTCTCTAGTAGTAATCCCCAAAAAAGTTTTCAATTTGAATAGCTGGGGAAATAAAAGCATTTGCCAGTAACGTCAAAAAACCAAAAGCACCAGGTGTTCCCATGTGGTCTCCCACCCAAGTCCTAACCAGGCCCAACACTGCTTAGCTTCAATGATCTGACAAGATTGTGCTTATCCAGTGTGGTATGGCTGTAGGTGAAAATCAATCACATTGTTTGCCCTCTTCTATTCTATCTACAAGTAATCTAATGAATACGTTTTCAAACTGCATTGTTGTAGAGAAAAAATCATGTGCTGGAAATTTAAAAAGACCTACAGGACCTAGTATTAGCAGATGGTCAAAAAACTACTGACCAGACACAACACTGTTTAGCTGCCACAAACAGTTGGAATTGGGCCTAAACAGTGTAGTAAAGAATTAGATGAGGACTATATAGTCTGTTTGACCTCTTTTAATTTGCTCTAGTAGTAATCCCCAAAAAAAATTTCAATTTAAATAGCTGGGGAAATAAAAGCATTTGCCAGTAATGTAAAAAAACATACAGCACCTGGTGTTCCCATGTGGTCTCCCACCCAAGTACTAACCAGGCCCAACACTGCTTAGCTGCCAAGATCTGACGAGATTGGGCTTATCCAGTGTGGTATGGCTGTAGGTGAAAATCAATCACATTGTTTGCCCACTTCTACTTCTATCTACAAGTAATCTAATGGATACGTTTCCAAACTGTATTGTTGTAGATAAAAAATCATGTGTTGGTAATGTAAAAAGACCTAAAGGACCTAGTATTAGCAGGTGGTCAAAAAAAACTACTGACCAGACACAACACTGTAAAGCTGCCACAAACAGTTGGAATTGGGCCTAAACAGTGTAGTAAAGAATTAGATGAGGGCTATAGAGTCTGTTTGACTTCTTTCAATTATCTCTAGTAGTAATCCCCAAAAAAGTTTTCAATTTAAATAGCTGGGTTAATAAAAGCATTTGCCAGTAATGTCAAAAAACCTACAGCACCTGATGTTCCCATGTGGTCTCCCACCCAAGTACTAACCAGGCCCAACACTGCTTAGCTTCCAAGATCAGACGAGATTGGGCTTATCCAGTGTGGTATGGCTGTAGGTGAAAATCAATCACATTGTTTGCCCTCTGCTTCTTCTTCTATCTACAAGTATTCTAAAGGATACGTTTCCAAACTGTATTGTTGTAGAGAAAAAATCATGTGTTGGTAATGTAAAAAGACCTACAGGACCTAGTATTAGCAGATGGTCAAAAAACTACTGACCAGACACAACAATGTTTAGCTGCCACAAACAGTTGGTATTGGGCCTAAACAGTGTAGTAAAGAATTAGATGAGGGCTATAGAGTCTGTTTGACTTCTTTCAATTCTCTCTAGTAGTAATCCCCAAAAAAGTTTTCAATTTAAATAGCTGGGGAAATAAAAGCATTTGCCAGTAATGTCAAAAAACCTACAGCACCTGGTGTTCCCATGTGGTCTCCCACCCAAGTACTAACTAGGCCCAACACTGCTTAGCTGCCAAGATCTGACGAGATTTGGCTTATCCAGTGTGGTATGGCTGTAGGTGAAAATCAAACACATTGTTTGCCCTCTTCTACTTCTATCTACAAGTAATCTAATTGATACGTTTCCAAACTGTATTGTTGTAGAGAAAAAACCATGTGTTGGTAATGTAAAAAGACTTACAGGACCTACAGTATGTTATGTCTTTCATCCTTGCTGGCGGGTCGCCAGAACGTATGCGCTGGCGACCCGCCAGCAGCCTCGCCAGCGAGGAGACTGAGACGCACGTGCGTCTCACGCGCACGCGCGTCTCAGTCTCCGTCGCTAGCGCGACGGAAAACCTTGTCCGTCTCCGCCTCAGGGAGACGGACAGGGTTAGGGGGGGTTAGGGGGGGTGCGGGCAGGCGGCGGGGACCCCGGGTTACCGCCGGCAAGCCGGCGGGGACCCGGGGGAACGGATCGAAGCGCCGTCGGAAGGGGACGCGCGCGCCTCTCGTGCGCGCGCGTCCCCTTCTCACCATCGCCATGGCGCTGGCGGGGGATGGCGGCTGGCGACGCCAGCGCCATCCCCTGCAAAGATGGACCCTGACCCATCTGTAGTATTAGCAGGTGGTTAAAAAAAAAACTACTGACCAGGAACAACACTGTAAAGCTGCCACAAACAGTTGGAATTGGGCCTATACAGTGTAGTAAAGAATTAGATGAGGACTATAGAGTATGTTTGACCTCTTCCAATTCTCTCTAGTAGTAATCCCTAAAAAAGTTTTCAATTTGAATAGCTGGGGAAATAAAAGCATTTGCCATTAATGTCAAAAAACCTACAGCACATGGTGTTCCCATGTGGTCTCCTACCCAAGTACTAACCAGGCCCAACACTGCTTAGTTTCCAAGATCAGACAAGATTGGGCTTATCCAGTGTGGTATGGCTGTAGGTAAAAACCGTCAACATTGTTTGCCCTTTTCTACTTCTATCTACAAGTAATCTAATGAATACGTTTCCAAACTGCATTGTTGTAGAGAAAAAATCATGTGCTGGTAATTTAAAAAGACCTACAGGACCTAGTATTAGCAGATGGTCAAAAAACTACTGACCAGACACAACACTGTTTAGCTGCCACAAACAGTTGGAATTGGGCCTAAACAGTGTAGTAAAGAATTAGATGAGGACTATAGAGTCTGTTTGACCTCTTTTAATTTGCTCTAGTAGTAATCCCCCCAAAAAATTTCAATTTAAATAGCTGGGGAAATAAAAGCATTTGCCAGTAATGTCAAAAAACCTACAGCACCTGGTGTTCCCATGTGGTCTCCCACCCAAGTTCTAACCAGACCCAACACTGCTTAGCTGCCAAGATCTGACGAGATTGGACTTATCCAGTGTGGTATGGCTGTAGGTGAAATTCAATCACATTGTTTGCCCTCTTCTACTTCTATCTACAAGTAATCTAATGGATACGTTTCCAAACTGTATTGTTGTAGAGAAAAAATCATGTGTTGGTAATGTAAAAAGACCTACAGGACCTAGTATTAGCTGGTGGTAAAAAAAAAACTACTGACCAGGCACAACACTGTTTAGCTGCCACAAACATTTGGAATTGGGCCTAAACAGTGTAGTAAAGAATTAGATGAGGGCTATAGAGTATGTTTGACCTCTTCCAATTCTCTCTAGTAGTAATCCCTAAAAAAGTTTTCAATTTGAATAGCTGGGGAAATAAAAGCATTTGCCAGTAACGTCAAAAAACCTACAGCACCTGCTGTTCCCATGTTGTCTCCCACCCAAGTCCTAACCAGGCCCAACACTGCTTAGCTTCCAAGATCTGACAAGATTGGGCTTATCCAGTGTGGTATGGCTATAGGTGAAAATCAATCACATTGTTTGCCCTCTTCTATTCTATCTACAAGTAATCTAATGAATACGTTTCCAAACTGCATTGTTGTAGAGAAAAAATCATGTGCTGGTAATGTAAAAAGACCTACAGGACCTAGTATTAGCAGGTGGTCCAAAAAAACTACTGACCAGGCACAACACTGTTTAGCTGCCACAAACAGTTGGAATTGGGCCTAAACAGTGTAGTAAAGAATTAGATGAGGGCTATAGAGTATGTTTGACCTCTTCCAATTCTCTCTAGTAGTAATCCCTAAAAAAGTTTTCAATTTGAATAGCTGGGGAAATAAAAGCATTTGCCAGTAACGTCAAAAAACCTACAGCACCTGCTGTTCCCATGTTGTCTCCCACCCAAGTCCTAACCAGGCCCAACACTGCTTAGCTTCCAAGATCTGACGAGATTGGGCTTATCCAGTGTGGTATGGCTATAGGTGAAAATCAATCACATTGTTTGCCCTCTTCTATTCTATCTACAAGTAATCTAATGAATACGTTTCCAAACTGCATTGTTGTAGAGAAAAAATCATGTGCTGGTAATGTAAAAAGACCTACAGGACCTAGTATTAGCAGGTGGTCCAAAAAAACTACTGACCAGGCACAACACTGTAAAGCTGCCACAAACAGTTGGAATTGGGCCTAAACAGTGTAGTAAAGAATTAGATGAGGGTTATAGAGTATGTTTGACCTCTTACAATTCTCTCTAGTAGTAATACCTAAAAAAGATTTCAATTTGAATAGCTGGGGAAATAAAAGCATTTGCCAGTAACGTCAAAAAACCTACAGCACCTGCTGTTCCCATGTGGTCTCCCACCCAAGTCCTAACCAGGCCCAACACTGCTTAGCTTCCAAGATCTGACGAGATTGGGCTTATCCAGTGTGGTATGGCTATAGGTGAAAATCAATCACATTGTTTGCCCTCTTCTATTCTATCTACAAGTAATCTAATGAATACGTTTCCAAACTGTATTGTTGTAGAGAAAAAATCATGTGTTGGTAATGTAAAAAGACCTACAGGACCTAGTATTAGCAGGTGGTCCAAAAAAACTACTGACCAGGCACAACACTGCAAAGCTGCCACAAACAGTTGGAATTGGGCCTAAACAGTGTAGTAATGAATTAGATGAGGGCTATAGAGTATGTTTGACCTCTTACAATTCTCTCTAGTAGTAATACCTAAAAAAGATTTCAATTTGAATAGCTGGGGAAATAAAAGCATTTGCCAGTAATGTCAGAAAACTAACAGCACCTGGTGTTCCCATGTGGTCTCCCACCCAAGTACTAACCAGGCCCAACACTGCTTAGCTTCCAAGATCAGACGAGATTGGGCTTATCCAGTGTGGTATGGCCGTAGATGAAAACCGATAACAGTGTTTGCCCTTTTCTACTTCTATCTACAAGTAATCTAATGGATACGTTTCCAAACTGTATTGTTGTAGAGAAAAAATCATGTGTTGGTAATGTAAAAAGACTTACAGGACCTAGTATTAGCAGGTGGTCAAAAAAAAAACTACTGACCAGGAACAACACTGTAAAGCTGCCACAAACAGTTGGAATTGGGCCTAAACAGTGTAGTAAAGAATTAGATGAGGACTATAGAGTATGTTTGACCTCTTCCAATTCTCTCTAGTAGTAATCCCTAAAAAAGTTTTCAATTTGAATAGCTGGGGAAATAAAAGCATTTGCCAGTAACGTCAAAAAACCTACAGCACCTGCTGTTCCCATGTTGTCTCCCACCCAAGTCCTAACCAGGCCCAACACTGCTTAGCTTCCAAGATCTGACGAGATTGGGCTTATCCAGTGTGGTATGGCTATAGGTGAAAATCAATCACATTGTTTGCCCTCTTCTATTCTATCTACAAGTAATCTAATGAATACGTTTCCAAACTGCATTGTTGTAGAGAAAAAATCATGTGCTGGTAATGTAAAAAGACCTACAGGACCTAGTATTAGCAGGTGGTCCAAAAAAACTACTGACCAGGCACAACACTGTTTAGCTGCCACAAACAGTTGGAATTGGGCCTAAACAGTGTAGTAAAGAATTAGATGAGGGCTATAGAGTATGTTTGACCTCTTCCAATTCTCTCTAGTAGTAATCCCTAAAAAAGTTTTCAATTTGAATAGCTGGGGAAATAAAAGCATTTGCCAGTAACGTCAAAAAACCTACAGCACCTGCTGTTCCCATGTTGTCTCCCACCCAAGTCCTAACCAGGCCCAACACTGCTTAGCTTCCAAGATCTGACGAGATTGGGCTTATCCAGTGTGGTATGGCTATAGGTGAAAATCAATCACATTGTTTGCCCTCTTCTATTCTTTCTACAAGTAATCTAATGAATACGTTTCCAAACTGCATTGTTGTAGAGAAAAAATCATGTGCTAGTAATGTAAAAAGACCTACAGGACCTAGTATTAGCAGGTGGTCCAAAAAAACTACTGACCAGGCACAACACTGTAAAGCTGCCACAAACAGTTGGAATTGGGCCTAAACAGTGTAGTAAAGAATTAGATGAGGGTTATAGAGTATGTTTGACCTCTTACAATTCTCTCTAGTAGTAATACCTAAAAAAGATTTCAATTTGAATAGCTGGGGAAATAAAAGCATTTGCCAGTAACGTCAAAAAACCTACAGCACCTGCTGTTCCCATGTGGTCTCCCACCCAAGTCCTAACCAGGCCCAACACTGCTTAGCTTCCAAGATCTGACGAGATTGGGCTTATCCAGTGTGGTATGGCTATAGGTGAAAATCAATCACATTGTTTGCCCTCTTCTATTCTATCTACAAGTAATCTAATGAATACGTTTCCAAACTGTATTGTTGTAGAGAAAAAATCATGTGTTGGTAATGTAAAAAGACCTACAGGACCTAGTATTAGCAGGTGGTCCAAAAAAACTACTGACCAGGCACAACACTGCAAAGCTGCCACAAACAGTTGGAATTGGGCCTAAACAGTGTAGTAATGAATTAGATGAGGGCTATAGAGTATGTTTGACCTCTTACAATTCTCTCTAGTAGTAATACCTAAAAAAGATTTCAATTTGAATAGCTGGGGAAATAAAAGCATTTGCCAGTAATGTCAGAAAACTAACAGCACCTGGTGTTCCCATGTGGTCTCCCACCCAAGTACTAAACAGGCCCAACACTGCTTAGCTTCCAAGATCAGACGAGATTGGGCTTATCCAGTGTGGTATGGCCGTAGATGAAAACCGATAACAGTGTTTGCCCTTTTCTACTTCTATCTACAAGTAATCTAATGGATACGTTTCCAAACTGTATTGTTGTAGAGAAAAAATCATGTGTTGGTAATGTAAAAAGACTTACAGGACCTAGTATTAGCAGGTGGTCAAAAAAAAAACTACTGACCAGGAACAACACTGTAAAGCTGCCACAAACAGTTGGAATTGGGCCTAAACAGTGTAGTAAAGAATTAGATGAGGACTATAGAGTATGTTTGACCTCTTCCAATTCTCTCTAGTAGTAATCCCTAAAAAAGTTTTCAATTTGAATAGCTGGGGAAATAAAAGCATTTGCCAGTAATGTCAAAAAACCTACAGCACATGGTGTTCCCATGTGGTCTCCCACCCAAGTACTAACCAGGCCCAACACTGCTTAGCTTCCAAGATCAGACGAGATTGGGCTTATCCAGTGTGGTATGGCTGTAGGTAAAAACCGTCAACATTGTTTGCCCTTTTCTACTTCTATCTACAAGTAATCTAATGAATACGTTTCCAAACTGCATTGTTGTAGAGAAAAAAATCATGTGCTGGTAATTTAAAAAGACCTACAGGACCTAGTATTAGCAGATGGTCAAAAAACTACTGACCAGACACAACACTGTTTAGCTGCCACAAACAGTTGGAATTGGGCCTAAACAGTGTAGTAAAGAATTAGATGAGGACTATAGAGTCGGTTTGACCTCTTTCAATTCGCTTTAGTAGTAATCCCCCCCAAAAAATTCAATTTGAATAGCTGGGGAAATAAAAGCATTTGCCAGTAATGTCAAAAAACCTACAGCACCTGGTGTTCCCATGTGGTCTCCCACCCAAGTACTAACCAGAACCAACACTGCTTAGCTGCCAAGATCTGACGAGATTGGGCTTATCCAGTGTGGTATGGCTGTAGGTGAAATTCAATCACATTGTTTGCCCTCTTCTACTTCTATCTACAAGTAATATAATGGATACGTTTCCAAACTGTATTGTTGTAGAGAAAAAATCATGTGTTGGTAATGTAAAAAGACCTACAGGACCTAGTATTAGCTGGTGGTAAAAAAATAACTACTGACCAGACACAACACTGTTTAGCTGCCACAAACAGTTGGAATTGGGCCTAAACAGTGTAGTAAAGAATTAGATGGGGGCTATAGAGTATGTTTGACCTCTTCCAATTCCCTCTAGTAGTAATCCCTAAAAAAGTTTTCAGTTTGAATAGCTGGGGAAATAAAAGCATTTGCCAGTAACGTCAAAAAACCTACAGCACCAGGTGTTCCCATGTGGTCTCCCACAAAAGTACTAACAAGGCCCAACACTGCTTAGCTTCCAAGATCAGACGAGATTGGGCTTATCCAGTGTGGTATGGCTGTAGGTGAAATCCGATGACATTGTTTGCCCTATTCTACTTCTAGTTACAAGTAATCTAATGAATACGTTTCCAAACTGCATTGTTGTAGAGAAAAAATCATGTGTTGGTAATGTAAAACGACCTACAGGACCTAGTATTAGCAGATGGTCAAAAAACTACTGACCAGACACAACACTGTTTAGCTGCCACAAACAGTTGGAATTGGGCCTAAACAGTGTAGTAAAGAATTAGATGAGGACTATAGAGTCGGTTTGACCTCTTTCAATTCGCTCTAGTAGTAATCCCAAAAAAATTTTTCAATTCGAATAGCTGGGGAAATAAAAGCATTTGCCAGTAATGTCAAAAAACCTACAACACCTGGTGTTCCCATGTGGTCTCCCACCCAAGTACTAACCAGGCCCAACACTGCTTAGCTGCCAAGATCTGACGAGATTGGGCTTATCCAGTGTGGTATGGCTGTAGGTGAAATTCAATCCCATTGTTTGCCCTCTTCTACTTCTATCTACAAGTAATCTAATGGATACATTTCCAAACTGTATTGTTGTAGAGAAAAAAATCATGTGTTGGTAATGTAAAAAGACCTACAGGACCTAGTATTAGCTGGTGGTAAAAAAAAAAACTACTGACCAGGCACAACACTGTTTAGCTGCCACAAACAGTTGGAATTGGGCCTAAACAGTGTAGTAAAGAATTAGATGAGGGGTATAGAGTATGTTTGACCTCTTCCAATTCTCTCTAGTAGTAATCCCTAAAAAAGTTTTCAATTTGAATAGCTGGGGAAATAAAAGCATTTGCCAGTAACGTCAAAAAACCTACAGCACCTGGTGTTCCCATGTGGTCTCCCACCCAAGTACTAACCAGGCCCAACACTGCTTAGCTGCCAAGATCTGATGAGATTGGGCTTATCCAGTGTGGTATGGCTGTAGGTGAAAATCAATCACATTGTTTGCCCTCTTCTACTTCTATCTACAAGTAATCTAATTGATACGTTTCCAAACTGTATTGTTGTAGAGAAAAAATCATGTGTTGGTAATGTAAAAAGACCTACAGGACCTAGTATTAGCAGGTGGTCAAAAAACTACTGACCAGACACAACACTGTTTAGCTGCCACAAACAGTTGGAATTGGGCCTAAACAGTGTAGTAAAGAATTAGATGAGGACTATAGAGTCGGTTTGACCTCTTTCAATTCGCTCTAGTAGTAATCCCCAAAAAAAATTTCAATTTGAATAGCTGGGGAAATAAAAGCATTTGCCAGTAATGTCAAAAAACCTACAACACCTGGTGTTCCCATGTGGTCTCCCACCCAAGTACTAACCAGGCCCAACACTGCTTAGCTGCCAAGATCTGACGAGATTGGGCTTATCCAGTGTGGTATGGCTGTAGGTGAAATTCAATCAGATTGTTTGCCCTCTTCTACTTCTATCTACAAGTAATCTAATGGATACATTTCCAAACTGTATTGTTGTAGAGAAAAAATCATGTGTTGGTAATGTAAAAAGACCTACAGGACCTAGTATTAGCTGGTGGTAAAAAAAAAACTACTGACCAGGCACAACACTGTTTAGCTGCCACAAACAGTTGGAATTGGGCCTAAACAGTGTAGTAAAGAATTAGATGAGGGGTATAGAGTATGTTTGTCCTCTTCCAATTCTCTCTAGTAGTAATCCCTAAAAAAGTTTTCAATTTGAATAGCTGGGGAAATAAAAGCATTTGCCAGTAACGTCAAAAAACCTACAGCACCTGGTGTTCCCATGTGGTCTCCCACCCAAGTACTTACCAGGCCCAACACTGCTTAGCTGCCAAGATCTGACGAGATTGGGCTTATCCAGTGTGGTATGGCTGTAGGTGAAAATCAATCACATTGTTTGCCCTCTTCTACTTCTATCTACAAGTAATCTAATGGATACGTTTCCAAACTGTATTGTTGTAGAGAAAAAAATCATGTGTTAATAATGTAAAAAGACCTACAGGACCTAGTATTAGCAGGTGGTCAAAAAAACTACTGACCAGGCACAACACTGTAAAGCTGCCACAAACAGTTGGAATTGGGCCTAAACAGTGTAGTAAAGAATTAGATGAGGGCTATAGAGTCTGTTTGACCTCTTACAATTCTCTCTAGTAGTAATCCCTAAAAAAGTTTTCAATTTGAATAGCTGGGGAAATAAAAGCATTTGCCAGTAATGTCAAAAATCCTACAGCACCTGGTGTTCCCATGTGGTCTCCCACCCAAGTACTAACCAGGCCCAACACTGCTTAGCTGCCAAGATCTGATGAGATTGGGCTTATCCAGTGTGGTATGGCTGAAGGTGAAAATCAATCACATTGTTTGCCCTCTTCTACTTCTATCTACAAGTAATCTAATGAATACGTTTCCAAACTGTATTGTTGTAGAGAAAAAATCATGTGTTGGTAATGTAAAAAGACCTACAGGACCTAGTATTAGCAGGTGGTCCAAAAAAAATACTGACCAGGCACAACACTGTAAAGCTGCCACAAACAGTTGGAATTGGGCCTAAACAGTGTAGTAAAGAATTAGATGAGGGCTATAGAGTATGTTTGACCTCTTACAATTCTCTCTAGTAGTAGTACCTAAAAAAGATTTCAATTTGAATAGCTGGGGAAATAAAAGCATTTGCCAGTAATGTCAGAAAACCAACAGCACCTGGTGTTCCCATGTGGTCTCCCACCCAAGTACTAACCAGGCCCAACACTGCTTAGCTTCCAAGATCAGATGAGATTGGGCTTATCCAGTGTGGTATGGCCGTAGGTGAAAACCGACGACATTGTTTGCCCTTTTCTACTTCTATCTACAAGTAATCTAATGAATACGTTTCCAAACTGCATTGTTGTAGAGAAAAAATCATGTGTTGGTAATGTAAAAAGACCTACAGGACCTAGTATTAGCAGGTGGTCAAAAAAAACTACTGACCAGGCACAACACTGTAAAGCTGCCACAAACAGTTGGAATTGGGCCTAAACAGTGTAGTAAAGAATTAGATGAGGGCTATAGAGTCTGTTTGACTTTTTTCAATTCTCTCTAGTAGTAATCCCCAAAAAAGTTTTCAATTTAAATAGCTGGGGAAATAAAAGCATTTGCCAGTAATGTCAAAAAACCTACAGCACCTGGTGTTCCCATGTGGTCTCCCACCCAAGTACTAACCAGGCCCAACACTGCTTAGCTGCCAAGATCTGACGAGATTTGGCTTATCCAGTGTGGTATGGCTGTAGGTGAAAATCAATCACATTGTTTGCCCTCTTCTACTTCTATCTACAAGTAATCTAATTGATACGTTTCCAAACTGTATTGTTGTAGAGAAAAAATCATGTGTTGGTAATGTAAAAAGACCTACAGGACCTAGTATTAGCAGATGGTCAAAAAACTACTGACCAGACACAACACTGTTTAGCTGCCACAAACAGTTGGAATTGGGCCTAAACAGTGTAGTAAAGAATTAGATGAGGACTATGGAGTCGGTTTGACCTCTTTCAATTCGCTCTAGTAGTAATCCCCAAAAAAAAATTCAATTTGAATAGCTGGGGAAATAAGAGCATTTGCCAGTAATGTCAAAAAACCTACAGCACCTGGTGTTCCCATGTGGTCTCCCACCCAAGTACTAACCAGGACCAACACTGCTTAGCTGCCAAGATCTGACGAGATTGGGCTTATCCAGTGTGGTATGGCTGTAGGTGAAATTCAATCACATTGTTTGCCCTCTTCTACTTCTATCTACAAGTAATCTAATGGATACGTTTCCAAACTGTATTGTTGTAGAGAAAAAATCATGTGTTGGTAATGTAAAAAGACCTACAGGACCTAGTATTAGCTGGTGGTAAAAAAAAAACTACTGACCAGGCACAACACTGTTTAGCTGCCACAAACAGTTGGAATTGGGCCTAAACAGTGTAGTAAAGAATTAGATGAGGGCTATAGAGTATGTTTGACCTCTTCCAATTCTCTCTAGTAGTAATCCCTAAAAAAGTTTTCAGTTTGAATAGCTGGGGAAATAAAAGCATTTGCCAGTAACGTCAAAAAACCTACAGCATCAGGTGGTCTCCCAACCAAGTACTAACCAGGCCCAACACTGCTTAGCTTCGAAGATCAGACGAGATTGGGCTTATCCAGTTTGGTATGGCTGTAGTTGAAAATCAATCACATTGTTTGCCCTCTTCTATTCTATCTACAAGTAATCTAATGAATACGTTTCCAAACTGCATTGTTGTAGAGAAAAAATCATGTGCTGGTAATGTAAAAAGACCTTCAGGACCTAGTATTAGCAGATGGTCAAAAAACTACTGACCAGACACAACACTGTTTAGCTGCCACAAACAGTTGGAATTGGGCCTAAACAGTGTAGTAAAGAATTAGATGAGGACTATAGAGTCTGTTTGACCTCTTTTAATTTGCTCTAGTAGTAATCCCCCCCAAAATCTTCAATTTAAATAGCTGGGGAAATAAAAGCATTTGCCAGTAATGTCAAAAAACCTACAGCACCTGGTGTTCCCATGTGGTCTCCCACCCAAGTACTAACCAGGCCCAACACTGCTTAGCTGCCAAGATCTGACGAGATTGGGCTTATCCAGTGTGGTATGGCTGTAGGTGAAATTCAATCACATTGTTTGCCCTCTTCTACTTCTATCTACAAGAAATCTAATGGATACGTTTCCAAACTGTATTGGTGTAGAGAAAAAATCATGTGTTGGTAAAGTAAAAAGACCTACAGGACCTAGTATTAGCTGGTGGTAAAAAAAAAAAACTACTGACCAGGCACAACACTGTTTAGCTGCTACAAACAGTTGGAATTGGGCCTAAACAGTGTAGTAAAGAATTAGATGATGGGTATAGAGTATGTTTGACCTCTTCCAATTCTCTCTAGTAGTAATCCTTAAAAAAGTTTTCAGTTTGAATAGCTGGGAAAATAAAAGCATTTGCCAGTAATGTCAAAAAACCTACAGCACCTGGTGTTCCCATGTGGTCTACCACCCAAGTACTAAGCAGGCCCAACACTGCTTAGCTACCAAGATCAGACGAGATTGGGCTTATCCAGTGTGGTATGGCTGTAGGTGAAATCCGCTAACATTGTTTGCCCTTTTCTACTTCTTTTTTTTTTTTTGCAATCAATTTTTATTAAGCAATAAAAAGGAAACGAACAGACATTCAATAGCAACATCGGAACAGTACAATAATGTTTCCATCAAAAGACAAGGTTACAGAGCCCAACATAGTATGTGGTGAACACCTTCTCCAAGCTATTGACAATCGAGCTGGACAGTCATTTATAATTCCTTATACCTAACTACACGTCCATCTGTATGGTAAAGGTGCCTTCAGTGACGTTCCGATGCCTAACTGGACACCGTGACCGTCAGAGAGATCTCAGAGAAAAAGCAGATGAGAAAGTTGGGTAATGATGGGCTCATGTGGAAGTTTAAGGATTATAGTGAATAGGGACAAAGGTTATATGGAGGGGGGGGGAGGGGGTAGTGGCCGGGGGGGGGGGGGGTTGGGCGACCTATGGGGTTTATGGAGACTGACTAGGGGGCATAGTTTGGCAAGGAGTTCCCTCCCTGCATCAACAGGGTGTATTCCTGGGAGTCTTTGAAAGCAAGCCAGCCCATCCAGGTGGAGGTGATGGCCTGCGAGGAGTCCCTCAGGAAGGATGTTAAATCCTCCATATTCATGTAAAGGTCAACTCTTCTAAGCCAGGAAGAAATTGGGGGGGCATTCGGTGATCTCCAGTAGCATGGGATCACTGCCCTGGCAGCATTTAATAAGTGTCTAATCAAGGACTTTTTGAAGCTGGAGATGGGTAGGTCTATGAGGTTGAAGAGCCAGAGCTCAGGGCAGAAAGACAGAGATGCGTTGGTTATTTTTTCTGATAGCTTGTGAACCAGGCGCCAGTAAGATTGGATGGCCGGACAGGACCACCATATATGTAGGTGAGTGCCTGGAGCTTGATTACATCTCCAACATAAGTTCGGTAGTGATCTATTCATCTGATGGATGGTCTGCGGGCACCTATACCAGCGAGATAAGATCTTATATTGTGTTTCTAGCATCTGTATTGAAGGCGAGGCGGCAAAGATGTATTTAAAAAATTTTGACCACTGGTCTACCGACAGCTCCCTGGTCAATTCTTTGTTCCATGCCAATGAGTAAGCTGGCAAATCTGTCGTTCGCTTGCTTAGGCAGGTCTGGTATATCTGGGATATCAAATGCCTCGGGGGCTCTTGGGAGAGAATTAGCGATTCGAATGGAGTAGGTTCCCATCCCTGAGTCCTTTTAGGGAAAGAAGAGACATAGTGCCTGATCTGTAAGTAGAGCCAGAAGAGGTTTGCCGGGAGACCAGTGTCATTCCGTATATCAGTGAAGGATCTCAATCCCGCTTTATCTGTGATCTGCCCTAAGTAAGATATGTCTATTGAGTATCGCACGGGGAGGGATCTGAGGGCTTCGCCCGGGGGAAATTCTGGATTGTTAATCAAAGGCGTCAAGAGCGAGACTCCTCTTTTAAAAAAAGGAAGGTTTTTATGATTACGCCAGGACTGGATCGTGGGGGACAGTGTGGGGTGTTGTGGCGTGGGAGGTTTCTCTAGCCAGGGTATCACTCTTGGCGACATGCCTACTGTGTGTCCTTCTATGGCGGGCCAATGTTTAAATTGATGAGGCCTTGTCATCTCAATGATCCTAGAAAGGTGCACTGAGTGATAATAACTTAAAAAATGGGGTAACTGGAGGCCCCCTTTTTCCCTTCTTTGTATGAGAGTATGCTGAGAGATTCGCGGCCCATGATTACCCCATATGAATTTCCCTACTGCCCCTTGTAATTCTTTAAAGAAAGAGAGCGGGATAGTGACCGGTAGAGTCTGCAGTAGGTATAATACTTTAGGGAGGATGTTCATCTTGACAGTATTGACTCTTCCCAACCAAGATAGTTTAAGCGGTGACCATTTTGCTAAGTCTGCCTTTATGTTTTTAAGGAGTGGAAGAAAGTTAAGTTGTAAAAGCTTAGAATTATTTTTAGATATCCAGGTACCTAAGTATTTAATATGGTCATCATGCCAATGGAACGGGAATGTCTTTTTAATCCCTTCAACTATATTGGTTGGGGTCGATATATTCAGTGCCACAGATTTAGTGTAATTAATTTTAAAATTTGATAGGCGGGCGAATCTCTCAAATTCTAGCATTAAAGAGGGCATTGAAGTGACTGGTTCTGTTATTGATGCCAGTAGGTCGTCTGCATATAGTGCTAACTTGTGTTCTGTTTTCCCTATCTGGAGGCCTTTAATATCTTGATTCATTCGAATTGCTTGCGCCAGAGCCTCCATACACAAGACGAAGATTAAGGGCGAGAGGGGGCATCCCTGGCGTGTGCCGTTGCTGATATTGAACCGGTCAGAGAGCGCTCCATTAACTCTCACCCGTGCGGAAGGGGAGCTGTAGAGTGCTAAAATACGGTGGTAGCATTTCGGACCTATCCCGATGTGTTTGAGCACAGCTTCCATAAATGACCAATCTATCCTATCAAACGCCTTTTCGGCGTCCGTTGATAGGAGTATCGTGTGGATACCTTGGGATTTTTCCCTCCCAGTCACGAAACCCACTTGGTCTTCATGAATCAGCCCGGGCAGAAGGGAACCTAAGCGCAGTGCAATAAGTTTGGCGTAGAGCTTTATATCAGTATTCAAGAGTGATATTGGCCTGTAGCTATTACATTGGCTAGGGTCCTTACCCTCCTTAGGGATTATCATGATGTGGGCTTCTAGGCTTTGGGGAGTAAAGGGGGTGCCATTCGTGACTGAGTTGCAGGCTTTTAAGAACAGGGGCATCAAGAGGGGACGAAAAGTTTTGTAATAGCTAACCGTGAAGCCATCCGGGCCAGGGCTCTTCCCAGAGGGGGTGTGTTTGAGAGTGCTCTCCAGCTCTTCTATCGTAAAGGGTTGGTCAAGCCAGTGCATGTCTGTTTCCGAGATCCGAGGAAGGTGTACTGATGCTAAGTATTCCTCAATCTCCCGTCTACGGTCTGGTTCTCCCACCCTGGGGGAAGTTCCCTTTAGGTTATATAACTGGGTATAATAACCCTCAAAGGCCTTCGCAATCTGTGGGAAGTTATAGACCTTTTTACCTGTACGGTCTGCTATGTGGTGAACGTATGCTTGGGCTCTTTGGGACCTGAGTGCTTTTGCTAGCAAAGTACCGGGCTTGTTCCCCCAAAGGTAGAACTTGTGTCTAACCTTACGTATTTCCTGTTTTGTTTTATCTCTCAGCAATTGATTGAGAGAGGATCTGACCTGTGTGAGTCCAGTTAACAAATCTGATGAAAAGAGTGTCTTGTGGGTTAATTCCAAGGCCTTAACCCCTTCCTGACAGAGCCAGTTTTTGCGTTCCTGACAGAGCCCTTTTTTTCAAATCTGACATGTATCACTTAAGTGGGGATAACTTTTTTTTGCTTTTACTTATCCCAGTGATTTTGAGATTGTTTTTTCGTGACACATTGTACTTCAAATTAGTGGTAAATTTGGGTCGATACAGTCTGTGTTTTTTTGTGAAAAATACCAAAATGTCGTAAAAAAATGGAAAATTTAGCAATTTGCAAAATGTTAAATTTTCTGCTTGTGAGACAAATAATCATACCACTCAAAATAGTTAATAACTAACATAGACCATATGTCTACTTTATGTTTCCATCATTATTTCAACTTCCTTTTAATTTTTTTGGACACTAGGAGGCTTACAATATGAATA